>NC_136057.1:190399320-190928571 GCF_964261635.1 Lissotriton helveticus | reverse complement strand
CATCCTTGCTAGAGTCAGTACAGAACCCCTAATGAAGATCTTGTTTGAGGAAGGGAGCTATGTAGAGCACATTCCGCACCCTTCATTTGATGGGAGGTTCAGACTATATAAAGAGAATAGGCTAATAGCTGTCATAAATGTCACAACATGAGTCAATCTATTGGCAATAATTAAGAACCCATTTAGCTCAGCAATACTTTAGATGAGGCAGGCAGAGAGAGGGAGTGAAAGGAAAGGGCATTTGGGGGGTCTTCAGTGTCACACACAGGGCAGAAGGAAGACCTACTTTAAACAGGTCAAACAGGTATTCCAGCGCAGAGGGAGTCAGGGGGGCCAAGCAGGGAGTGTAACTAGGCAAGCAAATGTAAGCAGTAACATCTGTTTATTCCAATCGCTTCCTCAGTTATGTCCCACCAGATTTCACCCCCAATGTCAACCCTCAAATTCTCAACCCCTCGAACTGGGGATATGCACACACACAAATAAGGTGAAGAGGGGCTGGAAGGATAGAATGAAAGGGAAAAATATACAAAGATAACTAGCATTATGCAGTTCAAGACACCACATCATATCCACCAATGAAAAAAAGTAGTTAGTCCAAAGCATAGTCTTTTTAATTGTAAGGATGGTGCAGCATGTCTCCTCCTAGACTGACTTTAAATCTTTTTGGTTTTGTGCTTTTGTTCTACATTCACGAGACACATAACTGTCTAAAACAGGTGCACCAGGTACTTAGTGGATTTTCTTGTAGGAAAATCAGTCCCTGAAGAAGACAGCAAAACTTGTATAGACAGACTAGGTTTAACTAATACCACACGAGAACGATTCCACTATTCTCTAACAATAATCCAAAGCCCTTTCTTTTGACTACACACAAATGTTAGATAAACTTGGTTTCCAGAAACTTGCTACCTGCATACTTAAATCTCACTTGGTCCCCATGTTGAATACACGAGTCCATGACTGCTTCCCTGGCATTGTAATAGCCTCGCATCTTCTCCTGTTTCACATGCACTTAACATCATTACTCGCACCATACTTGTTTACCCTTCTTTCCCACAACTGAGACCTATGGAGTTGCAATTTGGTGATAGTCTACCTCGTAGAAGTTTAAAAGGGTTTTTATTTGTAGTGTGGTACGATAACACTATCCTGGTCTTGAGTTCAGCAAGTACCAGAAAGAGTTATGTAATAGCTAACTGAATAGTTTCCTTTACAAGTCGATGGGCTCTTTCCACCTGTCCATTACTCTGGGGATGGTAATCGAGGATTTAGCATGTTAAATGTTCATTCACTTCAAGAAATGGGATAATTTTTGCGGGAAGTGAATTGTACCCTATTATTGCTGACCCACTTATGTGGGACACCCTCGCAACAATAAATACATTTGAGGAAGTCCATCACTTCCTTGGTTGTGGGCTGAGAAACAAACTTTACTTCAGGTCACTTGCTAAAATAATCAATTGGAACTACAGTATAGAGCATAGTGGGAGAAAGTGAGCCCATGGGTCCAATAAAGTCAATGGTGAGTTTAATCCTTAGACCATCAGGCCATGGTACAGATGTCATGGGACATTTTTGTGTCTCAATAGTTTTGTCAGCTACACTATACACCTTACAACATGCATTTTCACATTAAGAGCCATACATTACCACAAATAAGCCATACAAAGTTTTATTTTTTTGTACCAGACATACCCACGTTCCCTCATGGGCTAGGGTTATACGTTGTTCTGTAAGGGTACTAGGACATCTCCTCTTAACAACACATCATCCTCTGCAGAAAGTTCATCTTTCACCTTCCAAAAAGGTTGGAGACTAAGGTAAAGGACTTTTTCACCGGGGCATCCCTAACCACATTCTCACAAATTTTTTTTTAAGTACTGTGTCATTCCATATTTCTAAGCCAACATTTCTTAGAGACAGAAGACGTGGAACTGATGCCCGCCAGATAACCATGCCTCCACCAAATCGTTTTCTTCATCCCTTCCATCCTCACTTTTATCCTCATCAAATGGCGCTTGTGACAAAAAATCTGCGGGGACATTCTGTCGTTCATTAATGTACTCTACCTTATAATTGTAACGTGCATGCTAATTTGCAATCCTGGGAGAGGTTTTACTAGTATCTTTCCCTTAAAATATAACAACCAATGGTTTGTAATCGGTGCAAATCAAGAATTCTTTACCTCACTTTTGACTTATTAACTGCCCAGACACAAGCCAAAAGTTTGCGCTCAATTACAGGGTACTTAATTTCAGCTCATTTGAGTTTACATGCTGCAAAGGCAATAGTGTTATTGAAATTTTCAGTGATGTGACTCAAAACTGCCCCAAGACCAATTTGGCTAGCATCAGTGGTGACAATACGAGGTAGGTGTTCATTGACAGACTTCTGTGACAGTGCTTTTTCTAATTCTTTTTTTAGTACTTCCATACTTGCTTTGCACTCACTACTCCATGTGAATTCTACATCCTCTTTCACCAATTTACGCATAGGCTCAATGTTTTCAGCATAGTTCTTAATAAATTTAGAATGATACACACACCTAAGAAGATTAAAAGCTCATTGAGTGGAGAATGTGATTTAGATATCGCAAACACAAGACAAGGTTTGGGCAGTTCACCACTACTACTAACCACATGGCCCAGGTATTCAACACTAAACTCAAAGAATTTGCATTTTTCTAAAGTTAATCCACTCGAAGCTTATGAGGAAATGTTTTTAAAATAGTAACATGCTCATCAACTGTTTCACTATAAATTAAAACATCATCTTGAAAAGCTTTTACAGCATCCATACTTTCAAGCACCCCATTCATTACCCTTTGGAAAACTGCACATGTAGAAGTGAGGCCGATACGCATTCTGCAAAATTGGCATGCTCCTGCGGTTATAAAGGCAGTGTACTTTCTTCAGTCTTTGTTATAATATTTGTATGCAGAGTTGAAATCCAGTGTTGAAAAGATTTTGGAAATGGCCAATAGTAAATAACATCTCATTTATGAGGGGCAGAGGTTGTCAGTCAGCCACCAAGTAGTGATTTATTTTGCGGAGGACAATGCATAATCTTATTCTTCTAGTCTTCTTTTTAGCTATCACCACAGTCTCTTTTTAGCTATCACCACAGGTGACAACCATTCAAATGTGTTAATTGATTTGATTACACCTTCTTTGCACCATTCTTCCATACTTGCATACTTTTTATCTGACCGCCAGAGATTTTCCCTTCAGAAAGAGCTTATGTTCGAAGTTCATTAAACATCGCAGTTTGTTGTTGAAAACATCTTAGATTTACCCAAGTATGGCCATGGTGATTTGTAAGGGTTGATTGACATCTTTAAGCTCAGTTCTTCCAACAAGCCTACAATGTTGACTTCATAGTTTCCCATAAATATCTTAGAAGTCACATTTCTAATATTGAATGTCAACTGGGCTTGAAATACCCCCTCAAGTTTGATCTTGTGACCACCCTGTGCTCTTAAATAACTCTGCTTGACATAAGTTTTTCTTTGATTTTTAATTCATCATATGTACTTTTTGATATAATGGTGAGTCTTGAACTGGTGTCCACCCAAAAATGAATCATGTTTTCATTTACCTGTATATCACATATGGGTTGGTTTTTAGGTCAAGCCTAGCGCAGTGCGCTTGCACTGCTCTGTGAGGCATGGCGTATCTGGTATGTGTGGGTGAAGAACCTCCCACCTCCATTTCTAGATGGAGTGAAATTTGCTCCATCAATAGCCTCCAAAGGTGGCAGCACCCTGATATATGTATATTTAAATCAGATTATGTTTGAAGTAACCTGCAATACAGTGGCAGGCAGCACCCTGACACAGAGTAGCATTTATCATGCTATTTTATTTCCTGACACATTAATGGTGATAGTCTTTTAACTGGCAGAAGAACAACAGTGACCAATACATTTCCTGGCACAGTCTTTAAAAATGACGTACAAATTCGGAATAGCATTTTGTTCTGCTGGAATAATAACACAAGGTATTCGGTGTTAAACACAAAGTATCCTCAACTCTGTAGATTGTTTCATATTTCTTTTTCTACTCTGCATCCCATGTGTCAATCAGACATATTTTTTAAAAGGTACATACATGATTTGCTACTTTAGAGAAATAGTGCTCCTGTAGATTGTAGCAGACTCCGGAATATTGAAAAAACTTCCTGTAAAACATGTTGCTTTTTAACTCGTATATTTGTAACATTATGCTGTGAAAAACACAACTATATGTCACAAATGAAGTTGGGGGTGGGGAGAAACTCGTGGGGTTAGGACAGGCTTGATCGGAGTGCTTTTCGAGTTGGCAGAGTTTGAGGGTGAGG
Source organism: Lissotriton helveticus (assembly GCF_964261635.1). NCBI lineage: Eukaryota > Metazoa > Chordata > Amphibia > Caudata > Salamandridae > Lissotriton > Lissotriton helveticus. The sequence continues at coordinate 190,924,231 of NC_136057.1, read as the reverse complement.
TGAGGGCCGGCAAAGTGTGCCATGAGATTGGCATTTAAGTCCATCCTTGAGAAGTGAGCTTTGAGTCGATGTAGTGTTCCTCCTGCACCACATGCTATTCATCATCTCTAAATTCTCAAGAATTCCTGATTGTGAGGGATGGCTGATTCTAATTGGGGTGCATGACGGTTTACCAGAAACCTATGTTCTTGATTGTTCAAGTTTGTCAGTAGTTCATTAAACGCATCCTGGGTTTTTATCTCTTTATTTGACTGGAGGTGGGCAGGGAGGTGGAAGGTGCTTAACTTGTAAAGGAATGAATGCAGGTTCCCAGATCGCAGCTTAGTAGCCTGTGGCTGGTGTTTTTAAATACTGGCCCACCGAAAATCCAGGCTGGGTAGTCCTGGACCCACCTTCTGCCTTTTTAATCCTCTTCCAAAACACTCCCTTCCCATTTCTCTAATTTTTGCAGGTTCCTGCTTTTTCCCTTTGCAATGGTTTTTCTGTCTTTCTCTTCCTCTCTTTCCATTTTCTGTGCTTTTCTCTCTCTTAGCTCTCAGAAATGTCTGACGCAGAAGAAGAGCCGGCCCTCAAAAATGGATGCTGGTGGCAAACACAGGCTCAAAGAACCAGGGATAGAATTCATTTGGATTCTGTACATTGTTTTATTTTTTCATTATTTTATATAATGTAGATTTTTTATCCTTTGCGTTTTACATTCATGAGTCACCATAATGCTAAGACCTTGTTGTTTTCTTCTATTTTCAAGGTCAATTAATAGTCACCAGCTTGGAAGCTCTGTTGATTCTTCAGTATTTGTCATTGATCTCCAGCCTGTTGCTGGTTTGGGTCTGCCCCCTGCATCGATCCTAACTCACACAAGTAATGACCTTGTAGCAGCAACATAACCTGATGATACCGTCGGTACGTAGTTCGCTTTGAGCCAGGCATTATGAAACAAAATAATCCTGTACTCTCTCACAAACTGCAAGAACCCAGAATTCTCCGGTCTGTGAAAAAAGTCAGGGTATTCAAAGGAAATATATCAGATTGTCATTTTTCTGAGAAGCCTACCACTTTCTACTACGTACATGTGTTACAATAAAACACAACATCTTCGGGAGGCCAAAAATCCTATCATGCGTTTAGTACAAAAATAGCACAAGGCGATTAGGCCAAGCTTCATAACAAGTGACAGTCGTCATTTCAATGGAGCAGAGTAATCTCCCAAAAGGAAGTTGGAGTACATAATGCTAATGCTACGCAATTAAAGTGAATGAAACATGAACACGTGATAGAAGCAGTGACTTAAACTGAACTAATGAGCAGGAGGCAGGATCTTCTCGCGAGAGGAATGTGAGGAGTTCTTGAGATGTGGATCGCAGGGGCAGAGACATGCTGCCGAATTCACTATTTCTGGAAATAACACTTCTGATTGCCAATATTCAAAGCGAGGATACATTTTACGACAAGATGCAGGAAAGTGTGCAAATGTGCAGCACTAAATAAAATGGCTCCGGGGGCCTAACATAATTACGTAGCTTTACAGGCATGTTAAGACTAACAAACATTTATATATTTATATTTAGATGTTTGTGTACGATTGAAAAACGAAAACACCATATGTATTTGATAAGACACCCTGCAATCAACTTACGGTATCCAATAAAGTTTGTTTAAAAAAAAAAGACTAACAAACATGTTAAATCAATACAATAATTACATTGAAATTGGCTACGTAATATATCTGTGCATTTTTAGGCACACATAGGTGAAGAATTATTGTTATTAAGGCAACGCGTATAGCCGGTTATGCAGTCCAGTTTCCTTCTTACCAGAGGCCACCCCTGCTGCTATCCAGCTGCAGTCTGTAGTGACTCCTGTGATCTACAATCCTGCAGATAATCAATTCAAAAAGTCGTCGATGCTGCTAGACGGGTCCAGCCACTTGTGCAACACTCCCTTCCTGGATCTTTTATTTTTCAAGCGAGCAGTCTGTCAATAGTGGCCCATGCCCCTATTATCGTGCTAGCCATCTCCAGTCAGTAGCAGCCCCTGGAACTCTATTCCTGCTAGCCAACGCCAGTGATTAGTGCCCCATGGGAACTATTAACCTGTTACCTAGCATATATTCAATATCAAGTGCCAATGCTGCTTTTAGCCAGCTCCAGTACCTATTGGCACACAAGTATTCTTATCCAACATGGATTCGTGGCCAGCTCTAGTCAGTAATGACATCTGAGACATGCTATCCTGCTGGCCAGTTCCTGTTAATAGTAGCTATTGAAACCTAAATCCAACATACATTTAATACCAGTGGCCAGTGTTACTGCTAGCCAGCACCAGTCATTTTTAGCCCACAATATGTTATCTTACATGTAATGAATACCAGAGGCTAGAGTTGCTGCTAGCCAGCTTCATTCAGCAGTGGCCCCCTTCCCCTGGTATCCTCAATAGGATCAATAACAAAGGCCTGTGCAGCTGCTATCCTGCTCTGGTCAGTAGTGACCTCCTGGGGCCTGTTATTCTGCATATAATCAATAAGCATTCAGCCTGAAGATCACTCACCTTACATCCTCATGGGACATTAGCACTTCAATGTATTTATTTGCATCATACTGTACCGCACCACATCACATGATGCAACAAAATCTCTCCACAGTGTCAAAAATAACCTCATTGCGCCATGCACTAAAGCCTGCTGCATCACATTTCAGACTAACTGCAACATTACAAGATACCAGTATATATGACACAATAGAACTGAACATCCCATACAATGCCATGTTTTACACACAACATTCCACAGCCTGGTGTGGCATACTACACATCAGAAAATATCACGTCATGCCTTAGTAAAACAAAATGCAACAAATGACATCACAGTATAGCCCAACACTACACCATGCCCCAACGTTCCCCCCCATGTATGACCTACCAGCCTAAAGTACTAACTCACAGTGCTGCACACACTACCACAACATAGCACTTTACATCAAGTCTCATCACTCAATAAAGCCCCACTCAGAGCTTAACCACATAACTCATGCTATACTATGTATTGTTTTGTAAATGGATTTATGTAGCGATTACTACTCCTGACGAGGCATCAAATAGCTTTTTCGACGGGTTCCATGCTACTCCGGAACCCAAAAAGGATTAGTGGTGAATTAATATAGTGAACTATGAAATTAATTTGAGTGGTGGATAGGTTAGTCTGTTATTTTGATTGAGAAGGATAGTGCTGTGAAAGGTTTGCATTTGAATAGTGCTTGCTACCCCTGATGAGATGTCACCCCAGCAGACAGCGGTAAACTAGTGAAGAGATCCTGTTTATAGATAGACACATCATTCAAGTCGCTGTGCATTATCTGTACAGGTTTGTACATTTCTATCAGTAAAGCCATGTAAAAGGGAAAACGTTTTGTCTAGCCTGCTAGACGGATTGGACGAGTAACATAAACCAGAGTGGGCGAGTTTGGGGCAGATCTCGAGAGGCTGGGAGTTCCAATGATGGGGTTCTAGAAAGTGGACAGATTGGAATCCAGATGATGCAGAGTGACTTCGGTTTCATAATCGGGTTCTCTTTGGCAGTTGTGCTACATGACTGTTGTGAAGTTAGCAGACTAGTGGTTGTGGGTGGAGACAGGGGGAGGGCAGGAAGAGGAGGAGCAGGAGCGAGGGAAGTTAGTTAGTGTAGGGACGGGGTCAGGACGAGACCTGTGGAATAAAGCTCCATTGAATAGTAAGCTGTGTTTGTATTCATTAGTAGCACGATGCTACACCTGGCGACGAGGGTGGGATAAGGTGACCCACTAGCAACATAGGAGAGCAAGGAAAGCAGCTGACCCGTCCAGAACACCAGCCAGACGCGACCGCTATCTGCGACGTCTGTGCCCCGTGATTGCCGCCGCCTCCAGCCTGAGGCCAGCGGTGGAGAAAGTGTTCACGACCAGGAGATCGTGTGTGGCCACGGCAGAGCAGAGAAAAGCAAGACGCTGCCCCTCTGGTGTCCGGCGCTCCGTTCGCGCCAAATCCCGGGAGTGTGCCCCGAAGCAGAGAATCAAGAAGGAAGGGACTGGGAGCCTACCCCAGCCTTCCTGAAGTGTCCTGCACAAGTGAAGAGTGCAGCGAGAAGCGAGCGAAACTCGCGGAGGCGCCAGGACAAAAGCGCCGATGCCGCCGACACCGGGTCTCACCCCCGATGCGTGAGAAACGGCACGCCGCGGTAAACAAGACGCGGGAACCTGCATTGGCCTACCTGAATGGTGGAAAGTGGCCAGAAGGTGAAAGGGAACTGCCAAATCCTGATTACTGGAAATAAGGACCCTCGGTGAGTGCTGAAAGAGACTGAGTGTGACTGAAAGTGAAGAGGAGCTCAGACCTCGTGGATGACTGGTGGCGGCCATCTTGGAGTCAGGCAGGCGTGAGGACAGACTCCATAGTCATTGTGTGGTGGCCATCTTTAAGTCAGGCAAGTTTCAAGACAGACCCCTTGACTGTTACACGGCGGCCATTTTGAAGTCAGGCACTGATGGCAGAAACAAGCATTGGCAAACAAACAAGCATTGGTACCCAAGAATAAACAAGCATTGGCAAACAAACAAGCATTGGTACCCAAGAATAAACAAGCATTGGCGAAGAAACAAGCACTGGTACCTGCAAACAAACAGACATTGGCAAACAAACAAGCATTGATACCCGTAGACGAACCAACCTTGACAAAAGAAACAAGCATTGGCACCCGAACATAAACAAGCATTGGTGAGCCCAAGTGAGTGTGACAAAGACACCTGCAAACCGTGCCAAGATGTCCTGTGATGAGAGAAATCAGCCTAAGGCTCCGGGTGGGTCGCACCTGCGAGCGCCTGAACCCCTAAAAGTGACCACTGGGGGCACCATGGGTCCCAAATGGCAAGAATGGTTCGAAGAATTCGAGGATTATATCGAAGGATCAGAAGTGACTGAGGACAAAAAGAAGCTGATTGCCCTGCGTAACCTGGCGGGGCGAGAGATTGTTAAAATAATTAAGGACCTTCCGGCCACAGAGGCAGATACTTATGACAAAGTGCGTGACGCTCTGAATAAGAGGTTCCTTCACAAAAAGAACGTCGACTATGAACGACACACCTTTCACTCAGCACGTCAAGGGAAGGAGGAACCAATGAGCGCTTTCATGATGCGACTGAGGAGACTAGCCAAGCACTGTGCATTTGATAACTTCTCCATGGATGCTGCAGTAAAATCACAAATAATTGATGGATGTCACTCCGATCAACTGAGGAGACGGTTGCTGAGGAAAGAACACACAATAGATGAGATCGCGGAGATGACACGGATCTTTGATCAAGCAGAGGAGCATGCGGCTGCCATTGAAACAGGGCACAAAGGGAGTCGCGAAGTAGTGCAACGTGTGCACGCCAGAAGTGACCAGCGAAGAAGCTCGAGAGACAAGCAGTGGAGGTCACGCCCGTCATCTCGTCGAGAACAATCGCGACATCAGCGGCGAGAACCATGGAAGAAAGAGAGGAGATCTGAAAACACAAGGAAGTGTTTCCGGTGCGGATATGACTACCCCCATGTAGACAGCTGCCCTGCCATGGGCCAGAAATGCCGGAAATGTGGCAGAACCAATCATTTTGAAGCAATGTGTGGAGAGTACCACCAAGAGAGAAGAGGCGGAACCAACAAGACAGTTCAGCCTGAGCCACGAGGAGGTACCTCAAGAATGTCCCGATCTGACGGCCGAAGACACCATGCACGAGCGGTTCAAGATCAAACTGAGCTGTCATCAGGGTCGTCCCACTCCAGCAGGGAATCACGTCGGTCCAGGTGGGACCGGAGATCACCGTCCAGGGAGTCCAGGCCGTCATCCAGAGACTCTGTATACACCATTGAATATTTGAACTTGGCTGCGGATCCTGATCAGCTCAAAACATATCCAAGGCTGGACATCAAGGTTGGCAATCATGACACCAAATTTGTACTGGACTCAGGTGCGTCTCTGAACTATATTCCAGTCACTGAATACGACAGAATGAGCCCGCGTCCCCCTCTGTCATTCGCACCTGTCAGAGTTTTCACCTGGATGGCCAAGAAGCCACTTCCTTGCCTGGGGAAATTCTTGACAACCCTTACACATGAAGACACAACCATCTCGGCAGTCATCCACGTTATCAAAGGCCCTGAAGCAGACTGTCTATTGAGCTTACCAACGGCAGAACGACTTCACCTTGTAGAAATTCTTTTCAAGGTCAGTGTAAACCGAGACGTGACAAGTCAATTCCCCAGACTCTTTCAAGGGCTAGGTAGGTTGAAGGGCTGTCAAGTGCGGCTGCACATCAACGAACAAGTCAGGCCAGTGGCTCAGCATCCACGAAGGGTGCCGTTCCATTTGCAGACTGCCGTGGAAGAAGACCTCCAGGATCTGTTGGCCGCTGACATCATCGAGCGCACTGAGGGCCCAACTCCATGGGTATCTCCAGTAGTCATTGTCCCTAAAAAGGGCACCGCCAACAAAGTCAGACTCTGTGTAGACATGCGGTTGCCCAACACTGCTATTGAAAGAGAGAGACACCCAGGACCACACTTGAGCGACATGATCTCAGCTCTCAACGGGGCTAAGGTGTTCTCCAAATTGGACTTAAATATGGGGGACCATCAACTGGAACTAGAGGCAAAATCCAGATACATCACCACATTTGCAACTCATCTTGGGTTATTTCGATATAAGAGGCTCAGCTTTGGAGTTTCTTCAGCAGCTGAAATATTTCAAGAGGCTATTAGACAAGTCATCCAGAACATTCCCAATACGCTCAACTATAGCGATGACATTCTTGTGTACGGCTCTGATCTACGAGAACATGACATTGCACTCAATCGTGTCTGTCACGCACTACTGGAAGCTAACTTGACCCTGAACAAGGACAAATGTGAATTTCATCAGGACACATTAAAATTCTTTGGTCATATCTTCTCCAGTGCTGGCATGAAGCCTGACCCCGACAAAATTGGGACTCTAAACAACACCAAGAGTCCTCAAGACGTTAACGAGCTCCGGTCATTCCTCGGGATGGCCAGTTACTGTGCCCGGTATATCCAGGACTATGCAACTATCAGCCACCCCCTCCGCATCCTGACCAAACAGGGTCAACCATTTGAATGGACTCCACAATGTGAGACAGCATTCAAAGACATCAAGAAGGCGGTGGCAACTGCAGATCACCTGTCATACTTCAATCCACAACGGAAAACGGAAATAACTGTGGACGCCAGCCCCGTTGGGCTTGGGGCCATCCTGGCCCAGTATGATAACGATTCAGATCAACGTCGAATCATTGCTTATGCGAGTCGCAGTCTAACTGACCCAGAGAGGGCATACTCACAGCCCGAGAAAGAAAGTCTTGCCGTAGTGTGGGCATGTGAACATTTTCATGTTTTCATATATGGTAAGCGCTTCACTCTAATTACAGACCATCAAGCCCTTGTCACCATCTACGGAAATCCCCGGTCCAAGATGCCCCCAAGAATCGAGAGGTGGGGCCTAAGGTTACAGGAATACACATTTACAATAGTCCACAAGCCGGGGAAGTCAGAAAACCCGGCTGACTACATGTCCAGACATCCAGTCACATCGTCAGCCTCTAAGTCCTCTATTGCGGAAGAATATATACACTTTGTGACAGATCAAGCTCTCCCTCCTGCCATTCCTATGGACACCATCCGTGAATGTACGTCCCAAGACGTTGTCATGCAGAAGGTCTTGCGTCGCCTTCGACACAACAGGTGGAGACACGATCCTACGGATACAGAGACTGATCCACTCCTCAAACAGGAAATGCAAGCTTTTCAACATGTAAGTGGTGAACTGTCTGCCACCACTGATGGCATACTGCTGAGAGACCAGCGAATTGTGATCCCTACCAAGCTGAGACAAGGAGTAGTTGCAGTTGCTCATGAAGGTCATCGGGGTATTGTATCAACCAAGCGTGCACTGAGAGAGCGAGTATGGTTTCCATACCTTGACCAAATGGTGGAAGCCACATTGAAGGATTGGCACCTCTGTCAGCTCACAAGCAAAAATGACCCTCCTGCACCATTGAACATGACCCCCCTTCCACCGGGAGTGTGGCAAGAGATTGCCATTGATTTCTATGGACCCCTGTCATCGGGCAAATATGTGTTGGCCATCATTGATGAACACTCCAGATATCCATTTGCACACTTTGTACCGTCAACCAATGCCGCGAGCACTCTCAAGGTGCTTGATGAAGTCTTTGCGGCTTGGGGAGTTCCCTCTAAAGTGAAGACAGATAATGGGCCCCCATTCAATGGACAAGACTTTGCAGCGTTTGCAAAACACCTAGATTTCCACCACCGTAAGATCACGCCCCTCTGGCCACAGGCCAATGGAACAATCGAAAGATTCATGGCCACGCTCAAAAAGACTTTTCAGCATGCAACGGCAGAGGGAAAGGACTTGCAAGTAGCCCTCAATGAGGTCCTCCGAGCCTATCGGACAACCCCTCATGCTACCACAGGGCAGTGCCCAGCGACTCTCATGCTGGGGCACCCCATGCGGAACCGCATTCCAACATGGGAAGGGGCCTTACAACCGTCAGTGTCACCGGCTCGAGAACATCAAGAGATGATGGTGACTGACAAACACCGGAAAGACAAGATGAAGACATACGCAGATCGACGGAGAAGAGCAAGGTCACTCTCGCTACATGAAGGGGACCAGGTACTTGTCAGACAAGAGCAGCAGAGGAAGACTGACTGCCCTTTCAAGGATGAACCGTTAGTAATCACAAAACGGAAAGGAACTATGTTGACTGCCGAATCGGAGCAGCGACGCATCACCAGAAACATTTCACACTTCAAGAAACTATCGCAGGACACCACCGAAACTGCATCCAGTGAAGTAGCCATTCCTGGTTCGGCTGAACCACGGACAGATGATTGTGAGAACATTAGTCCTGCTGATGAAACACCTAACAGCATTGGTCCGAGTGTCAAATCGCCGCGACCTCATAGGAATACCCGTCCACCCAGGAGACTTATTGCAGAAATGGACTAAGAAGTCAGAGTTTCATTTGTTTTGTTACAAAAGGGGGAGATGTTGTGAAGTTAGCAGACTAGTGGTTGTGGGTGGAGACAGGGGGAGGGCAGGAAGAGGAGGAGCAGGAGCGAGGGAAGTTAGTTAGTGTAGGGACGGGGTCAGGACGAGACCTGTGGAATAAAGCTCCATTGAATAGTAAGCTGTGTTTGTATTCATTAGTAGCGCGATGCTACAATGACTGCCTCACAAATGTTTTTTAGGTAGTCCACAAAAGTGCCATGGGCCACTTTGAAAATGATTTTCAACAACTTGTGGAGAGGGTTTTTTGTTTCAGGAGAGAGCCCTGCAGCTCTGTGGTGTAAGGGAGTGGTGCGAGTGTCTGGTAAGTTCAGAAGGGTTTTGGTAGTGAAGGTAAGCACCTTATCTTATGGGAAGGAGGAATACTAAGAAGAAGATTATTGTAGTAATCCAATCGGATGTGGAAAAGCGAATGAATTGGTGCATTAGTCATGTGGAATGGTAGAGGGAGATAAACGTTATTCATATATTCATTATTTGGTATCATCCTGCAGTGGCGGTGATAGTAATGAGTGCTGTGATGTGCAGTGAATAGTTGGAAAGTACCCTTCAGTTTCTAGCAGAAGAGAAGGACAAGGGAGGAGGAGAGAAATGGAAAGAGGTAGGTGATGTGATGGTAGCAGCAGAGGAGGTAGGCGACCTCCATTTCGATGAGTTCAGCATAAGGGTCCCAGGGGCTGTCCAATGTTGAATTACATTGAGACTGTCGGAGATGCTGGGCTGCATGTGGGAGAGCAGGGAGAGAAGAAGCAAGTTTTTGCATTAGAAGTGGTAGGAGAAGCTAATAAAGGAGATGTCCTGAAGTGAGGTGGTTGAGAGCAATATTATACAATGACCGCAAATTGACACTAGAGATCCCAAAGGGAAGAGTGGCCATTGTGAATCTCTTTAGAGTTCCAGTCTACTACGAAAGAGCAGTCTGTGATAGCTGCCTGGATCCGGGTGCAATATTCTGACCTGAGAGTGAGTGTGGATAGGGCTGCCTGCTGTCGCCACTATTGTTTGTGCTCACCATGGAACCATTGGCATACAGATTGTGAGCACTAACAGGGGGAAACGGACATACAATAGATGGACAAACTCCTATTATTTCATTCAAAGCAGATGACATCTTGATATATTTGACCAATGCTGCCACTGGTTTACTACCCATTATGGACAGTTGGACTTGTTCAGTGAACTATCGAGTCTGCGCATGAATGCAACTAAGTTGTGCCTTTTCTTGCTGACAGATTGCGGGGTGGATCGTCTGACGAAGGCCAGGCCTGTCGGCATGCCAACCGCTTCCCAACCTTTCTGCCAACTGGCAATCCAGTGTAAAAAAGATCCGTACCAAGTTAGTAAATAGCTGGAAGTGTTCTTTATGGTGTAGCACAGTACAATTGGACCTGCTAGCAAACAGGCCCCAGGGAAACTGCCCCCAGAAAGATCATTCCAAAGAATCCTTGCAACCATGGAACTATGACTAACAAATGAATGTAAACCCACAGTGTACAATAAAGTATGTAACATCCAGATTTACGGAGACCTTGTGGTTGTTCGGGAGGACATCCTGGGCAAAGCGGTTGCTTCACTCCATGCATCAGTAATGTTTTGGCAGTCGAAACCCCGGACACCCGTGGGATAAGCGGCACTGACAAAGATGCTAGTTCTGCTGCATCTCATGTATGTGTTTGTCAACGTGTCTCTAGTACTGCCCAGCGCTGTGTTTCATGACCTGAACGGGTGGCTCTTCCGTCTCATTTTGGCAGCGGGCAGAAGGCGAGTTGTACCGAACAAACTTTGTATGCCCCTTACGGCGGGGATATTGGTGGCCCGGATTATGAACTATACTATCTGGCATGCTAGTTGCAATGGGTAGTGACATGGCTGGCCCAGAAGGAGCTATCGGAGACTCAATGCCTCTTGCCCTGGGGGACGAGTAGAAAAGTCCTCAGGGATGTTGTTGGAATGATCCCACATGTAACTGTACCTCAATTCTTGCTTTGGGTGGTCCGAAACTGTTGAATAAGTTACTAGCACCTACTGTGCAGGGGAACGGCATACTCGCTGGATTTAGCGCTGTGGTATTTTCCGGCCTTTGTTAGGGCCAGGAACACGGCACATCGGTCATCGTGGCAGTGAACAGCGGTATCTACATTGGTCCAGTTTACAGGCGTGTATACCGCGCCCCGACAGGACAATTCCTGACTCGCGCTGCATTCCAGCTCATCCTCTCCCTCACCAAAGACCCCACCACTGCCAAACTCAACTTCCAGAAAGGAATGCAAGACGTCGCAGTCTGGATGACCAACAGCTGCCTGAAGCTCAATGCCGAGAAGACAGAAGTCCTCTTCCTCGGTACCACCCCTTCTGCATGGGACAGCATCTGGTGACCGACTGCCCTCGGAAGCCCACCTACCCCCTCAGAGCCTCGGCATCGTACTCCACTCATCACTCACCATGAACCGACAGGTCACGGCCGTCACCTCCAGCTGCTTCAACACACTATTACAAAGCACTATTACATCACCAACATGTATGAAGCACTGATCAGGCAGTGTGCTCTAACTAAAAGACTGATGGAGCCAAGACTTATAAATAACCTTGACTGACAGGGACTGGAGGATGGTCACAGGGCAAGTTCTGCGGGTCTCCAGGAATGCGCACTTGAAATTATTAATATTGAAATATGTACACCAAGCATATCTCACCCCGCCTGTCTACACAGTATGTTCGCCATGGCAGCACATGAATGTCCCAGAATTGGAGCAGGCAGACTTCTACCACACAACATTAAAGTACTGAATGATGCACCCTTTCTGGACCTCAGTTTGCACACACCTCACACATGTCACAGGTTGGCACTATATTACCACACCCAAGACCTATCTTTTGGGCCTGATGCCTTGCCCGAGACGGACAAAGCAGGAAGCAGACTCCTAGACCTTGTACTGGCGTGCAGATTGATAGCAATGCAGTGGAAGGCGACCTCGGCGCCGTAAGTGGTGGCACGGAAAAGTGACGTCAGACGATGGACACGGGCTGAGGATATGTTAACAACGTCTCCACCATCATTTCTTGGGAGGGGAACTGTTGTTATTTTATTGGAAGAAGAGTGTGACCTGAGACTGCCTCAAACCGTAATACTTCAGGTCACATAGTAGGAGGCTCACAGGCCCCGTGAGGGGATCCCCATGGGTTGGATTGGGATAAAAAATCGGCATGGGCACGCAAAAAAAGAGGCTAACATTTGCATATTGCCTTTTCTGCAAAACACTGCTGCGGCGAAGTTGTATAAAAAGAGGGGGGGGGTTGACAGGCATATTTTCTTAACTTTACCTAGTAAAAAAAAAATGTGCACGTATTAGTTCACACTGGTGAAACACACTGAAAACAAGTGAGGCCACTTCTGCTCAGGCCCCCTTCCCCCACTCAATGAATCTATGACGTTACAACGCAAACAATTACAACGCATGCCTTTACAACGTGGTTTTTACATCACAGCTGCCATTACAACGCATGATTTTACAATGCATGCCATTACAATGCATTTTTTTAAACTACCATTACAACACATATCATTACAACGCATACCAGTACAACGCATACCATTACAACGCATAATACTTTTGGGGTAAGTGTTGGATAGTGAAGGGGTATAAATCACTGTTCCCACTCCAGTGAGTGCAACAGTAGGGTAAGTGTTGGATAGTGTAGGGGTAAAAATACTATCCCCCTGTACCCCAAAACCCATACCCACCCTAAAACTAAAAAATACCCATTACTTACCTTATCATTCGTTGTAATGGCATGCATTTTAATAGCATGCGTTGTAGTGACATGAGTTGTGATGGCATGTGTTGTAACTGCATGCGACGTAAAGGCAATTGCGTTGTAATGACTGTGTTGTAAGGGTAGTCCATTGTAATGACTGCGTTGTAATGGTTGTTTCCCCGCTTAATCTCCATATATTAATGGGCCGGCCCAGCGAGAGAAAGGGAGTGACACCTCTCCCGTTGATAAAAGGGAGGTAATGGACGCTCATCTACCTCCAGAAAGGCCACTCAGGCACCCACTGGGCCGCCGGCGGCATCCAAACAACAAAAACACCACCGAATTGCCCCCAGGCTGCCCAAAAAAGCATAATAATCAACTGATAGGGAGGAGGGATTACTCTCCATTCAGTTCCCCGTTTCAATATTCCAATAATCAATGTGGTTGAATGGACACTTGTAACTACATAACCATTGGTTGTAGTGGAACACCCTCATGAACGCTATGGTTTACGAATGCGGTGTATAACTATTTCCGCCCCACATTAGCATTGTTGGCATTATCATTGGGTGTCCATTTGTGCTATATGCCAGCCTCATCCAGAGGCGACCTCTGGTTTGGTAGCAGTGTCCAGAGAGAGAGGGGCACCCCCAGAACACGAGGTGAAAAATGGATTGAAGAACTTAAAAAACAGAGTCTATCCAGGTTCCACTTTAATATAAAAAGGTAAGGCTCTGTTATTAAAAATAGAGGTGGGTATAATATATGGATCAAGTTACTGGGTCCAGTTATACCACTTAACTTACGTCAACATGTTTCTGCTCCTTATCGCCCAGCTGGGTCTCTAGAGCATTCGTCAGGACAAACAAACAAACATAGATTCACTTACACAACTTGTGCAGTATTCATCAGTGTTTTTTCTAAAACACTCAATCTTTAGCTCGCTCTCAATTCCTGTAATAGAAAAAGAAGAAGGGAGGCAAAACAAACAACAATATATTTGCAATTGGGGGGTATAAATATAAGCACTCATAAAATCTTGGCCGCCTGTTTGTTTGTTTATTTACACAAAATTGGTTTGTTTATTTACACAAAATTGTTTTGAGCTCCTTTTACAACACGAGAGCTACAATTTGGATTAATTTATCAGAATCAAAGCTTAGTCCCCCATGAATGAGTCCAGTCTCCGTGATGATATCCTTTTGTCGGTAGACCAGTCCAACTTCGATAAAAAAGCGATATTCATTTTTCAGTTTTTAAAGAACACTAAAAGAAAGATATACCATATGATAGTCTCTCATACATAAGTGTAGTTCGGCCCATGTCAGTCCCCTAGAGACCACCACTTGAATACAGTGCTAAAAAAAAATAAACAGAAAAAAAAGGCACGCCTTTTACATTATTTCTCGAATGGAGATAAAACAGTGCTTATATTTATACCCCCCAATTGCAAATATATTGTTGTTTGTTTTGCCTTCCTTCTTCTTTTTCTATTACAGGAATTGAGAGCGAGCTAAAGATTGAGTGTTTTAGAAAAAACACTGATGAATACTGCACAAGTTGTGTAAGTGAATCTATATTTGTTTGTTTGTCCTGACGAATGCTCTAGAGACCCGCCATCGCACGGCCGCGGAGCGGAGCGGACCACAACTCCCAGCGTGCCTTGCTGACCGCCCACTTCCTGCACAAGCGCCAGGAGGCGCTACAAAAGGCGACAGCACCCGCAGGGGAGCGGGGAACGTTTTTGGCAAATTACCGGCTCCAGGAGGGGTCGTCCGCTTTCACCAGCACCAGCACTGCTCAGCGCCACTGGGTCCCTGACGTTGTGGCCGCCCCCGCCGCTGTGCAGCGCCATCGCACGGCCGCGGAGCGGAGCGGACCACAACTCCCAGCGTGCCTTGCTGACCGCCCACTTCCTGCACAAGCGCCAGGAGGCGCTACAAAAGGCGACAGCACCCGCAGGGGAGCGGGGAACGTTTTTGGCAAATTACCGGCTCCAGGAGGGGTCGTCCGCTTTCACCAGCACCAGCACTGCTCAGCGCCACTGGGTCCCTGACGTTGTGGCCGCCCCCGCCGCTGTGCAGCGCCATCGCACGGCCGCGGAGCGGAGCGGACCACAACTCCCAGCGTGCCTTGCTGACCGCCCACTTCCTGCACAAGCGCCAGGAGGCGCTACAAAAGGCGACAGCACCCGCAGGGGAGCGGGGAACGTTTTTGGCAAATTACCGGCTCCAGGAGGGGTCGTCCGCTTTCACCAGCACCAGCACTGCTCAGCGCCACTGGGTCCCTGACGTTGTGGCCGCCCCCGCCGCTGTGCAGCGCCATCGCACGGCCGCGGAGCGGAGCGGACCACAACTCCCAGCGTGCCTTGCTGACCGCCCACTTCCTGCACAAGCGCCAGGAGGCGCTACAAAAGGCAACAGCCCCCTCCGCCTCGCGGACGCGCGCGGGCGGCGCCGGGCGGAGCCCGGGCAGAGCCCGGGCAGAGCCCGGGCAGAGGGCGGGCCGTCTGTGGCCGTCCGGGGCAGGAGGAGGCAGGGCTGGGCCACCCCATTTCCATCTACCGTGCCGGTTTCAACTTGTGGTGCCGCATTTCAGTATGTCAACACGCTCCGGTAAGGCCTTGAGGGGTTGCGGGGAGAGTACCCCCAGCGGTGCTTTGTTTGGCTCAATGGACAAATTCCTGACAAGGGTGGCGGCTGTCATAGACAATGAACTTGCCATATCTGAACGGCGCCTTTCACTTGACTTCCCTCCTGCTAAAAGTCCATCGCCAGCAATGGTGGTGTCCCCTTTAAATCCTACTTCCCCTGCACTCTTGCTTGGAGATTTACCTGGGGATTCCCTTATTGCACCTCCAATGGGTGGTTTAGAGGGGTTAGAAAGCTCACTGATTGGTGTCCACGGTACCAGCCCATGTGCCGTGCTTATAGATCCTTGCAATGAGCTCTCCTTAGCAGGCTCACCTGGCACTCAGTTCCTACACTGCCCTGAGGTTCCTGCTCTCGCCCCACAAGCCCCGTCCAAAAAGCAACCCATCCAGGAGCCCATTAAAAGGAAGGGGAAAAGGGCAAATCACACTCGAAAGGGTTGCCCATCTAAGACTACTAACCATCCCAGGTACCCGCCCCTGAGGGGTCCTTTCCCCCAGAGCACTGCAGGACCGGTATCCTCAGGGGCAGCCATTTGCGCTCCAGCTGTTACTGATATAGTGCCACCTTTCTTGTCGGCCCCACCAACGCCTGTTCAGGACAACGTGGGTCACTCTATGGAGGCGTTTGAGAAGATGGTCAAGTCTCTTGTGTTGCCACTTATAGACCAGGTCAAGAGGTTGGGGGAAAGGCTTGACTGCTTTGAGCAGGCTACTAGGGACAATTTCTTTGCCCTAAAGACCCTTCTCAAGCACCAGCCCAAGCCCAGTGAGGATAGGACAGATAGGCTAGAGGAGTCCAATAGGATAGAGGCCCCAGTGAGACCCCCCCTGGGAGACCAGTTGACGCAGCCGCCCAAGTACCCTGTACCTGGGAATACGATCTTGGCTGCTCCTAAGGGTGGTCCTAGACAGACAAAATCGAAGGCTCCCACTTGTGTTGCCCACGTGCATGCTACCCTTCCCCCAGCAGTAATATCTCCGGTGGCTACCCAGGCCCCAAGGCAACACAAGAAGGGAGGGACGGGCCCTATTTCGCAACCTGGGGTTGCCATATCTGATGCAACTGGTGGTGTTGCATCAACTCCTAAGGTTGCATCTATTCCCGTCCCACCTACAAATCGGCCCCCTTTGGGTCCTCCTCAGATCAGTAGACGCAAGTGCCCCCCAGTTAACCTCCCCCCTGAGTGCCACCCGTATGTCGTCATCCTTTCGAAAGTCCCCCCTCTTGGGAGTACCCAGCGTGAAAACCATCAGGCACTAAAGAATAAGGTCATCCACTGGCTGAAAGCCAACAGGCCCTTGCCCGCGGGAGTGGATGGAATTATTCTTGGTGTACGCAGGGTGGGTTGGATTGGACACGGGAAAAAATCGCTTGAAGGGGATTGTGTGGTTGTAAATTTCCAAGATGCTAGGGTTGCCCAATTTATATGCTCTCAAGGTCAACCCACGGCTGGTTCGGGTATCGACATAGTCGATTTGACATTCTTTTATCCACGGTCTACTATGACCACCCCCTCCATCCATCTTGGTCAACCCTCCTTCATTGGCAGCCTAGGGGGCCAATTTTTGGTGGAAAACACTGCCCACGGCCTTCTGACCCCGGGAGTTCCTTCCCAGCAGCCATGCCCAGCCTCAGTGATACGAAATTGGGGACCTGGGAGTTGTTGACTCAGTTATGATCCGGGGGAGGACGTTGTGGCCCCAGGCTCTGTCGCTGAGTCAACACCATACCCCAAATCCATTGGCTCCTCCTCCCCACTGCAGACTCTGGCTACGGCCGAGTCTGTAGAGGGGAAGGGGGAGACCGGGGCTCCCCATAATTCTCCGCCTGGTCCCCCTGACGTGGGTTTTGCGGACTTGTCACCCCCTGTCGAGGATTGTAGCATTGCAGCTGTAACGGACCCCCCGATTAGGGTTTTCAGCTGGAATGTTGCGGGCCTCGAAAGGAAGCTGGCGTTGCCGGATTGGAGCAAGCGTGTGGAGCAATACTCCATTTGCCTGTTCCAGGAAACATGGAGCCGGGTGCCCCTTCATAAGGCGGGGTATTCCACCCACTTTTTGCCGGCAGCAGAAAGTGCAACTGGTAGGGGCCGCCCCTCTGGCGGTCTGTTAATCTGGGTAGCCACCGAACTTAACTGTAGGGTGGAGGAGAAGGACACTAACTGCCCTGACCTCCTAAATATTTTGCTTAGAAATTCCCAGGGCAGAGTCATCCTAAACATTTTTAACATCTATGCCCGCGGCACTAAGGGGGGAAGAGAATCCCCAGTTATAGCTTGCTTGGAAGCGCAACTCCGCTCATCTCCATACAGGTCTTGTACACTGTTGGCAGGTGACCTGAATTGCACTTTCGAGCCTCTTGATCTGGACATCCTAGCAGATCAAGAGGAATTTGATAATGGGTGGGGGATTCCTCCCCTGGAGCTTGGCCCTGTTAAAAAATGGACAGAAGTGGCCCTCCAGATTAACTCCCTAGTTATGGAGTTCGGGCTTAGAGCTGCCAATGGCAGGACCAGGTCCGATAAAGTAGGGGCGCACACCTACAATAGGCCAGGACACACGTCACGGATTGACTATTTCCTCCTTGACATACATCTGTGGGGCATGGTGGAGGACATGGTAGTTTTACCTTCTGTGGAGAGTGACCACAATCTACTGTCCCTCACCCTGTCCCACAGGTGCGTCAACAGCACCGTGAGTGGGTCTTCTTGTAACCCCGCTCCAGACCTGTCAGTGGTCACGAATTGTGGGCGTAGGCTAAAGTGGGCGAAGCTAGCTCTTTCGGAGGAGAAAACCTCTGCGATTAGGCAGCTTCTGGTTTCAGCCCTGGCCAATCTTGACTGCCAAGAGGAAGGGCAGATGGAGGTGGCACCTAGGTTTTGTGCCATAATTCAGGCCATTGGTGACCTCTTTGTAGTCCCAGCCCACCCGAGCGGAAGGAAACCCAACCTACGACCGGGTCAGGGCTGGTACAACCAAAAGTGTAGGGAGGCGAAATCACTTCTTATCGAGGCAGTTAAGTCCAAATTACCGCTCAGGACTAGGGAGGCCAGGAGACACTACACACTCTGCCAGAAAAATGCAAGGATGGAATGGGAGGATAATTTCTGGCAGGACCTCCTGGCTGCCAGCCGTGGGAAAGATGCTAAAGGTTTTTGGGACATGGTGGGCAAAAGGAATCGTCCTGACGATTCCCGGAGGACTTGTGCAATTAATGCCCAGACTTGGTTTTCCCATTTCCAAAATCTTTACTCTGTTGTTGAAGGCCCACTTAATGATCCCTTTAAAATTCCATCCTTTATTCTAGACCGAGACCTGGAATTGTTTTCCCCCCTCGATGTAACAAAGCAAATCAAAACCTTGGTCCCCTTGAAAGCAGCTGGCCCGGACGGCCTACCGGGGGACATTCTCCGTGCCTATCCGGAAGAATGGGGGGCTCTAATCTCTGCACTCCTCAATGCAATCATGGGGGGAGGGCTTGTGCCTGACTCCTGGAGAGGTGCGGAGGTGGTGCCCATTTTCAAAAAGGGCAGTCGGGACTCACCAGGGAACTATAGGCCTATAAGCCTAATAGACTCCAGCCAGAAATTGGCCGGGAAAACCATCTTGGGGAGAATTACTCAATGGGTGGACGACAATTACATTCTGTCCGATATGCAGGCTGGGTTCCGTTCGGGTACAGGAACTATTGAACAGGCCTTTAGGCTCTTGTTGTTACACTGGAAGGTGGTGGTGCTGGGCAAAGGCAGTCTCTATCTGGCCTTTATTGACCTTAAGACTGCCTTTGACCTGGTACCTAGGGAGGAACTTTGGAGGGTGCTTGATGGTTTAGGGATGCCCCCGTACCTACTGAACCTCCTCATTAACCTGCACACCAACACCTATGCCCAGGTTAGATGGGGGTTGAATGGGGAAAAGACCGATAAAATCAGGGTCGAGAGGGGAGTAAGACAGGGCTGTGTTTTGGCCCCCACCTTATTCTCCCTCTATATTAACGGGGTGGTAGATCATCTACTGGGCGAACCATCAGACGCTCCTAGCCTGGGTGGAGTAAAAATTCCAACTCTGTTGTTCGCCGACGACACCCTCCTCATCTCCAAAACCCCCCAAGGTCTACAGTCTTTACTGAACCGCTTCCAGGATTTCTGTACCACTAAAGGCCTCGTCATAAACATAGATAAGACCAAGTACCTAGTCATGCACCCACCCCGCAAACTTGGTCGCCCTCCAATTCTGAACTCTATACCCCTAGAAAGAGTGGCGGAATTTGATTATCTGGGGATCCGTCTGAATGATGCAATGAGCTGGACTGCCCACATTGCTAAAATGACTCTGGCTCACAAAAGGGTGGGGGGCGCCCTTCTTAAGGAGTACAATAACTCCTCAAAACATTGTGTTGCACCCATACTTGAGATTTACAAAGCCCGTGCAGTCCCTGCTTCTCTCTATGGATCGGAACTGTGGGGCTTGGGCAAGGTCGATTCACTGAGTAAGGCCGAAAATAAATTTATCAAGGACCTTCTTGCTATCCCATCGAGCAGCCCGACCATCCCAATGCTCTTGGACACTGGCTGTAAAGCCATAAGGGACCAGGCTCGGCTTCGTCCCCTTCTGCTCTGGGCACGCTTGTGGAGGGTCCCGGAGCTACAATCTTACGCCAATGGGCTGGCAGAAGTGATGCATGCTGATGGTTGGAGTAGCATCAAATGGCTGAAGGACATAAAACATCTTTTAGGGGAACTGGGTCTGGCCTCTTGCTGGCATAGTCACTCCGCTCCACCAAAGAAGATTTTAAAAAAACTTTTCTGGGAGTGGGTTGACGTGAAGCGCTCTAGTAGCCAGCAGCATTGTAAAACCACCGCAGCTTTCCTGTTGTTCAAAGACGTTGTCTTGTATGAGCCATATATGGATATTATAACAGTTGCCATGGATAGGTCCTTGTATATAAAATTTCGGCTAGGAACCTTGCCCTTGGCGGATCTCTGTTCAAGGTGGAATAAAGCCCAGCACACATCACGCTTTTGTGCCTCTTGTCCGGACAAACCAGAGACGGTGCCACACTTCCTTTTCGAATGCCCGGACTATGGTCGCCCCAGATCACGTTGGCTTGGCCCCATTTGCAGAGAACTGGGGACTCGTCAGCACTCTGTTGCCCTTCGGATTCTTTTAACGAACACAGCCCCTCCTATTGTCTGTGCTGTTGCAAAATTTTTAAAATGGGCTTGGTTGATAAGACTTAGAAGACTGTCCATATCAATTTAATTCTTTTTTAGCTAATTTATTCTGACATATTGTGTTTTAATTACCATTCTATTTGTACAGTCCTACTTATTTCGACATGCTGTTTTTATCTTTTTGTACTGCTTTTATGATATGTGCATATCGAAATAAAGCATCAATCAATCAATCAATCAAGTAAGTGAATCTATATTTGTTTGTTTGTCCTGACGAATGCTCTAGAGACCCGGCTGGGCGATAAGGACCAGAAACATGTTGACATAAGTTAAGTGGTATAACTGGACCCAGTAACTTGATCCATATATTATACCCACCTCTATTTTAATAACAGAGCCTTACCTTTTTATATTAAAGTGGAACCTGGATAGACTCTGTTTTTTAAGTTCTTCAATCCATTTTTCACCTCGTGTTCTGGGGGTGCCCCTCTCTCTCTGGACACTGCTACCAAACCAGAGGTCGCCTCTGGATGAGGCTGGCATATAGCACAAATGGACACCGAATGATAATGCCAACAACGCTAATGTGGGGCGGAAAATAGATATACACCGCATTCGTAAAACATAGCGTCTAAGAGGGTGTTCCACTACAACCAATGGTTATGTAGTTACAAGTGTCCATTCAACCACATTGATTATTGGAATGCCCAAAAAAGCAGCCTGCAGGGTGGATTTGGGCGGTGTCTTTCTTGACCAAAAAAGCACTTCACAGCTTGAACTTTGATACCGGCCCCTTGGCCTTTGCCCGAGTGCTCGCCTTAACAATCTGAGCCTGGGTCCCCGTAGAATCCCTGACACACCGTGGGTGATGTGCATTTCACACAGCTGCTCTTGCAACTCTACTCTTGTAATCATACCGCATAAATGTCTATATAAAATGATGTCAGTGATTAAGCCGTGATTACTGTTTGTTATACACCAGCAAATAAAAAAAGTTGTAGTGACATTGAAGGGGGAGGGGGTGCTTTTTCAGATGTATAAAGGGAAGTTAAGCCACACTGTAATTGCTGGAGTACATTCTTAGAAGAGAGATATATAGTGAGCCAATTGAAATCTAGGCATTCTAGTATCTTACAAATGAAAGTAGAGTGGATACTGGATGATAACTGAAGAAAGGTGAAGCGTCAGCAGTAAGATTTTCAGTAGGGATAATACAATAGCAGTTGTGAAGCAGTGAGTAGGTATTAGGTAAGTAGGAAGGATGGAATAGTGAGGTTCAGCAAAGACATTATATTCAAAGAAGGTGTTTAATAAAACCATGAATAGTTCAAATGTTGTCTTTGATGGATTTGCTGATTTGAGAATTGCGATGAGTTCTCTTGGTGAAAAAGCAGTGATGTGACAGAGAGTATCAAAGAGATGAAAGGGAGAAGAGGCAAAGGAGGTGAAGTAGCAGGGTGGTTCCAATAGTGGTGCTCTTAAAGTAAAGTAGGGCGGAGAGAGGGTGGTGTGAAGGATGAGTGGGCTTGATGGGGAGATTTTGTAGGATGAAGGGTGGAAGTGAGACTGTAGTGATGAGATGGTGTTTTTGAAAGTACGCGGACTTGGCTTTGGCAGCAGCTAAAAAGGGTGTGTTTAGTGCATTTATGTTGGTGGTAACATTTCCTTGTTGAAATTGTAAGGAATTCAGTAGAATGAATTGCAGTGGTTCTTACCCTATTGATTTCTGTGAACCCACACATAAGCATTACTGGATTTCGGGGACCCCTACTAAATCATAACTGGAATCCGGGGAACCTCACTGAATACTTACAGGAAGCCAGATACCCAGGCTTAAGCAACATCAATGTTGTGTCCCTTAAACCAATACTCAGACATACAGAAGCACCCATTCACCAAACAAATAGCAAACTATTTAATTTAATTCACAAAGCAGTATACAAAAATTCATTTTAATGGAAAGGTTTGTGTTTTTCAAATGAGGCCACACATCATCCGCGCTATATTTTGTTTGAGGCACTTGCACTGTTCCCACGAATCATTCTGAGGGCACTAGCTTATTTTTTAGCCTCCAAAGTCAAATTCTTTCACATTTATGGAAAGTTAATTTTAATTATTTTGTTTGCTTCAGCAGCAACATAAAACGGTTTCTGATTTCACCATGCCAACCTGTTCCACTTAACAATAACGTCAACTTCAGATCTAAATCACTTTTTGATTGGTCCATCACACATGACAGGTCACTCTCATGATCTTCTTTCCCTAATTAATATGGCCTGTCCTGCTACCTATTCTGACAATTGGCATCACTCACATTTCATATATGTCTTCTTATCTGTTACAACAAAGATCTGCATTATTTTGCAGCTGGTATAAAAGTTTCCCGACCACCGGTAACAACGAGCAACTCAAAGATAGCATTAAAATAGATGTGTCCAATCTTAAGTAAGTGCCTTGTTTAGAGTTTGCGGGCACGAGACTCATTCACAAATGTAATATGGCTGAAAGGACATATACCACAAGTCCCATTAATGCGAATGCACTTGCAATATTGCAGACAGGAGACCGCCCACGTTCGTGACTGAGTTCCCTGTGTGTCAAAATTTAAATAAGGCCCTATGGCTACATATTCTTTTCTGGTTGTATTAAGAATACATTCTAGTCCTCGTTCCCCCTTCAATCTAAAATATATCTCACTTTATCTAAAAACGTTTCCTAATTGTTTAAAACTGCAGCCAGCCAAGGATCTTAGTTAAAAGTTCAGCTTCCAGAAGAGCTCTTTACAATACATCCCTATATGTTCATAGGAGACATTTCAAGGTTGTCCATAAAAAAAGGGGGGGGCGAGGGCAGTCATCATGCCGCACGGATGTGAATCCGTTCGGCTCCGGCCCAGGCCCCAAGATATAAGATGCATTAAGGGTGCTACACGTATCCCAAAGCCTCAACTAGCCGGTGTAGTTTCTGACATGAGGAGATGAGCCCCCGATTCCAGATTTTGGCGGCCTTCTGAGTTTGTTGGCGGAGCTCTTGTACGGATGCGGCGCCTCACAAAATGGCGACTGGTTGCTGGCGAAGACCCTGGACCTTGTGAGGTCGCTCCTTCACCGCCAGACCGGCTTTGATCCACGACGGCTCCCTCGGTGCGGCGGCGTGTTGCTGAGGCCCCCCCCCTCTGCTGAAGAGGCGCATAGGTCCGCTGGGGGCGACACCCGGACGGGAGATACTAGGAGGAGCGGTTCGGGTGAGTGAGGCGCAGAGGGAGATGGGACCGCTCCTCCGACTGATCTATCCTTGTCCCGTGCAGTGGTGGACCGGACCGCTCCTCAGTCTGATCTATCCTTGTGCCGTGCAGTGGCGGACCCCCCCGGTGGGGCAGCGTGAACTGGAGGGCACCACATTGAGCTGTGCGTCAGTGTGGGGGAGGCTGCCTGCCTGACCCCAACATGGCAACGGCCATGCATGAGTACCCGTCATTCCACGGCACGAGGACTCCAGCCAGCCCTGTGCGACCGCTCTGCTGTTACTAGCACAAAGGCAACCACGTCCATGCTCCGGGCGGTTGCGGTCCACCCTGGTGACACCTCGGGGGAAGAAGAATCCTGAACTGAGCGGCGACTTGGTATTTAGGATATTGCCTGACTGTCCCCACTATGGCGGCAGCCGCATGAAGGGAGCCATTTTGCAGCACGAGGTCTCCAGCACCTCCGCTTTCTCGACAGGTCTCTACAGTGAGTGCGTAGGAGTGCAGCAGCTCCAGGTCCTGTACAGAAGGGGGCCTGGAGGGCCGAATGGTTGGCATCAGAAGGGGACCATTCCCACGAGCAAAGTAGCTTACCTCATCGGCATAAGTTATTCAATCGTCCCTAGAGTGGGTGAAGGACCAGAGCGGGTCTCCCACTGATGAGCTGCGCCCTCTCTGCACATGAAGGACGGATAGCCTTCTTACTGAGCGTAGGGAACAAACCTCAGAGTCCCGCAAACCTGGCGACAGCGAACACCCACCATCGGACCTCCCTCCGGGTGGTCTGTGAAGCCGGACGCCCACTCCTTGGCGGAGCCCGTGTTGGTCTCCTCCTCAACCCCCATATGGCACCCTAAAAGACTTCGACCAACAAAGTCTCAAACTACTTTGGCCGAACCGGAACAGACTCCGACGCACAACTCAGAAGCACCATGGCGCTCACCCGAGAAGATCTATTAGAGTCGCTCAGGGAATTCAAAAGGAAACTAAGAGAGGGCATCAAGGCAGACATGACAGCCAAGTATAGATGGGCCTATCCCTTCGGCATTGCCTTCCCCATGGATAATAAGTAGGGGCATTGCACAGAATTCGAGGAGATGATGAGCTCCTGGGTCTCATTTCACCCGCCTCTCCAAAAGAATCCAAGGCTCAGAACAATGAGGGAGACCGAAGGGGGTAGAGAAGTAGCGCCGGAGCATGGAGGATGGCAGGCCGAACAAATAAGAAGCCTCCAGGTTAACGCCGGGCAGATACTGGTTTGAAAGGACGCTCCTCGAATATTCAGTTCCACTTAAGGGGGACTGGCATTGAACACTGATATGTGGCCCGAAGAGGCCATGGATGACAGTGCACAGGTCTAGGACGTCCCCCGGAACTCTGGCTACTAGGAGCAGTTGCCCGGGAAGGGTCTTCAGTGTCTGGTTAATCATGTCTGTCAGGGCTTTGCTATCTGCTAAAGATTGTGGCGAAATTTGCATCCTATCTGTGAAATAGCTGGGGTAACTGGGAGCGGAATTGATCGACAGGAGACCCTCCTCTGAGATGGAGGTTCCTACGACTCCCTGTTTTGGGTTTTTGTTGTTAAATTTGTTGTGTATCGTGTTGCTTTCTTATTTTTCAACGCGGGGTAGGGTCGGGTAGGTGGGAGGAGCAGGGTCCAGATGGGTGGCTTTCTTGGGACTTAAGCAGGTTGGAACAATTGTGCCCCAGATTATGACAGTTAACTGTCTCTCCTGGAATGTTAGGGGCCTTAACTCCCCATATAAAATGCAATCCCTGTGGAAATATTTAACGGACCATCAGATCCTCCTGGCCACCTTGCAAGAAACTCATCTCAAGAAGACTGAGGAGGGTAGGCTGAAACACTTGATACACCCCCAGATATTCCGCTCCTCTACTGCCACGCAGCAAAAAGGAGTAGCTCCCCTTTTTACACCATGCCACTAAATCAGATGCATCAGGGCGCTTTGTAATGGTGCGCGGGGAGGAGCTTAGAGGCAGGGAGTGCACCATAGCCACAGTATATGTACCTAACACGGGGCAACTGGAGTTCATGACCTCCTTCCTGACCACACTGGAGAGGTTTGCCATGGGTAATATTCTGCTTTTGGGGGACTTAAACCTCATCTGGGACTCTACCTTAGCTGCAACTCATCCCCAGAGAGCTTCGGGGGGGGGGGGGGCATTTAATACATCTCTTAAGGCAACGATTAGGCCTGGTAGATGCATGGAGGGAAACCCACCCCACTGAGAAAGACAACAATATTTTTTTCCATTCCCACAGAACCCACTCTAGAATAAGCCATGTCTTTCTCAGTCAGTCCTTCCTGGGAGGAGTTCTGGACTCTCGCTATCACCCGATCTGTCTCTCAGATCATGCCCCACTAGAGACTACATTAGACTGGCCTGCACCACAGTTGAGGCACAGGAGTGGTTGTTCCCCTATGTTCTTAGCCAGGACAGACTTCAGGGATGAACTGCGGGCGTCTATCAAGGAATTGTTTTAAGAATAAGGACCCAGCTCTGACCTCTTTCACTAACAATTGGGATGCCTTTAAGGCACTGGTACGAGGCAAATGAATAGAATTGGTCACAGCCCTCAGAAACCAACAAAAGGAGGAGAGGCTTCAGTTAGAAACAGGCTTACAGGGGGCGGAAAAGCAACGTAAAGCGTCCCCATCCGCCCAATCTCTCTGGAAAGTCACTGCCCTTAAGGGAAAGTTGAAAGCCACATATACTAACAAGGCCGAACGTACACCGTTGCGGCTGCAGGCCAGAGGGTAACAAAGTGGCAACAAGATAGGGCCGCTCTTAGCGCACCAACTCCTGGTAAAACAAGAAAAAAACCTATGTTAAACAGATACTGAATGACACAGGCGTCTGCCATTCCACGGAAGAGGACAAAGCAAATGCCTTTGGCCGCTTCTACAAAGCTCTATACACTGCGGACCCAGGAGGCAGCCAAGCCCAGGAGCACTACTTGCAGCCCTTTACCCTGCCCCAGGTTTCGGCTCACGAAACGAAGAACTAAGTAAACAGTTCTCCTGGGAGGAGGTCCAAAAGGCAATAGATGCTCTGAAAATGCAGAAAGCACCGGGCTCGGATGGGCTTAATGCCCACTTCTATCGTACCTTTGCGCCCGAATTGACTCCCCATCTCGTGACCCTATTTAATGAGATAGTGAATGTGCGTAAAGTCACGGACACCATGGGGGAGGCCCTGATTACAGTTATTACTAAAGCGGGTAAAGACCCAACACTGTGTGCCTCTTACAGACCAATTGCTCTTTTGAACCTAGATGCTAAGCTCTACTCTAATTTTAGCTACACGCCTTGATAATCTCCTCCCGGCGCTGATAGATCCCGACCAATCAGGGTTTGTCTAGGGGCATCAGGCCCATGACAACCTCTGCAGAATGGCACATAATATTGAGGAGAGGGTAGGCATTCCCGCGGTCCTCCTTTCTCTGGATGCGGAGAAGGCTTTGACCGCGTCGATTGGGCCTCCTTAGTTGGAGCCATGCAACAATTTAGGTTTTGTGAAGAGTTTATAAACATGGTGCTGGCCAATTATCACTCTCCCACTTCTAGAGTTCTGGTGAATGAAGGGGCGTCTGAGGCTTTCCCGCTCACGAGGGGAACGAGACCGGGTTGCCCTCTGTCCGCCTTGCTGTTAGCTCTCAGCATTGAGCCCCTGGCGGAGAAGATAAGGGCCAACCAGGACATCAAGGGAGTGCCCTTCGGCCCGACACTCACAAGATTGTTCTCTTTGCCGACGACGTGCTCCTACCCATAATTGATCCACAGACCACGTTTCTTGGCGTTGCTAGTGGAACTTGAGAGCTTCAAGAAAGTGGCGGGATTCCAGGTGAACAGCTCTAAATCGTTTCTTTTAAACTTGACCCACCCTGCAGTTGAATGGGAGCATATAAAGGGGACTGTGCCATTTTGTTGCACTAACAAAAATCTTACCTACCTAGGGGTCAAGCTCACTCCCAAACTATCGGGCCTGTATAAGGTCAATTAATTATCTGCCGCTACTGCGGCAGATAAAGGGAGATATCAAAGGCTGGAGAGCTGCCTACACTTCCTGGATTGGGAGAATAAATGCGGTGAAAATGTATACTCTCCCTAGACTACTTTATTTCAAGGCCTCCCGATTTCTGTAGATAGGGAATTTTATGTTGACCTTAAAAAGGCAGTCACCGAATGTATATGTCAGGACCAAAGGGCCCGGCTCTCGCACAGGATTCTAACCAGGCCCAGATTAGAAAGGGGACTTGGCCCTCCCGGATTTTAAGAAGTATTATCGAGCGACCCAGCTCCGAGTCATCACGGAATGGTCACTTAGAGAGTCAGAAAAAAACTAGTTGCATATGGACCGCCAGATAACGGGGAAAACTATTTGGGAACTTCTGTGGTTAAAAAAACAGCACAGACCACCAAATGCTTACATCAGCACCCCTACGTCCACTACCCTGAGAATCTGGGATATGCTTACCAAAACGCTATCCCTAAATACCTCTCCCTCGTCCTTCACCTCCATCCATTTTAATTGTGACTTCCCCGGCCATGCAGGAGGGGCCTTTTACGCAGTGGAAACAGGGGGGCTGTCTAATGATGTCTCATCTATATAAGAGGGGGAAATAATGACGTTTGCGGAATGCGCCAAAGAATTCCAGTTAGCAGCAACTGAGGGTTTCCAATACACCCAACTCAAACATTGGGTGCAGCAACCACAGGAGCGGCTGGCTGCCATCAGGGAGCTGCTCCGAATAGAAAAGTTTGCAAAGTCAGGACCTTCCACCAAAGGCAATATCTCTTTTCTGTATGCCCTTATCCGATCGCAGGTCTGGTGGGACTGCCCTTCCATCAAACCATTTTGGAAGGAAATTGGGTCTCACATAAAACTGATTCTAGGGTATCCCATTCCAGAGACCATTGAACACACCCTCTTGGGCATAAGAGATCCTCTCCTGAAGAGACAAACAAACAGTGACCAGACCATTATGTGGTTATGCCTAGGTGCCACTAAGATGGCAGTCGCATCAGCTTGGAAGAAGCCTGAGGCCCCATTCATCATACAATGGCATGCAAGGTTGTGGCAAGCGCTGTTGCTCGAACAACTGACAGACACTATGGAGGACACCAGGAAAGGCTTTGACGTTAGTGACATACCTCTCGGAGGGTCTACCCATGTTTGCATGTAGCCCAGACTGGGGCGCCTTCACCTCTTTCATATCTGAATAAGTAGCGAGTCCCCCAGGGAGGACATCCTCCCACCTTGAGTGGCTCCTGGGCTCGTCCCGCCGCTCACCCCTCAAGACATTGCACTCCATATTACTTACACCATGATACCTTGTTCAGATTGTATTTCTTCTTTTATTTGTCAATTAATGTTTTTCACTTAAAAGAGCATATTAAGGATAGTGAGCATTCACACTCTTGCTGAGTACACCCGCAACTGGGCAGTTACCCAAAAGATCTAAGCAGTAAGAGCACGCAGGGGCGTAGAAGCATAGATGAATACTGGATCGAACCCTCATTCACAAGTTGTGTTTATCTGTAAGATTTCTAACGCATTTGACCTGATTATGGTGTGATTATACTTGCCATGTTTGCATTAATGTGATGCTCAGGAAAACTTCAATAAACAGTTTGTTTTTAAAAAACAAAAAACGCCTCCACTTATTTTCAAAACGGCTGAACTGCTGATCCAACAATAAGCGAATCCAGGTATGACACACTCACAGGAACTTTGCAACTCCCTGCTTTCTTTATTTTCATACAAGATTCTGTAGATTAATCCCCTAATTCCCACGCTTTAGTATCACTAAAGAAGAATTTTAGATGATGTCTGATGTTGGGTGACAGATCTTTACCAACTTATGTTGCACTGCAAAGAAGCACTTAAAGGACATCTGACATGTGAGCCCTTATCCAAAGGCTGATTAATTTTTACTTTGACCTGTGGTTTGTTACAATTCCTATGCTTCCATTTATTTTTGAATAATCCACCTCTAGCAGCCATTTGATTTAAATGTGATTGTAGCTTACAATGCATCCGCTTTACTCCCATCACTACCCTCCCCGGTGTAGTAGTGATCCTCACGGGGCAGGTAGGAGTAAATAGTCAGACAAAGGCAGAGTTGGCTCTTGATAGCGTTTAAAACATTTTGGCCTTCATAAAAGGGCTACCAAGATGTTACAATTCAAGCGTAAAGTTGTCGATCAAATACATGACCCATAAAGCATCAGTCACCAGTTGCCATAGCCTGTACACCGGGACGGTAGTTGTCCAAGTTGAGAGGAGAATGTCCTTTGGATACTTGGCCATCTCCAGTAGACTGAAGAACTCTGCCGAGGAGCATCCTTCAAAAATGAGAGCAACACCTTTCAGGTAGCTCCTGGCACAAGTTGTCTTGAATTGTAAAACTCACCAGGGCAGACCGGTGAAATCAGGAGCAGGGTGGCATAGGGGTACTGTCCCAATTAATCCTGTGACATCTGAGTCACTCTAAGGTTCAGTATCTTAGCAACTTAAGAGAATGTGTACTATCAACCACCCACTGTTCAAACAGCTATCGAGCATCCATTGTGTTTTTTGTGGCCTGGCTCCATATATATATATAAAAAAAAGGTACAAGTGCTCTTAGGCAATGGGCACTTGGTGAAGCCTGTGGCTAGTATGATGGCTAATATGAGGTTTTATATGGGGTCCTGGGGCAGTCAGAGTTTACTGGACAGTATCCCTGGGCCATTGTACTGTTATTCAGATCAACATGACACTCCCATTTTGGGACTTGACTCTCTGCGTGAAGCAAGTCAAGAAATCAAGGCTTACTCCAGGCTTAGATTCAATGCAACTCAATCGGAAACACTCATTAACCGCAGTGTGCAACCAGTGCTTCACTTTATACAAAGAAAACAGCTTTTAACAAAGACAAGTAAACAGTTCATTTAAAAATAAGATGAGCAAATGTTCCAAGCTCATACAGAGCCAAAATTACAAGCCTAAACACCTTTATAGCCGTTAGGTGCTAGGTTGTAGGCTGTGAGGCATTTCACCAGTTACTATCAAGCGAGGTTGTAGGTTGTTCATTAATGCTGAGTCCTATAACAAATGTTAATCAACTGGGTAATGCTTCTAGTTGACTTTGTAAAGTTCAAAAGGTCTTGGTTCTCTTTTGTAAGAAGATAAAGATGATTTATGGGATACAGCCATGGATCGAGTATCCAGGCGTTATTAGATGTACTCTGTTGGTACACAGGGTGTGCAGAGGATAAAAGCTGTTGATGCTAAAACTAGTCCTAAACATAGTTTATCCTAAAAACCTGCCATCCAAAAACAAAATACCCAACAAAAGGAAAATGGTGGGTGCTCCTAGTGATGTCATTAGTGTCTGATTAATGATGTTTGGGGATACAGTGTGGTTTACAGGAGACCACAGGTAAAATAGCAAACCTTGTCTATGCAAAACCTGTATTTTTCATTCATTACTGTAGTAAATATGTAATCTATTAATCGTGTGCCCATAAGGTAGATGTGTGGCTAGTGTTGTTTATATAGCACAAGACTAGGGGCCATATGTAGGTAAATTGGAAATACCGATTCCTAATTACCGAATTTTACCAAATCGCTATTTAGAAATCGGTATTCCCAATGTACGTAATAATTAGGTAAACTTTACCGAATCGGTAACAATCGGTAAAAATTTACAGAATCGGCAATACCGATCAGTGTTTCCGAATCGATAAATACCGAATCGGTAAATACCGAATCGGAAATTCAAATACACAGCAATTGAGGAATCAGCCAATCCTGTGCAACCACCACCCCTCCCAACCAGGAAGTGGCCACACCCAGGCAGGTGCACTCAATCAGACCTTCTGGAGAGGCTGGGAGTGCAGAGGAGAGCAACTGAGCCACTGCCTGAAACTACTCTGAAACTGTTTCACAATGGCCAGCCAGGACACAGAAGGAGGGGAAAGTAAGAAAAAGCTCAAATTCAGCCAGGAGGAACTGCAGGTCCTTGTGGAGGAGGTAGTCAAGCACCACAACAAGCTTTTTGGCAAACAGTCCCTGCAAGTAGCAGAACTGGAGAAACGCAACATCTGGCTTGGAATCCAGTCCCAGGTTAATGCAATTGGAGTGACCACCCGGGACATTGATGTGCTCATAAAGCGTTGGTATGATCTCCGGATCATCACCAAGAGGAAGCTGGCTTAACTAAAAATACAAACCAGCCTGACGGGAGGAGGGAGGAACAGGGCACCTGCCCTGAATGAACTTGAGAGACTGGTGGAGTCAACAATAGAGTCAGAGAGCGTCTGTGGAATTGGAGATGCAGACAGCTCTGCCAGATCTGCTTCAAAACAAGGTATGAAGCATGCACAGCATTGTGCCCCCCCTTCCCTGATCCCAAATCCTAAATTGGGCTATGTGAATCCCACTCCAGTCCTGGTTTTACTTCAGACCCGCAATGCATTATGGGAGATGTAGTCAGTGAAACCCCTATCATAACAGGAATAGTACTGGACAACAAGGCATGTGACACACATCAGCGATAAGCAGGCAGACGACAATGAGATAGTGTTGCAGAAATGTATTTTAATTGTAGCAATGCAGGACTGCAGGTACACTGAGCTAATGTACAATTTCTGTCCACAGGCGAGACCTCATGCAGGACTGCGCAGAACAAGGGAGAGAGGGCACCCCAGAGGGACACCACAGAGAAGGCCACAACAAGTGCTGGCCACACAACATCACCACAGCCAGCCTCACTACCACATCCAGCCTCACCACCACATCCAGCCTCACCACCACAACCAGCCTCACCAACATCAACACCACCTGCAGTGGTGAGACCAAGAAGGCGAGCTGTTGCCCGACTGCTGGATTTTTGAATCCTCCTCTGATGACTCCAGGAGGGGGGGGGGACTCCTACTGTGCCACAGGATGGCAGCAATGCTGGTTTGGTGGCCACGACTGAAGGAGCACACACAGGTGCCAGACGCCGCCGCAGGGCTTGTGTGACAAGTCCACCTCCACAGGATGGGAGCCATGATGTCTTTGGTGGGCTGGAGGCAACCATGGTCAAGGTGCAGCACCTACAAGGAAAGGCAATACAGTCAGTACAACGACAAATGAGGCGCCTCAATTATAACGTGGGCAACATAGACAAGGGCATCAACTCAATGGCAGAGGGAATGAAGGAGAAGGCAGCGGGCATGCGGGACCTGTCCCAGTCTGTGATGCTGCTGTGCAGTAAAATGGAAGAGGACAGAGTTACAAGGCACTGGGAGAGGCAGAAAATGGGGCAACATACTAAGGCAGTGAACCGGCTGGCAACTGCCACTACATTACTATGCAGGCGCTCCGTGGCCATGCAGGAGGGGCTGGCACACTGCAGCACTGATGTGTCTAGGGGACTGGTAAAGGTCACCACTGCTCTGGAAGTGCTTCTTACAAGTCACTCTGCCACCTGGTGCTGTCGAAGTTCCAGACAGCAAAGACACAACCAGTCGGAGCAGCATAACACCCCCTGTGACAGACACACGGAGGAGCAGCAGACGGCATAGGGCCGCCACTGGTCCCACAGCCAGTGACGAAAGTCATTCAATGCCATCCAGCAGTGTTGTGCGTGGGCGCAGATGGTGGTGCAGCTCAAACTTTCAGGACAGTTTTGGGTGAAGTAACCCATTGCTTCCTACTATGGATGTGACAAATTGGAGATTTTGTTTGTGGCGAAGAGCCCAGAAATTAAACTACGTCATTCCATTCAAAAACTGGCTGTGTCTCCTTACTTACTTAAAAATAGTTGCATGTGATCTCTGCCCGTCTCTGTCTCCCATCTGTTGCTGGTGGCACTTCTGCTGCGTTGGGCTCTGGCTGAAATTCATCATCTTGGTCCTCATAATCAGTTAATTCCACTTCTGTTCTTTCTTTGTGGCAAGGTTGTGCAGCATTGCACAAGTTGCAATGATTTTGCAGCAGATGATGGGTGTGTACTGACGTGCACCTCTGCTTTTGTGTGCTTTTCAATAGTCCAAAGGTGCGCTCCACAATGCTGCGAGTTGATTTGTGTGCCACATTGTATCATCTCTCTTTCGGGGTTGATGGGTTTAGGTAGGGGGTGAGGATGAATGACCGCACTGCATATGCACTATCGCCTACGTGAGACAATGCCATTAGTCACATATACCAATACACATTCATCTGCAGTTAGTATAAGGGAGTGTCACAGTAATTTACCTAGCAGGTATCCTTCCCCAAATTCTCCCGCAGCCAGGCGTGTGTAGATCCCACTGTTCTGGAAGATGTATGAATCGTGGGTGCTCCCAGGAAATTTTGCCACGATGTCAGTGATTATGTTGGCAGCATCGTAGATTACCTGCACATTTATGGAGTGGGTGGACTTTCTGTTCCTGTAGATGTACTCAGTGGCTGCTGGTGGGGAGATTGGAATTTGTGTGCCATCAATACAGCCTATGACATGCGGGAACTGTGCCATCTGGTAAAAGTCTGTGTTGGTTTACAGCAGTTCCGCTTGTGTGTATGGGAAGCTGATGTAGTGATGCATTCTCTGCATCATGGCATCCAGATACTTTCTGAAGATGCGGGACAGACAACTCTGAGACACCCCGCCTACCGCAGCTATCACGCCCTGTCGCAGGGATTCTGCTCCTACACAGACCTGTGCCTAGAGACTTGGAACCTCCGTCAATTAGGGTGTGCCAAAACTCACCTTAGTACCCAAAATCTCCTACCAGACTGGCAATCAGTGTCTCATTGGTTCTTAGAAACTCCCAATGTTTAGACAACCCAGAACATGGACTTAGAACACCTCAGGTAACGTGGAAAACATGAACACTCTTTCGGTATACTAACAAATCAATCCAGAACGAGGAGTCAATGAAGACACGTGCATGTATGAAATGTTCATTTCTAATGCATTGTTCTCAAGCGCAATATCTTAGCTAATACAAGCAAACATATAAGAAACAAAGTAATCAGCATAGTTACTAGTCCATAGAATACAAAGGGAGAAATCATGTTAAAATGCTAGAGGGAAGAAGGCTAAATAGCACCTAAATCTTACCCTCCCTTGCTAGTATATTATATTATATCTAAAGAAGGTCTCTTTGGGTTTTAGCAGGGCGCCCCATACCTCTGACCCTAGTGGAAAGGGATCACATCATCTTCCACCAGCTCTCTGCATGCGAAGCATTATCAAGTGTGTGTGTGTGTGCTCTGTGTAGTGCAATATTAATCGCGCCTAAAGCCAGAGTTGGCCACAGCTGCATGTATGTTATGTCTAGAACGTGCGAAGATCAAACCTCACAACAACCCCTGTGTTGAACTAACTTTGAAGGCCTCGGCACTCACTGTACAGACATAGCTTACCAAACAAAGCTGATACTAATAGCAAAACATATTATTCTCGCGTGAAGCAAAATATTCTACTGGGCTCAAAGCTCTAATAACCTTCAGTTTTCCCAGGATGGGAATGGGATGCTGAGTGACATCGGTCTGTCTGTGAAGAGGAAGATCGCAAGCAGCTCCTAATTTCCCACCCTGCCAGGAATGTGATGTGGGCGAGAAGGTACTACCTTCCTTACCACTGGTTTATTTTGAAAAGACACGTGCAGCTCCGGTGCCTCTAGTTGGGAGACTCACTGCCCTGTGTAGTATCCTCACATAAGAGACAGGAACAAGTGGACTTGGTAGAATTTCAATAGAGCTTTATTCCACTGGTACAAGGATGCATACACCTTCTCCACTGCATTCTAAGTCTCAACTGTACTCCTGGAGCTCTCCCACTGTTCTTTACACAATGCTAGGCAACATGGACTCTCAAGCATGAGGAACATTCGTAGTGAGATTCTATGTTAAAGGAACCCTGTGAATAAATACAACAATGATATACTACACACCCCCTTCTTAAACAACTTAAATAAAATGCTACACATCCCCCTTAAACACAATAACACCACCCCCTTGCATTTTCAATAAGCAAGGAAAACTTGTGTGCAAACAACGTTTTCTAACAATGTGGGTTTTGTTGATAGTTCTTCCAGACCTTCTGCTTTTTTGCCTACCTCACACTTACTAACAGCCTATGAGTCTGCCTTGGTTTCCTCACTCCTTGCTTCTCTGCACACTCCACTCTCTTCACAATCAACTCCACACCAATTTGGTCCAACCAACTCTCCAGTTCTATCAGTCGACCCAACATCCAGTTTTTCATTATCAGTAATCTTGGTTTCCAACCACCCAAAGCGTCTCAATCTATTTTAACCTCAAAGTTCCATATGTGGCTCTCCGGTATGTATCTCATATCTAGCAATGGCTAACCAACTCGTATGGTGAATGCCACCATCCTCAAGTTCCACAGTATTCTTCATCACTTTAACAATTTTTCTAGAAATACTAAAGCGGCTTTCCCCTTTAATCATTTTCCTGCCAGATTTCACTCTTTCCCACTGACCTTCCTTTAAATCAACTTCCTTCACTTTGTTCCTGGCATCAAAGTACACTTTATTCTTTGACTGAGAAGATCTTGTACAATCATTAACATTTTCAACATCCAAATCCACAATCTTACTTCTTCTCATCCAACCAGGATTCAGTTTACAGTATGGCAATCTACCTCTCCTAAGGCAAAAAGGGCTCTGACCAACTGTTTCATGCGGTGTCAATCTGTATTCCATACCATCCTTTTAATTTCGTTTTTCCAATTACCCTTACCTTTAATGGCAAGTTGGATAACTCCTTTCAACATTCTATTCATTCTCTCAACAACAGCGTTACCTCTTGGATGATAAAGGGCTGTAAACTTTTGTTCAATACCTGCCTTACTCATGAAAGATTTAATCTCTTCAGATTTAAATTGTACACCAATATCTGTCAACATGACACCTGCAAATCCTTCTCTAAGAAACATCCTCTAAAGAAACCTAATGACGTCCGCTGAATTCACCTTATCAACAATTTCCAATTCAATCCATCTAGTTAACATGTCCATCAAAACTATGACATGCCAACGTTTCCCATCTTTGTCTGTTAATGGACCCATTATATCCATGGCCACTTACTCCCAAGGAAGATTGGGACAACTCAAAGACGAGGAAGGAGGGTTGAGGGTTTAAAAAGTTTTGTCAGCACATTCACATTCCACATAACTTCTCACAAACCTCTTTACCTCTATGTCAATCCTAGGCCACCAATACAGCATTTTCAAATTTCGTTTGGTTCTTGAAATACCTGCATAACCCTCATGCACTAAGTAAAGCAGTTTGCTCCTGACGTGACTGGGAGGAATAATCCTTTCACCTCTACAAATAAAATCACAACATAGGCTTAGTTCATCTTTAACCTCCCAAACGTCTCTTAAATCATCACTACACTCCTCTCTGCATTTTTCCCCAACCAGCAGTGATTTTATTTTTTACCTCCAGCAAAACCTTATACTTGAGGTATGCTTCCATCCACTCTTCCTTCCTTATGCACGAATAACTGCTTTTATCCAAAATGCATGGCACAGAATACCAAGGGTCTTGTTTAACTTCTTTAAGTGACAGAGACATTCTGCTGTGAAAATCTGCAGTAACATTGTTGACTCCAGGAAAATACTGGACATCATAAACCAAATCAAGTAATCTCATAGAAAAAACAAGCAATTCTGACCGATGCTCTAGACAAACCCTCTGTAGTTAATAGCTTCGTCAGAGGTTTATGATCTGAACGTAATGTGAACTTCCTGCCCCAAATGAATTTTCGTAAGTGCTCCATAGCCCACACACAAGCTAGTGTCTCCCTCTCTGTCACCAGATACAATTCTTCCGTAGGTGATAGAGAACAAGAGGCAAAAGCAATGATTACTTACTTGCTTTGTGTAGACATTTGTGACACAACACAACCTAACCCTTGTTTGCTTGTTTAATTCAAACAAAACATGACTAAATATGCTCATTCCACTCGAAATGAGCATTATGCTTCATTAAAGCCCTCATCTTGTGCGTTTTCTGTGCAAAATCTTGCACAAATTTTGCATAGAATTCGGCTAAAGCCAGGAAAGTACGGAATTCTTCCTTATTCTTAGGTGCAGGAGCTTTTACAATGGCCTTCACTAACTTTTCTGTAGGACTAATACCTGCTTCAGAAATCTCATGACCAAGGTAGATTACTTTTTTCTCAGAAAACTTACATTTTGAACTCTCCACAGCCAAACCTTTATCTCTCAAAATACCCTGAACTTTTCTTGGGATTTCATCATGAAGTGCTGTGTTCTTACACATCACAAGAATGTCATCTTGAAAGAAAAAAACCTCAGGAATGTGGCTAAATATTTGGACCATCAATCTTTGAAAGACCACTGCTGCGGACGCCAACCCGAAAGGAATGCTTTCAAATTAAAAACAGCCAAATCGTGTGCAAAATGTGGTGAGGTGTCTACTTTTGGGTTTTAGCATTTTCTGGTGATATGCTGCTGTTAAATCCAGCGTAGAGAACAATTTGGCTTGCCTTGTCAACATAAGCATCTCAACACCACCAATCAACATCCAGCACAAAGGTTTTGAAACTCCTTCATCAGAAATGTTTAACACAACTCTTTTACGAGTGACACCCTTTTCATTTGATAGATCTTCATTCTCACTGGATGAGCTTTCCTCATCGCTGGCCTTTACATAAGCAACTTTTTGAGAAACTGAGAATTGTTCTTTCTGGTTTCTTTTGCATACTTTTGCAAAGTGACCAACAATTCCACATTTGCAGATTTGGCTGGACTGGACTGGTCTTGCCGCATGTGAAGAACTGCCACATCTATAGCATGCGTAGTTTGTGCTTCTTCCTTGCTCAGCAAAGTCTCCTTCTTTCAATTTTTTGATCTCTAAGCCTGACATTGCTCACTATGTTCTTGTGTTTGTTATTGGATATTTTACCTACAATCTCAGTAGAGGCCTTTTCTTGTGATAAAGCGCTCTAGCACAATGATCCGATAGTTCCGCTTTTTTACCATTGCTATAATTTCTTTAAGTGGATTTTCTCCTTCCACACAGAGTTTATCCTGCATTGCTTTATTTTTAGTGTACATGACAATTGAGTCGTGAACCAGTTCATCATGAATAACGCTGAATCTGCCTCTACTAGTAATATGTTTCAAAGCAGCCACATATTCTTCTATAGTTTCACTTTTCTCTTGCTTCCTCTGAAAGAAGGCTTGTCGTGTGACAACAATAGATACAGCCGGTGTGAAATGTCATACCCCAAAACCCATACCTATCCCTAAACCCTAAAACTACCCCTGTACCCCATAACCCAAAACTATATCTGAACCCTTAAAATACCCAAACACCCCAAAACATATACCTCAGTACCCCAAAACATATACCCCTATACCCATACTTACCTTATCCAAACATAAAAAAAACATGCTTTTACCATTCATGAATTTACAACGAATTTCGTTGTAAATGTATGCGTGGTAAAAGCATATAAAATGTAATGCCATGCGTTATAATGGCATTGCGGAGTCATGGTACTTTCGTAAAGAAGTATGCGGAGTGATGGTATGCGGAAAGTTGCGGAATAATGGGTGTTTACCCTCCCCGGTACATTGGTGGCACGGCGGCCCACATCTCCAGCAACATACTCATATTTTTTCACCACCGATTTGAAAAATGCAGAGTCTCTCTCATTGATGGCCAGCACCGACATACACTTTTAGACACACCTCCCGCCACAAGTACTAGAATTGCGAACTTTAGAGCTGGGGAGCTACGTTCGAATCTCGGCATAAGCTCAACATCCTGTGATTCCAGGCGAATCGCTTTGTCTCCCCGTGCCTACCACAAATGAATGTGTTCTTCTGTAATGTAAATTGTGCTCATGACATGTTTTCGAGTTCGCGCTATATAATATTGCAAGGAAAAATAAAGGGGCATATTTACAATAAGTGGCGCATCCCTGCATATCAGCAGGGATGCGCCATTTATTGTGCGCCATGCCTACGCCATGCCTACGCCAACATGGTTGCGCTGCATTTACAATGCGGCGCACCATGGGGCAAAAACGGCACAGATGAGTCACGCATCTGTGCCGTAAAAGTGTCGCATTGCTGGAGTTGCGTCGCAGGCACGACGCAGCTCCAGCAATACTCGGGGCCCTATTATTCCAATGCTGTATCAATCCTTACGCCTGCTTCAAGCAGGTGCAGGGTTTTGACTCAGCATGGGCACCAAAATGACTGAGTGAAATCTTGTAGATCCTCATCCTCTAAGTTAGGGATGTAATTTAGGAAATAATCTTTCCATTGGTTCCATTGAACTGCAGGTTCACCAAGTGCTGCTAAGAATAAAAAATTAGCTAGCTATCGCGCCAAGAATTTTCAATTCTATTAAGGACACGGAGGCGAGGATTATGCTTCTCTTTCTTTTAATGCTACACACAGCAGCCAATGAAAATCATTGTATATGTAAAACAAACTACATTTCCCATGATGCAAACATACATCACTTCCTGTCATGGCCCATAAGAACTAGGCAACACCGGATATAGTCCTCTTTCTTTGCTACGAACTTGAGTCCATTAACAACACTGATCCAACATGAATCGCTTCCAACGTGGAAGAACAGTCAACTGGAAAGAATTCCACCAATCCGCAAGACAATCAGTCCATCTTCTTTTCAGAACCTGAAAAAATGAGAAAAAATACGCCCGTAAATTCTGTCAAGCAGATCATATCAGGGTGGGCATAATATTACAATACATGTAATAAACCGGGTGGGATAATCCTCGCCTCCGTGTCCTTAATAGAATTGAAAATTCTTGGTGCGATAGCTAGCTAATTCTTTATTCTATTACAGGACCGGAGGCTTCGTATTATGCTAGTTTAAAGCTCTTGAAACACCACAGAGGAAATATCACCCACCGGTTTGTAATAAAACTGTTTAAAAGTAGATTCTGAGGACCAATCCGCTGAACGCATGATGTCCTGAACAGTACATCCCAGCATAAAACTCTTAGATGCCATGGCACCACGTACAGAATGAGCACCAAACATTTGGGTATTAATCCCCGCCTCCTGCATAACATATTTCAACCATCTGGCTATAGAAGCCGCAGTAACAGGCCTGAAAGGCTTTCGCAAAGCAATAAGTAGCTGGTTAACACCTGCCGGTCGTAAAGACCTTGTACATTCCTCATAAACCTTGAGACAATTCACCACACAAAGCTACGTATTGGAAGGAAATGCATGATAATCAATACTGCTAGACATCGTCTTAGTCCTGGACGTAATATTGAAAGAAACTCCTTGAGGAGTAAACACTCTACCTGTAATATCCAAGGCTTTGACGTCCGATGACCTCCGACAAGCCGCAAGTCAGAACAGAATAGCCAACTTGGCTGAAAGTTGTTTCCTGGATAATATTTCATTCTGAGGCCAACTATTGAACAAGGTAAGTACCAGAGAAACATCCCATAGGGAAGTGTATTTGGGCTTAGGCGCATTCCCCACCCTGATCCCCTTTAAAAGTTTACAAACAAGGGGATGCATGCCAACAGGCTTACCCTCAATCTGAGAGTGACCCGCCGAAATCACGGAACGGAAGTTGTTAACTGACCGATAAGCCAAACCCTCGGAAGCTTTCATGGAAAGGAAATTCACAATGCAGGGTAGTCCTGCCCCCACGGGATCCACGCGTTGTTCCACGCACCATCGTACCCAACCCTTCCAGGCTGAAGCGTACCGTTTCCTCGTGGAAGGGGCCCAGGCTTGATCGATAAAGGCTGAAGCCTGTTCCGAAAACAATGGCATTTGCCAACGTTTCCTGAAAGTCTCCAGGCCATCAGGGACAGACGTCCCGAAAGCACCATTGGATGAGTCTCTCCCTGAGGGCCCTGGAGTATCGTTGGAAAGTCCGGGATCCTCCTGGGAAGATCGCAACTGATCTCCAGAAGGCTCGTGAACCAAGGTTGCGATTTCCAGAGGGGGGTCACTAGGATCGTCTCCGTCCTCTGACGCACTATCCGTGAGTATACTCGCGGAATCAAAATGAAGGGGGAAACGCATAATTCAGGGACTGAGACCAGTCCTACGTGAACGCATCCGTCGCCAGAGCCGACGGATCCGGCCTCCAACTGAAGAACCGAGACATCTGCCGATTCAACCGGGATGCAAATAGGTCGATCTGGCAAGATCCCCATATCCTCTGCAACCAATGAACCACCCATGGTTGGAGCTGCCAATCGCTGTAGTCCCTGAGGTGGCGCGAATACCAATCCACCACTACATTCGACTGACCCGGTATGTACTCGGCTACAACCGATATCTGACGATTCAGGCAGTAGTGCCAGAAGTCTTTCGCTATCTCTACTAACATGGAGGATCTTGTACCTCCCAGTTTGTTGAAATAGCGCACCGCTGAGATGTTGTCCATCCTCAACAGTATGCAACATGACACGTTCTTGGGTGACAGAGTTTTGATCACAAACGATCCGGCCAGAAGCTCTAAACAGTTTATGTCGAGATCCAGTTCCTGCAGGGACCATCGCCCTCCTGTAGAAACATCCCCGCAGCGTGCACCCCAGCGGCTGGCGTCGGACTCTATGACCACCTCTGGAACTGAACCGAAAATGGCTCGACCGTTCCAAGCTTCCACGTGGCCTAGCCACCACTGAAGCTCTTGCCGCACTTCCGTGGATAGAGGAATTAGGTCCGTGTATGAGAGACCCCGCTGTAAATGCTGGATCTTCAATCTCTGCAGGGCCCGATAATGCAAAGCACCCGGAAAGATCGCCTGAATGGACGACGCTAGAAGACCCACGATCCTGGCCACTTGTCGAAGCGAAACAGTCTGTTTGGACAGAAGTGCACGTAGCTCCTTCTGGATATCGCGTAACTTGGACCTGGGAGGGTTAACTGAGCCGTGTTGGAATCGATCACAAATCCCAGGAAATCTATCTTCTGGGTTGGACAGAGAACGGACTTGGACTCGTTGATTACAAATACGAGATTTTGTAGCGTAACAATGGTCGTGTGCAGGTGCACACTGGCCATGTGTCCTGAATGAGCCATGATCAGTATATCGTCCAGATATACTATCATGCAAATCCCCTGCTCCCTGAGATGGGCCACCACAGGCTTCAACACCTTGGTGAAGCACCAAGGAG
The DNA here is from genome assembly GCF_964261635.1 of Lissotriton helveticus. Lineage (NCBI taxonomy): Eukaryota > Metazoa > Chordata > Amphibia > Caudata > Salamandridae > Lissotriton > Lissotriton helveticus. The sequence continues at coordinate 190,881,110 of NC_136057.1, read as the reverse complement.
CTGATGAAAGACCGAAAGGAAGGACCAAATATTCGTACCACTGGTCTCTCTACTGGAACTGCAAGAACCTCCGATGCGGAGGAAAAATCGCACCGAGAGGTAAGCGTCCTTCAAGTCCAGGCGGACCATCCAGTCCCCCTGCTTCAGAAGGTCCGCTAAAAGATAAATGCCCTCCATCTTGAAGTGTTTGTAAACCATGCAACCATTGAATTCCTTCAAGTTGAGTACCAACCTGTAACCGCCTCCTTTCTTCTGGACTAGAAAAATATTGCTGCAGAAGCCGTGAGGGCCCTCGTCGCAACGAGCTATCGCATGCTTCTGCAGCAATTCTCCTATTTCGGAATCTATAAAAGTGCATTCTGTTTGGGAAAAAGACAGTTGTCTGGGATACCTGACCTGAACGGGAACCTGAAAGAAATCGAGATGAAAACCCTGTACAGTTTCTAAAATCCATGCATCTTGAGACAATTGAACCCAATTTTGGCGAATACGACCCCCGAGAGGGAGTGGAAATATATCCGGAGCACTCACCTGAAGATTATGTGGCTTGGAAACCACCACGATATGGTCCCCTGTTGAATTTCCGCTTATTGAAACGCTGCCTGGTAGGGTAGAAAGTCCCCCCTCGGGTGGAATCCCAATCGCCTCTACCTCGGCCAAAGTCTCCTCTCTGGGGACCGTGAAATTGCTGGCGGCCAAACAAGCGTCCCCGGCCTCGTCCGGCCCTGTTAAAAACACCAGATTGGAGAGCACGCTTAATGCCTGACTGGGCTTTAACTAAGGTGGTAAAGGTACCCACGTATTTTGCAACATCCTTTACGAAACGCTCACCGAACAAATTGCCATCAGCAAGGGGCCCTGGTTCAGCGGCCGCGAGTTTGGTGAGGTTAGAGTCCATTCTCATGAGGAGGGACTTCCGGCGCTCCGTGGAAATAGCGCAGTTGGCATTGCCCAAGAGGCAGATAGCCCTCTGGGTCCAGCCGGCCAGCACGTGGGGATCCCTTGCTGCCCCTGATTCCTGCGCATCCAACGTGATTTCCAAAATCTTGGCTAGGGGCCCAACTACGTCGAGGAGTTTGTCCTGACACCCTCTCCAAGCACGGTCAATACCCTTCTTAGGGTCCTTTGCAAATTTCTTGAGAAAGGTCAGCATACTGGAGTCAATGTCTGGGGTTTCTGCTACCTTGTCCGCAATATCAGGCCTGGGACACTCAGACCTGAGTCTATTCCTGACTTCCTTGTCAAAACTCTTTCTAAGATTGTCGTGAATATAAAGGGCGACTTCCGGCGCCGGGAGCCAGTTGGAAGATCTAGGATGCACAATGTCTGTGGGATCGAATGTAAAAGGAGTGGACACTTGTGGGGAAGGCTCCACATTCTTCGATTTCTTAGCCCTCTTCCTCGGAGGGGACTCATCCGAGGTATCAGTGGCGGTAGTGTCAGTATCAGTGTCCGTATCCGGGGCCCCGGGCTTACCGGAATCTGGAGCCGGTAGAGACTGCAATGAATAAGTGTGAGGCCACGAATCTGCCTGCGAGGCAGCAGGTCCCTCATCCTTCTTGGGCTTTGGATTCTTTGTGAACCCATGGCGCTTGGCGAATTTCTCTAATTGCATAGTGATAGACTTTAGCGCAGTTGCCAAGGCTTGTTGGACAGTTCCAGGAACCGTCTTTTCCAGGGCCTTGTTCACAGAGTCCTGAACGGAAGCGTCCAGGGCCACAGCAATCTTATCCTCAACAGAGGTGGGGGCCACCTCCTCTCGTTGAATCTCATCCTCCTCATAGGTTACCCAGTCCTCCATGGTAGCCCCAAACTTGTACATGGGCATGTCTCACAATAGGGTAGAAGCCTGGGAAGAGTACAGGGGGGAGCCAACCCACAGCACAACAATAATATCACCAGATACCTTGCTCCTCAGCCAAGGCTGTATAGAATTATTGCAGCCCACAGGGCGTAAAATGGAGCCAACCAAGCAGAAAATATACAAAGGAGGTGTGCACCCTCCAGGCCCAGCGTCTTTCACAGCCTGCAAGGAGTAGAACCAGCTCGGTGAACAATCCGGTGAGAAATGCGAAGAAACACGAAGGAACGTGCAGTAAAGGTGTGCGTAGCCCAATCCTACCAAAAACAAGCCCAATTGGGCTAAGCACGCTGGAACTATGAAGAAAGCGAAAGGGAAAGGCTCCGAGCGTCTCCGGCCAATGAGGGAGGCCTCAGCGCTCACAACAGGTAAGAAAAATCCCCGCCGTCGGCGGCTCGGTACTGGTGATATGAAGGAGGACCCTGACACGCAGCGACCGCTGCAACCTAGTCCAGCTCTGCGGGAAAGCAAGTCAATGCCGCCGGAGCTCGGACGCGCCGCCCGTACGCGTGTCCGAGGCAGGCGCGATGCTCGCTTTGAACACGGCAAACAGACTCGCGGCAGCTCGCGCTCCTCCCCACTGACAGCGGGACACGCGGCCGCCCCGAGACACAACACGGCAATCACAATCAGCAATGCGACAAAGCAAGTACACCCATTAACAGCACGCGCACAAGCGCTATAAAACACTCAACGAGGCATCAAAATAACCTTAACAGATCATATATCATTATCATTATTATAACAAGCAAGAGTAATAAGGCACTTAACTGGCTGCGTGAGGCTAGTTCTTATGGGCCATGACAGGAATTGATGTATGTTTGCATCATGGGAAATGTAGTTTGTTTTACATATACAATGATTTTCATTGGCTGCTGTGTGTAGCATTAAAAGAAAGAGAAGCATAATACGAAGACTCCGGTCCTGTAATAGAATTCTTTAGGAGAAGAAAATTGCGTAGGTGGAGTGTCCCCTTGCACAACCAATCTTTCCTTGGTTGATATGACAATTTTAACTAAGCAAAACTTGTGAGTTCAAAATAATAGCAAACAACTTATGGTGTATGCATCCTCATATAAATACCTTTAAAACCTGGTGTACTTCGACGCTCTGAAAATATGAAAATCCTTGGTTTGCTAACATCAGAATTGGTGCGCTTTGCTTTGTCTCCATGTTAATTACAAGAAACTGACAGAAAAAAAACGAAATGGTGGCACGTACCATGACCCCTAACTCCTGAGGTCACGTTGAAACCACGTAGCATAAGGAGCTGTGTGTAGTAAGGGTGCCCAGGAAGGTTTTGAGGTGACGCACACAAAGCTGGTCAGCGCGTCGGAAAGTCACAATGCTTGCGCAACAGCGCGTGTGGATCAGTGGAACGCGCACAGGAGTACGCTCAAGGCAGCGCATGTGGAAGACTTCAAACAATGGTTAAAACGGTAGGAGCTCGTGCCAAGCGAAATTTAAGTAGGGCTTTGCTGGCACTTACTTGGCACCATTGAGCATTTCGAGCACTGATTACACAATCGAGGACTCCCTGCGTTGGCTGTAGGTGGAAATCCCTGCTGATTTCTTTCTATGACAGGAATAACCACTTTTTCTTAAACTTGATTGAAGTGTAGAACTGACGAATACAAGTTGAAGTGGTATAGGTTCCTTCCAGTCGTCGCCAAAATCATGTAGTATCCACACATAAGAGACAGGAAAAAGTGGACTTGGTAGAATTATTCCACAGGTACAAGGGTGCATATACCTTCTCCACCGCACACTCCAAGTCCCAACTGACCCACCGTTCTTTACACAATGCTAGGCAACATGGAAACTCAAGCACAAGGAACATTCGTATTGAGATGCCATGTTAAAGGAAACCTGCGAATAAATACAACAATGATATACTACACCTTGCTGATATCGGATAATAGATGAGAAACAATCTCTGCTTTAACACTGCATGCGGTAGGAGACAAGGGGAAGTTGGGTGGTAACAATCCCATAGAGGAACAAAAAGGAGAGCAAGGGTTATGTTCACCAAGGTGAACGGGGAGTACTCCTGTACCCCTGGGTATGACTGCAGAAAAACAAATGAAGGAGTACCACCAGCAAGAATTCACAGGTTGCTATAGGGGTGGAAGGTTTAGACAAAGAGGAGAGAGTCTCCTTTTGTTAGAAACCCCTCACTCATCACCTAGTGATGACATGCTTCATCATCGGGGTCCACCCTAATGACCTAGCGTCATCAGGGTGTGCTACAACACCTGATTACAGTGGAGCAGGTTGTGAGTGGTGGTGCGTGAAAAAAGAAAAGGTAAGTGTGTTAAACATTGTCCTGGTTTGAACTTGAAGAAAATAAAATTTTTATTGGCAAGCAACTGGACAATGTTAAAATCGTGGCGAGATAAAGTGAGGGCAGTAATGAGCCCGTGTATCTCTCTATGTGTTAGGTCTACATGTTTCAACCTTCGAGGTTCTGATGAACCAGGTTTTCTTCAGGACCTTAAAACCAAGTTGGTGGACGGTCTGCGTCCCCTAAAAGACGCACCCAATCCTACCAACTGGGACCACTGGATGGCAAAAGTGTGCCCGTGGTATCAGCTCGCGCCACAGTGGGTGAGCTCCAAAAATCAAAATGCTCTCAATGGAGTGTTCGAGGACTTCATAGGGCAGGGGAGGTTACCCTCGCAAAGAAACGTACTAGTTTGGTGGCGAGGACTCTGGCCGGTAACCTACTACCTTCACCGCCCCGTTAGTCAAACGGGGTCCTGAAGAAAACCTGGTTCATCATAACCTCGAAGGTTGAAACATGTAGACCTAACACATAGAGAGATACACGGGCTCATTACTGCCCTCACTTTATCTCGCCACGATTTTAACATTGTCCAGTTGCTTGCCAATAAAAATTTTATTTTCTTCAAGTTCAAACCAGGACAATTTTTAACACACTTACCTTTTCTTTTTTCACGCACCACCACTCACAACCTGCTCCACTGTAATCAGGTGTTGTAGCACACCCTGATGACGCTAGGTCATTAGGGTGGACCCCGATGATGAAGCATGTCATCACTAGGTGATGAGTGAGGGGTTTCTAACAAAAGGAGACTCTCTCCTCTTTTTCTAAACCTTCCACCCCTATAGCAACCTGTGAATTCTTGCTGGTGGTACTCTGTTGTAAATGAAGTTGGTGAGACAGGTAAAAGACTTAATGAGTATTTATTAAGCACCACAGAGAATCACTGGTGTTCCCATCAGAAAGCAGGGAGCTAACTGACTCAGCAGAACACAGTGGAAGATGACATCAGGGAAAATAGAATGTAAGACTTAAAGAGGTACAGTAAAACATAAGTGCAGAGAATACAACATATCCTCTTCCCTTCGTATAGAAATAACAAACAAAAGTCTATAAAAAAAAAAAAAATACTAAGTACATGCTCTTCGTTACAGAGAGAGACCTTACTTGCAAACAAAATCATGTAAGTAACCCGGAGGTCTTCTCACTCTCTGAGTTCTACCAACCCCTATCTCATTAGGGGGCACATTACTCTCACACTCAGCCTTCTTATACAGCGCCACACAACTCAAATTCCAACTCTCACCATTAAATAGAGTCACAAACCTCTTATGGACAGACCTGACCTTAAATGGTCCCCTGAACTTTGTCAACCCGATGCCAACTCGACCAGGTTTGACTTTCACCCAATCATTCACTGCAAACTTACTCTTTCCATCAGGTCCACACACGTTGTCAGAATTATCAAGACTAACGGGAACGTCAGCGTTCAGATACTCCTTCATCCATGCAGCAACAAGCTTAGTGCCAGCTGAACGCCCCCTCATGACACAAAAAGGAATCTTACCAGTCACACCATTTTCAGTAGTTCTGTAGGCCCAAACCAGATCATTAACCAAACCTCTCACATCCATCCTAGAAGAAATCGCCATCTGGATGGCACCTTTAACCATCCGGTTCGCCCTCTCAACTATTCCATTCCCCTGGGGGTTGTAAAGTGATGTCCTTGAGTGTGCAATACCGCACTTTCCCAAGAAATTGGCCATCTCCTGGGAGGTGAGTTGCGTCCCATTATCGGTGATAATCCTTGTTGGAAAGCCTTCTTCTCTAAAAATTTCATTTAACATAGCAATGGTGCTATTCGTAGTGATCTCCTTCATGAATTTAACTACTAACCACTTTGAAGAAACGTCAACTACTACTAGCCCAAACCTCATATCTTGACTCAACTGGTAAAACGGGCCAATGAAATCAAGGCATATGGTGTGCCATGGATACCCTGGGTCTTCTATTGAGCCACAACCAGTATGACTACCGACTTTAAGCCTTTTCTCGCTCTCCAAGCAGTCTGTACATTTTTCCACCCACTGAGAAATTTCGGAGTCCATTCCGGGCCACCAAAAATTCTCTCTGACTCTCCTCTTAGTGAGGGACTGTCCTAGGTGACCCTCATGGGCTAACTTAAATAGAGTAAACCTCACTTCCTGTGGAGGAATAAATTTATCTTCCATTAAAATCATGAAACCATCTTTATCCAAGACAGACAATTGTTCCAGAACCTTCAAATAAGGGCGAAGTGCAGGGGATAAGCAACTCTCTCTCCTTGGACCCTTCACAATCAGGTCTTTCACTTCACTCAACACCACGTCCTTAGTCATGGAGGTATTCCACAAACTCCTACTAATTGCCCCAGCACACATATCTACAACTTCATCCACAGCAGCCACAGAGCCCTCAGAATTGAAAGATTCCACCCCTAACTTGTCTACCTTCTCCCAAGGTAGTGGAAGTCTAGAGAGTCCATCCGCTTGGCAGTTCTTCCAACCCGGAATATACTCAACAGTGTACAAATACTCTTGGATTCTAGCAGCGAGTCTAGCTAATCTGGCAGAACCCTTGCCAGCCCCACCAGGTGAAAGGATTTTAACTAAGGGTTTGTGATCTGTCAATAACGTAAACTTAAACCCCCACAAGTACATTCTATAATACTCACAACCCCACGCCGCAGCTAGGGCCTCCCGCTCGATTATAGAGTAATTTCTCTCAGCCGTTGTGAGTGTCCTTGAAGCAAAAGCCACAGTTTTGAGTCCAGATTCATGTACTTGAGCTAAAACCGCACCAACTCCCACAGCACTCGCGTCCACTGTCAAGACTGACTTACGGTTAGTGTCAAACGGTGTTAAGATGCCTGCTTCACAAATCTCAGCCTTGATTTTTTTAAAACACTCCTCTTGTTCCACACCCCACACAAACTTGCATCCTTTCCTCAACAACACTTTGATCTTCTCGGTTTTCTCTGCAAAATCTCTTACAAACTTAGCATAATACTCAATGAGGCCGAGAAAAGGCCTCAACTGATCTTTGTCACACGGAGCTGGTGCATTCCTGATAGAGTCTAATAAGTCTCTCTTGGGTTTTACCCCGTCAACAGACAAAGTATATCCAAGGTATTCAACCTCCTCCACCGCAAATTTACATTTCTCTTTCTTAAGAGTCAATCCTGCTTGTTCCATCCTCTCCAAAACAGTTTTCAAAATCAAATTGTGTTCTTCAACAGTCTCTCCAAATAACAGAACATCGTCCTGGAAATATACCACGTTGTTCACACCCTTCAGTACAGCCCCCATCATTCTTTGAAATACCCCAGCTGCAGAGGCAAGTCCGAACGGCATACGTGTGAATTGGTATATTCCCTCAGTTGTTATGAACGCGGTCAATGCCTTGGAGTCTCGATGTAGTTTTATTTGGTGATAGGCGCTGCGGAGGTCTAACTTAGAGAAGTACTTTCCCCCTTTTAGTGATAAAACCAGCTCGTTGATGTTCGGTAAAGGGAAGTTGTCTACTACAATGTTCTGGTTCAGGGTGCGAAGGTCCACACAAAAACGAAATTTTCCATCAGATTTGGTCGTAATAACTACGGGGGAAATCCAGGGCGACGTTTCGATCTGCTCTATCACTCCCTGGTCTAGCATCTCCTTCAACATCTTCTTCACATCTTCACGTGCAATGAATGGAACCTTCCTCACCCTGTGTTGCATAGGTACGGCATCATCTCGCAGTACAATTTTATGCACATAACTTCTCAACTCTCCAATATGATCGTCAAACAAACCATTCATCCCTTCAACAATTGAATTTGTGGTTATACTATCTACAACCATCACCTGTTGTGCTGCCCTGGGATTTATGATTATACCAAGGTCATACTGTTGCCCCCATCCCAAAATTGCAGGACCCGATTTGGCTACATACACCTTTCCTTCAGCGGAACGGTCCTTAAATGATATTACACATACCATAAATCCAATCACATCTATACTCTCGCCCTGATATCCACATGGACTAATATCACTAGCAAACAGTTGCACATCCTTCCAATTTGCTAAATACATATCTTTGGGGATAATAGTCCACAATGACCCTGGATCAACCATCAACTGAATCTCAATTTTATCAATAAGGAATAGAGCTTTAGGCCTATATCTTCTACCAGGCACACCTTCATTCACACCATTCTCACCCAAACACAATATTTTGTTGGCACCCTCAACACTAATAATGTCTCTCACTTCTTCCTTGTTTTCGACAACAGCCACTTTATCGGCGTTTGCACTCCTACACATCTTGGCGAAATGCCCTTTCTTCCCACACTTCCTACACATTTTGTCAATAGCGAAACATCTCCTGAAATCTGAACTATGGAAAGTACTCCCACACCTACTGCACATTCTTCCTTGGAATCTATTCTTGTCATTGCCTGAAAACCCATTGTTAAATCTCCTCTGACTTCTCTCCCCCAGGTCTACACTTTTCCTGTTCACAGCAGCAACTTCATCATGTTCAACACAAGAAACTCCATTCCCTTGTACATTTTCCTTTGCGTTATCTTTTCTTTCCATCTCTCTCATACATGCATTCGATTCCTCAACTACTTTTGCTATGTCAATGGCCATTTGCAAGGTAGGATTTTTTGCAGCCCATAGTTTTTCCTTTTTTTTTTATTCCGGCATTGTACTATCAACTGGTCTCGTATCATTTCGTCCCTTATCTCTCCGAAATTACATTTAATGGACAGCTCACGTAATCTAGCCACAAATTGATCCACTGATTCCTCATTCCTTTGGGGTTGAGTGTAAAATTTGTGTCTTGCCATGACGATGTTTACTTCCTTTGCATATTGCTTTTTCATACGAGTCTTTGCTTCTGTGTACACGTTGGTTATTGCCCTTCCATCCTGGTTTACTCCTACCGGAAGATATTTAAAAGAACGTTGACCCTCCTTGCCTAATGCGCTTAACAAGAGGGCTTTTTTTCTAGTTGCACTGAAATCCTTCCCATCAAGTGCTTCAATATAATTCTCGAAAATGTCTATCCATTCATCCCACTCGATGGGTGGATCTCCAGTAGTTTGTAGAAACATAGGAGGTACAATGACATTGAGATTCTCCATTTCAAATTGTTTTTAATAAAACAATACTACTTTTTTTTTTTTTTTTAACACAGAGGTGATCAGTTTTAATTGATGTGTCTACTCTCCCACATCAAACGCGCAACAAAATGTATACTTCTTTCAGTTCAGTACGTCAAAATATTATTCCTTGAAAATGTTTGAGGTAAGCTATTCAATTTAATGTCTCAAATTCTAGACTCTATAGTCTAGTAATATGGATTGTGTAAGAAACAACTTGTCAATCTCGTTAGCTTTGAGCCTTACAAAAAAACTATTCCGATTTTCTAAATAATTTCCTCACCGTTTAAATCGCCTCTTTTGGTGTTTGCAGTCACTCGTTTTTTGGGGAAAATTGTCACGGAAAGTGTCCTTTACCAGCTGCTACGATGTTTGTTCAACGCGTTGTTTAGTCATTGAAAAACAGCGTTCGTTGCCTAGTTACGTGGTAAAGCTTTAAAATGGCCGCTACGTACGCTACGTTGCGTCACTACGTCACTGCCGCTACGTCACTGCCGCTTATGACGCTCGTTTCCTTTTACTGCCCAATGCTTCCTTCTTGACGCTGGCCAGCTGAAGCATCAATGGCTCCGTTCGGAAAATGTCACCGGATTCCAACGGTGAGTAAGCTCGTGTTTCTCTGCTCGAGCAGGATTTTGAAAAATGCTGCGCAATGTTAAAAGTGACTCCGTATTCTTACTGGTGCTGTCGGTTGATTTTTTTGAAAGATGTTTACAGTCATACAGTAATGGTACGAGTAAAACGCACAAGTCAATTAATTCTGTTTCTTCTGTACAAGTTGCGCTTTCCACAATTTAAAACGACGCGGTTACAGTTCCATTTAAATCCAAGTATTACGGAAGATGCACTCAGTCACTGTTACAGTTCACTTTGTTTAGCAACAAATCCTGTTTCTTCTGCAGAGACTACGCCTTTCACAATCCCAAAACAAGTAAGGTCATAGTTCAATTTAAATCCAAAGTACAAGCAGGTGAATATTCCCTCAAACTCACCAGTTGTTTGAGAAATTAGCGGAGTTGTCTTGTTGCCTTCAAGTGTAGAGTTTCCTCCCGTTTTTGTTACTGTTTTAAAGTTGCAGAGACATTTCTGTTCCTTGTTCACAGTTCCTCTGAACTTGAAGTGCGTGGTTCTTCTTTTCTACCAATCTTGCGTGGTTCTTTTTCACCAGTGGAGTTCTCCTCCCTCTGTGGTTGTCCAGCTCCCTTTGCTCATCGTCGCCATGTGTTGTAAATGAAGTTGGTGAGACAGGTAAAAGACTTAATGAGTATTTATTAAGCACCACAGAGAATCACTGGTGTTCCCATCAGAAAGCAGGGAGCTAACTGACTCAGCAGAACACAGTGGAAGATGACATCAGGGAAAATAGAATGTAAGACTTAAAGAGGTACAGTAAAACATAAGTGCAGAGAATACAACATACTCCTTCATTTGTTTTTCTGTGGTAACAATCCCAAACACCTTGTGCACACCAGAAAAGTTCTCAAGCAGTAGTGGGTGGTTGGAGAAAGACAAAATGTGGGAAATAAACCGCCTAATAACCAAAGAACACAGGCACAACAAAGCGCAACACAAAGCTTCACTTATTTCCATGTTATCTGTGAAATGTGCATTCTTTACAAAACAATGCTACCACTGTACGAAAATCCATATTATGCCTTTACCTTAATTTGCATTCTGGGGATACTTGTGCTTGAGTGCATTGCAGCTCTCCCGCTCTGCATTTGTGCTAAACGAACTGTTCCAATAATATTGTTACACATTACACATGAACTACAAATCTATCTAAATACCCTATTAGAGGTTCAGTCTTTATGAATAGCAATACTAATATATTGAAGTTCATAATCGTCTCCTTTTCACGGATGCCAACTCCAAACAAGCATTGTTTGAGAGCTGGAACTAAAATATGGAAAACGTAAAAATGTCAAAAACAAAAAAAAGAAGGTGGGAATATGGACAACATGCTTCTTCCACCTCCAGTAAAGTGGAAAATGAGGTTGCTGGGTTTCACAGCTTATGGGAGTCATCTCTCCTCTTGTCGTGCCAGCTTGATGTAACCGTGTTTATAGAAATCTGAGCCCTGCAGAGTCCAGGTGGCCAATGTTTGTAAACAGACACAACACCGGTGGGCCACTTGCAAGTGCAAAAGAGATTTTAAAGACGTGCAGCAAAATTGATTTAGGCGCTGTGTCGGTACAGTTTGGCTACTGATTTAACCACGTGTCTGTATAAACATGTATATTGCAGAGGTATCATTACCAGTCACCCAAATCAAAGGCACTGGAGTTTAACCACGTGCACATGCTACAAATAGCACAGCTCAGTGAACAGAGTAGCACAGCCCTGTCGGCACTGCCTTGTTTAACAAATACATGGGAGTTTATGTACAAGAATTGTCTCTAGCTAACGCTAGTTAGCGGCAGTTTTCTTAACGTGGCCTATCACTAAAAACTATCGCCCTGTTAGCAATGTATTTGCAATACATAGTTACATGGCGATATTTTCAGGTAGCCTCAGTTAAAACTGCCGCTAACACTAGCATGAAGGCGATACAAATTCTGATGTTATCGGGCGAAAACTGATGAAAGATCCATTAGCGGCAAAAAAACTCATGTTAGACTGTCCAACGTGACTTGTTTTGCCTCTAGAGACAAAAATAGCCTATAAGTCCACCTTCAATGAAAAATAGAGAACAAAACCAATGAATGCATAATGGAATAGCGAGGGCCAAGTGCAGCACAGATCAACAACCCCACCAAGCCCCCCAACAGACAGATGACCAGCCAGAGTCCCAGGGGAAGAGGAACTTCAGGGCTACAATCATGAAAAGAAGCGCATTACTGGGCAAAACCAGTGACGCATCACTTATCATTGCGTACTCTTTACAACAACATGGCATCTAAAACCTTGAAAGGGCGAACAGTCCTCAGGGCCCGGTGGCCTCGCTGGGCTTTCTTCTGGGACCCGGAGTGAGATGCTGAGGTGCTGTGGATTTGCTGGGCCATGACGATAGACATTGAGGAATCGGCGATCTCCCTTACCTGGTGGTTAAGTCTGCCAGGTCGCATGGAGACAAGTTGCTGACCTGTGTGAAAACACCGCCTGGTGCCCCTTGGAGGGCTCCTGCCCACCAGCATAGGGAGGTCTGCATCGCATACCACGCGCCACCACTACACCGCACTGCATCACAGGCCGGAGGATGTTGAACTGGCTGGAAGCTGTGGAGGGTGATATCCCTGAGCTGTGCTGAACTTGTGTGATGGGAGCACTGCAACTTCATGCCTAAGGGAGCCCTGTTGCATCACCTGGATTGGGAGGTTCCCCAGCAGACTTTGTGGCGACAGCTGTACCCAGGCTTGCGAAATCCCGCCTGCCTGAAGGTCCTACTGGCTGAGTCACAGATTTGGACAGAGTGCAGCGGATTGTGCCACAGTGTCAATGTCCAGGTCAGGAGAAGGTGGGGCGTGTAGCGGAGGAGGCCGGGAGTCGAGTCGGACCCAGGCCTAGCTCCTGTGGTTGACGCACCCCAAGTGGCAGTTGATCCACTATGGAGGAAGAGCGTCGCCCCACTGCCTTCAAGCAGTGCAAGGAGAGGAAACATAACATGATGATCTACTCATGTTATGTTTCCTTTGCTATGGGGCTACTCACGGCCAGGGCAGGGGCAGAGTGGTATGCCCACTCAAGTGCACAATGACTGTTTGGTCGGCCCTCTCAGGCCGTCCAAAGCAGTCATGCGCACTTCCCTGTTTGCAATGAAGGCTGCATTACAGCCTGCATGGATTACATGCCCACCCCTCTAGGCCTGGCTGAACGCCTTGTCACGGTGCTCAAGAACAATCACAAAGCTGCACTGGAGCATTGTGATTAGCTATGGGGAGGGAGCCTGGCTGCCTGCTTCCTGTCCTGGAAGCAGACTCAGGAGAGCAGGAGCACAGAAGACACAGGACCCGGCCTCAAGGTAACAATTATTTAAAACCCCCGCTCCTGCCACGTCCCCGCCCCTTCCAGTGTCCTTTCCCGTGTTTGCCACCTCCCAGCTGTCGAGTCCCCCCCGCAGCACAACTTAATGGCGGCTGCTGTGCCGCCATGTGCAGTGGGCGTGACACTGGTGCACCAAAGGCACGCCTGTCTGCATCTGTCTGCCCCTGGACCGCACCCAGCACCAAGGACCCTTCCTCTCAGACACTCTACCGCTATGACTCCAACACCATCCTCGCCATCAACCCTGGACGGCACACCACCTGCCATCTAGCAACACTGTAGAAGTCTCTAGCACCCTGCACCTGTTGAAACTGCAAATGCACCTTCTGCCACACCAGCACCTCCTGCCACATAGCCGACCAACAGCGCAGAAAACTGGCTCAACTGCATCCTTATCAACGAGCGGTCCCTCCACAAACATGCAACAGAATACTGGAACCTCCTCAACGCCGACTCTTCAGACATCGCCTTCTTCACGTAAACCTCGACCAACCTCTGCTCCGGTCCGGACATTGCAATCACCATCCATGACGGCTACAAATTCACCCGCACGGACCATCCCGAGCTCCCAGGAGGAGGCATTGCCATTGTCTACAAAACCACACCCCGACTGACCACGCACTCTAATTACCTGATGGTGGCTATCGAACACCTCCACTTCCAGATCTGGACCAACGCCAGCACCACCCTCTGCGGCACCCTCCCCTACAGGTCCCCCAGGGCCATGAACCCCCATTCACCGATGCCATTGTAGACCTCATTGCATACCAGGCTCTCCCATCCACCGACTACATCCTACTCGGAGACCTCAAGTTCCTACTGGACAACCTCAGTGACCAGAACACCACCTCCCTCTTGGAGAACCTCGCCAACATCGTACTCAAGCAGCTAGTCACCGCACCGACCCACATAGCCTGACACATGCTCGAGCCTGTCTTCTCCACAAGCGGGAAAGTCAACTATAGCCACACCACAGGATCTCCTGTACCGACCATCACTGTTTACATCAAACCTTCACCACGCCCAGATAACACCATCGGTGCCCCGTCATAGTTGGATCGAGTCCACCAAAAAACTTCCCGTCAACTCCCTCAGCACCACCACTCTGCCAACGCTTACAGACACCAACACCAACTACACCGAAACCCTGGCACCCCTCAAGAAAAGACCAGGCAAACAACACTCCAAGAAGGCCAACTGGTTCACTCCCAGCCTCCACTAGTCCAGCCCCACCTGCAGACGTCGCAAGAGGAGATGGAGTCACAACATTGATCAACTCCGCAAACCAGTCACCCTTCCACCATGGCGCAAGGGTTGATGCGTTGGCGCATGGCAGCCATTGTGCGCCAACATAGGGTAAAAAGACAGGGGGCTTATTCATGAGCCCCTTCTGACAATTTCACCCCGCCAGTGCGTCATTTTCTTGACTTACTTGCAGCGTGAGTCTTGTACCACACTGCGCTGTATTTTCCAAGTGAAGCATCTAGGCCTATGCGTGACCTTGTGAAGCCCTGTGCCACATTATACCTGCATCAGGTATAATGTATGCAGGGTGGGTGTTCCCACGCAACAAAGCCTCATGAGAGTAGCGCAGTGAAATCCATCAGATTTCACTGCAACAATTGTAGGACGCCTCCGCGTCAGTACCTTACGCCTGCCTCATGGCAGGATTAAGGGTGATGCAGTGCCACAGTGATAGGCTGGTCTCATGCATTTCTGGAGTTGTGTCACGCTTGTGACACAACAGCAGCAATGCGTGTCTTTAGCGCTGACAGATACGTCAGGATTCCAGACGCATCTGTCATTAATTGTGACAAGGAGCGCCGTACAGAGAATACAATGCATCCATGGTGTCGCAAGAAGGGCGTAGTGAAAGGTTTTGCAGTGCTGTTTTGTCGCAGCGATGCAACACTTTCCATGAATGAGGCCCAGGAATGCGCCCTATATTATTGATGGTGTGCATTCCTGCCCTGTAGTTTTGTCGCAGGGCAGCGCAGCAACATTCCTTCTGGCACTGTTCAGCAACATAACCTTCTGAAATGAGGCCCCAAGTGTTTGCACCATATTTAAGACCAGCTATTTTCTGGGCTTAAAAAACTGCCTCTAACTGGAGTTGGAGGCAGTTTTGGGGGTTTTGCACCAGACAAGGAATTCCTGGTAAATATCACAAAGTGGGGTTAGCGACAATTTTTACACGGGAACGCCCACATTGCATCTCATTTTCGTTAAGTCCCGCTAATAGAAGTGGCGATCCTAAAAAGGCACGTTTACGCTGGAAAACAGCCGCTAACTGCAGTTAGCGGCAACTTGTACATATGGCAATAATAAAAAGCCACTGTAACGTCAAAAATTACGCTACAGCGGCGGTAACTCCCTATACATATGCCCATTTGTTTTTTTGCTTTACCTCTCCCCAGAGAAAGTAAGCTTCCAATTGATCTTCAGTTACCCAGTATGTCAATGCAGATACTCAGCCTAGAATGCAAGGCTTGCACTTAAAGGGGTTAATTCATTTCAGAATGCATGTGAAGTTGTTCTGTCCGAGAGGAAGGAAGCAAAGAATATGGCTTGTGGAGGGTTCATGCACCCTAGAAAAGATTCTCACTTCAGTCAATAAGCTAGCTGGTTCAATTACAGGATGCCTGGCTGTGTTTCTCACCTCTAAATATTCAGGTAAAGGTTAAGCATGCATTATTTATTATGAATGTATATTTATCTGATTGTGATGCTTCCCAGCCGATTCCTCACACCACCTAGCAGTGCTAGGCAATTAACAGCCCATCCTGTCTGAAGCACCCCGATTCCCTCACAGAACACAGTGTTGCCTTTCATATTGGACCCTGCCTGGTGTTTTTCGCAAGAGGCCTGCTCAGACTTAGCTCCTGCTCCCTTAGTCCAGAGTAGGGTCCTGCTTTGCTTTCCTTTTAGTCCTATGACACCTTTTGTCCCTTTTAAAACTCCTGTCAGAGCCCCAGTAGAACTCAACCAAAACACTTACTAAGGACAAGAGGTGCACAATTTACCTTGGAAGACCTGAACAGAAGGACAGCTCAAGTTAAGTGGAAGGCGGGGCTCTGGGCGACCTTAGCTGATGGGAAGAAAGGGACATTATACTTGTACAACTGTGAAACCTCATCTACATAAAAAGCTGCTGGAACAGTTTGGCTCACTGCCTTAAGCCAGCTCATTTGGGCAATGCTCCTGCTGAAGAGACCTGCCTTTTTGCAAATTGTTAAAATATAAACACTAGTGATTTAACTGTTTTATTTACTCATCATTAGCAGACATTGACACAGTGTTATTGTACACCAAGGAACAACTTCTGGTGCTGACAAATCAGGATTATGAATCTTGCCATATTGTAAAAATCCATGCCAGGAAATTATTGTGCCCACATCTAGTGTGTTACTACTGGCACGGGTATCACCCTGGCAGTTATTGTAAAACATGGAATATGGTGCGTCTTTTTGTCAGCACAGATTGTTGTCAAGGATGCCCTGGTTTATGAATGTGGGCTTCATATGTGACTCTGCTGGCTTGCTCGTCCACTCTTTGGCGTGTTCTGAATTTTGGAACGGGCAATTGTGCATGCTGTCTGAAACCTGTGCTTACAAGTGTAGGCCGAGCCGTCATGTAGCGGTAGAGCCAAAGGGGGATTGGCTGTGTACATCACTTTAGCACTAACATGCCCAGTCAAAAGGTATTCCTTACATTCAAGTGCTGTTGGTCAAGAAAGGGAAAGAATGATTAACCCTGGTATGCGGAGGACAGGTCTAGGACACTGAAACAACTAGCCCCCTTGATCAAAGTGAGAACCTCGTGTATGCGTGGTAACGGATGCCTGTCCACCCATATGCTGTTGTTGAGGTCTCTAAGGTCCACACACAACCTGATGTCCTTCCCTGACGATTTTGTTGTCAAAACGATTGGGGCCAGCCATTGTAAGCACTCTATGGGCTCAATGACCCCTTGAGCTAACAGTCTGTCTATTTCTGCTTGTAGGGGGGCCTGCATCAAATGAGGTATTGGCCTTACTTTTTGAGCAACCGGCTTGGCTTTACTTTTCAGTATTATAGAATGTTGGTAGTTCTTCAGTAAACCCAGCTCATCCGTAAACACCGTGGGGAAATCCTTACACATTTCCTCACCACCTACTGACTGGTCTACCAGAAGTACCTGGTCGGGACTGTTGGTGTCTAACTTGATGCCTAATTCCTTGAGTGTAGGCTTGTGGATTTAGGTAATTTTCTCAGGAATAATTTGGAGAGCCTCCCACATCACATTCTTATTGCAGGGGACCTTAATGTACATCCCTATTGGAACTCAGGGAATACTGTAACGGGATTACTGGGTTGCCACAGACAGAGAGGTTTCCATTTTGTTCACACTCGCCGAATGATCTTTTGAATGAATTTAACCTAATCTCAGCCATGTCTGTGGTGGCTGATCACACCATTCATGATGTACCCACATATAAAGGCACCCCGGGGGGCTCCTACATTGACCATATACTTCTCTCTGGTGCCCTTGGTACTTCTATATAGGATTTTAAAATACAGGAGAACCAACTCAGTGATCACAATCCAGTCTGTATTCAACTGGGTGGTTTGATACTAGAACTTCGTAAGAAGAGGTTAGATGGTGGGGTCCTAAAGTGCACTGATGGTAAACTACGCTTAAAGTGGGCAATGGTAAACTCAAGCCACTTGTATGAATCAATTAATAACACGTGTGGCACCGAGCTGGCTCTCTGTGTGTCCTTGGCACCTGCACCCCAGGAGATCCTGTCAGCTTTTGATGGTATTGTATCAAAAGTTGGGGCAATGTTGACTGTGTCTACTACGGGGCAGGCTCGTAGTGGCTCAAAGTGGTTTGATCACTCTTGCTTGCTCTAAAGCAAGTCTTGATTTAAAGGCGGCACTAAAGGCCAGACCCAGAGACCTGGCACGAATTAGGGCATCACGCCTCTACTATAAAAAGGCTCTAGCTAAACGTAAAACAGAAGTGAAGGCCTCTATTTGGGAAAACCTGTTAGATCCCAAAATCCTTGGAAATAGTGCGAAGTTTTGGGAAATTATAAATAAACCGCTTTTTGAATCATCAGGCAATCCCAATTTGGGCACTAACATACCAGAGGAAGAGTGGGTCTCTTATTTTAGCTCTATTTTTAATAGTAAAATGCCACAAGCAGAATTTAAAAAAGGAGTTTTAGAAGATAACCCTCTGTGCTTTTCCATTTGCGAGGTTGAAAAGGGAATCAAGGGTTTATCAAGTAACAAAGCTCCAGGGCCCGACGGTCTGCCCCCAGACCTTTTTAAATCACATGTATCACTATGGGCGCCTGTTCTTACTGCTGTGTTTAACGCAGCCGTTGTACATGGATGCCCTAGGTCGTGGGGGGTCTCTACGATAGTCCCAGTGTTTAAGAAAGGGAAACGCAACAGCACGTCCTGCTACAGACCAATATCATTAATCGACTCTGTGGTCAAAGTAGCGGGGGGGTAATTTTGAACAGATTAACAGCCTGGGCGGAAGAGCACAATATAATCTCCCCGATCCAATACGGCTTTAGGCCAGGCCACTCCACGATTTCACAGTGTCTCAACTTGTATATGGTCCTGGGAAAA
The DNA here is from genome assembly GCF_964261635.1 of Lissotriton helveticus. Taxonomy (NCBI): domain Eukaryota; kingdom Metazoa; phylum Chordata; class Amphibia; order Caudata; family Salamandridae; genus Lissotriton; species Lissotriton helveticus. The sequence goes on along the minus strand of NC_136057.1, from coordinate 190,862,166 downwards.
TACACATTGGCACGTCAGGGTACAATTCATATGCCCTTTATGGACCTCTCATCAGCCTTCGACTGTGTTAATCAAGCTAAGCTTTGGGAGGCCATGGGCCACATGGGCGTGGAGCAAAATCTTGTTAATCTGCTGGCGGACCTACACCAGGACACGAGGGCTAATGTACGTTACTCCCAGGAGCTAAAGGTAACAAGGGATTTTGGAGTGCACTGAGGAGTCCGACAGGGCTGCATTTTGGCCCCGTTTCTTTTTAATTTATATATTAATAATTTGGAGGAGAACCTTTTAAACACTCGTGCAGATTACCCCTATGTTGGGCGCAAAGGGCTACCCGTTTTACTTTATGCGGATGACGCCGTTCTGTTGGCAAGGACCGCAAAAGGGCTTCAATTGCTACTTGACTCCTTTTACAGTTTTATGAAATCCCGAGATCTCGCCATTAACAACACAAAATCTTTTTTAATGAACGTAGGGAAAGGATATAAGAAGACATTCTTATTTCATATTAATGGGGAGAAGATCCCTACTACAAAAACCTTTTCGTACCTGGGTGTCCTGTTTGATAATCAGTTGAAATGGGGCCCCGCAGTCCAGAGGAAAAGGGGGGAGATAACTCGGGCTAACACGGCCATTTTTAACTTTGCTAGGAAAATGGGCAATCGTCCAATTGCTGCAGTTAAAAATTTACCAGGCCAAGAGTGTGGCGTTAGGCTGCTATGGAAGCGAGTTATGGGGGCATACGGTAGCCAATCACCTTGTCGTAGCAAAAAATAATTTCCTGAAACAGCTGCTGGGGGTCCCAAGGGGAACGGCTAGTTTTATAGTGCATGAAGAATTAGGCATTCCCTTCTTAAGTGATACCATAGCACTACGGCCATTAATGTGCTGGTTAAAATGTTGGCTAAACAAAGATCTGCCACTTAATCACCAACTTCTGAGAGAAGCCCTATCATGGGATAACATGCATAAAATCCTGTGGCTAAAATATTTGAAAGACTGCTTCTCAGAATTGGGGCGACCGGAGCTCTTTATAAATCCAGATTCTATCAGCAGAGGTGATGTTGCGTATGTGAGGAAAACCTTTTCCCTCTCTCGGTATCTGCATCGTGAAGAGGTGGAACTGAACAAAAGCAGTGTCCGGAAATATGTTGTTATAAAATCTACACCAAGTATGGAACCTTGTCTTGGCCAATGTCGGGCTTTGATCGTTTTTTAGGTCGAGCGACCTATCTCAATGCGCATGTGCATTGAGCGGGAGCGAGATATATAGGGGCTTATCGACAGTTTACCTAACTGGCGATTCCACTGGCGATTTCTTGCAGTGCATGTGAAAAGGAGCTCAATGCGCAAGCGCATTGACATAGAAAAGCGCGTGCACAGGAAAGACAGCCATCTGCCGCCAGCAGCTTCACTTCAAAGGGATCATTTCGCACTCTCAGGCATTTCTCCTCCCTAATTTATTCACTGCCGACGGCCAGCCGTACTTTCACTTTGACGGCGCCAGGCCGTCTCTTGTTCTAGTTGAACACTTTTGGTAGCCATTATGATCACGTTTACACTATCGGCCACGCAGTGAAGGTTAATAATAGATCTCACATGGGTGCGTGTCTCATTGCTATCAGCACCGCACTACTGCCTATACTCTGTATAATCCTTGTCTGTTATTGACTTATTGACAACACGACATTAGATCACACAGATTTGGTTCTGCTCACTGTTTTTAAAATATTTGTTATAGTCTGCATTAATACACAAGATATTGCACAGACCGCTTGGTTTGGGTGGAGCACGCCTAGAATTATTGTTCTATCAAAGATTGGTCGCAATGTATCGAAGCAGACTTTCTTTGACTTAGCCTTTGACCTTTCTGCAGCCCATGGTGTTAAGACACGGTATTGATGAAATATTCATGTAGTTACCTGCAGTCATTTGTATTGGTGCTCAATGTGCTTTCAGTCTTGTATATATATGGGGCATTATTGCTTATTAGGACACAGCTTTTTTTTTTCCTTCCTCCCCTGCATTTTGAAATATGTGGATTGTAGGTTACAACCATTCAGAGCGTGCAACATTGCCAACATTTGCTTAAGTGCCCATATATTAGTGTAGCAACACACTTACAAGGGCCAAAAGGCGAGACCTATTGGCAATGCCAATGCTTGTTGTTAATTAAGTTCCGTTTGGATCTTTTCCACCTATTGCTTGCCGTCCAAAGGGGAGCCACCGAGGTCAAGTGCTACCTTCCTGCGGCTGCGACAATATGTCTCCGCAGGACTTGGTGCACTTTTTATTTATTTGTCCTTATTATGATTTACCTCGGAGGTTTTACTTAAAGCCTCTTCTTAAAAAACTGAACTTTACCCAGGTTAGACCTGCACTTTGTTACTTACAGCCGCTAACCCACGATTGCACTTTATTTGTAACTGGATTTTTAAAACTAGCACTAAAATTTAGAAATAGCATGGAGGGATAACTGTTTTGCTTTTAACATTGTACTGTACATGATCAATTGTTATTGTTAACTCTGGAAGTGGTTTTTAGAACGATTCAATTTTAACCTTGTTTAATGAACTGTACTTTTATGGTTGTTTGTATGAATAACCGAATAAAGATTCTTGAACCTTGAAGTGTAGTTAACTACCTATTATAGGATACGTACTGATATCAAAGCATTTTTGACAATGCATACACTATCACTAAAATGATAACAATTCTGTTAAGATGTTCATACTTTGCAGTAGTAACAAAGCCCAAAAGTGAAGGCACAGTCTCATTATAATATAGCATAATTGCTAACAAGTGCAGACATTGTCCTGTGAGTATACAGCTAACAGGTACTCTTTAAATAATCACAATGACAGTTGTAGATAGTAACCAATTAAAGTTGCAGGAACATTGTGAGACTTACAGGTCATAGGGAAAGGCCAGGCTCACCAGCAGCCGGACCCTGGAGCTCTTCGCAGAACGTGAGGAAATGTGAAAATAATTTTTTTTTAAGTACACACATATATTTATTTGTATATAAGATGCCCTGAGACCTATTTGGACAGTTAGTTCTATTTCTATGTCTGTGCCGGTCCCGGTTTTTATTAATTCTGAAAATCTGGCCACCCTCCTTTGGCCTCCAGAGTCAAGCCGTTGCACGCTTGGCTCTGGAGGAGCCTCAACCGCAGTGCCCTAGGACCCATCTGAAATTGACCAGTGAAGATCTGCATCTCTTGCAGATGTGGTGAAAGCTAAAATACCCCGCGCAGCATGTTTCGAAAGGAGGCCGTGCACGCTGTAGATATGTTCTGTGGCCGACCTCTCCCTCGACCACTACAGAAACAACACACGAGTACCACGGGCTTCTGCCTGCAGTCGGAACAAAGACACGGCAATGCACTCACTGGAGCATGAGAACTTGAAAGTTTCTTCCACGTTATGAAAGATGGGAAAACTGACTGTTCCTCTGGACCTGTCAGAAAAGTTCCCTGCACTTCCCGTGCTTTGGCTTCACTGTGCATGAGGGAAGCTGGCATTTTGCTTGTATTTGTCTTATGTGCACCACAGCTTCAAAGACTACTGTGAGAAACGTTCAAGAAACTATTTATTAGCAAAAAAAACACATCGAACAACTGAGCCGATGTCATTAGAAACGATTAATCGTATTTCCTGTTATTTACTAAACCATTTATTTATCTTAGCTACATTATGCATTCATTGTGTAGAGATAAACACGCCAACACCCCTTCCTTGTGCGTCACGGTCCTCACGGAAAAGAACTACAGGGGATTTCCGCCAGGCAGCTCCTGAATCAGAAGCGGAGCCAGTCAGAATCAAAAAGAGAGAAGCCAGTCGGAATCAAGAAGAGAGGAGCCAGTCGGAATCAAGAAGAGAGGAGCCAATCAGAATGAAGAACAGATGAGCCCGTCAGAATCAAGAGGAAATTGGCCAATCGCCGACAAGACCCTATGTGTACTCTCAGCATGCTGCCGTGAGTCAATGGTGTTGTCATGCTTTTCCCCTCTGTTCCTGCTGTAACTGCAGCCCTGTTTGGCTGGATGTGAAGCCACACTAGGCCACTGGTGAGTATATGGGTGTGCTGGATGCTGGATTTGAAGCAAACGTCCAACTGTATTTCTTTAGCACGTGGAGCGTTGATATTAATAGCGTATTAGAACAGCGCACTGAGAAGATAGTTTTGTACATCTGGTAGTCTAAACTCACATATTTGAAAGTTCTTTCGTACTTAATCGGTATCAAAGATTATGTATTTTAAGTATCTTATAGGGTTATTAACCTGCTGCGCAGATCTTTGTATGGCCAGCATTTGTGAGGAGATTATAAGCGGTAAGATAACTGGTAGTTAATGCAGATCTTGGAGATTTCTGTGTTTTGTCCGATTGACTCCTAAAGTAGCATAGAGGATTAATGTGCCTGCTGCAAAGCAGATCGTGTAACGTACAGATCTCATCTTTGTATTTTATGTAACTAGGTAAGTGGGAGAATGCTTTTGAGACTGAGATCATTTGGTGACTTACAGATCATAAGTTGCAATCCCTCGAATATGGCACAGCAATATATTTAAATATAGGTGTTCAAGTAATCGTGTACCTGAGTAACTGTGCAGTTGTGCACAGCTGTGTGTATGTCAACAATTTAAAATAACACTTTTACATTTTTCTAACACAAATCAATAACAAATCATCATTAATGTGTTTTTCATTTTTTTCAGGTTACACATATATTTATATACCTCTTAATTTTTTTTTTGAAATTTTCCATTAACACACTTCTTCAAAGTGTACAGTCAAACAACCATAAAACAAAAGACTTATGCAGATGAATGTTGTTTTAACATTACTTCATCATTATCCGTGTGTTGCCCTATGCATTTCGGGATACAAGGGTCCCTTCCTCAGGGGCCTCTAAAGACATAAATAATGAAACCATCATTATTTAAGGACAATACCTATAACTTACATTGCTACCAATATCTTGCTGCACCACCGTTGTTCCTTAGTGTCACATTACTGCAGTCTCAATCAAATAGATTCACAAAACACAAAGTAATGAGTGCATTACATGCTCTCAATTTCCAGTCCTAATGTGCAAGCTTTCCTGAAGAAACCCATGGCCAAAATTCCCGTGCCTCATAGCCATCACAAGCTTCTATCAGCTATTTTGATTTTAATTGTAAACCACCAGTAGTTTAAACATGCTTACGTGATACCTGATATAAAATTGCTCACTTTCAAGACCGAGTCTCAAGGTTGCTGTTATCAAACCAACTTCTTGAACGGTCAAAAATCTTTAAAGTATGTGAGCTAAATCAATACACAATCGCTCTTCTCAGAGTCAGCTGAGCTGCAGTCAGGGGTTCCGGGCCGGCGCATTCTGTGGCTGTAAACGCGACAGTACCAGACGGGCGCCGCTGCAGACTCATGAGTCAGCCGTCCTGGCCACCACCATGGCCCCGAGGGGTCTTCGGTGATCGGACTTGCACTTTGTCACAAAATCACGGGACTCATTTTACAGTGGGCTGGCTCACAGTGCAGAATTCAACTGCCGTCCGCTGACTACCCATTGGCAGGCACTGACTGTGATGTCAGTGAAAGTATGCAGAATGCTGCGCCGCGGGGCAGTGATTATTTCAACAATCCACCAATGTTGCATGATTTATAGCGAGCTCAGCCCAGGCCAGCCTCTAGACTGCCGAGCTGCACACACTGCACGTGGCTGCTGTGCCACTCCATAGGTAATTAAACAGGCTACAACCAGCGCTCGGCCGCAGTACTTGACAACTGACGAGGCACAGGCGCTTATATGCGTGACTTCGCATTGCCATACAATGATGCGGACTACCACACTGAAATGTGTTAGTCTAACGCTTGATGTGTGGTACTTGACAGGGCTGAAGAAGTGCTCCTTTGAGAATGATTAAAGTCTTGATAGTACAGGCAACCCAAAACACTGTTATGTTTCCTATCCTGACTTTGTGTTTCGCCCAACCGTTCACTCTCATCATATAATGTCTAAACTTATGGATGATATGTGATTGCTACACCACATAACCCTCATTGTCTCATGTACATTTCCTGTACATTGATTTACTTTCTCTGTGAGATGTAAAGCGCTCTGACCCCATACAGTGGGATAAGTAGCTCTATAAAAGAACTAAATACAAAATTAATTAGTACGTGCCATTTAAATCATTATTAATATCATTACTCATACACATAGATAAATATTATTTATTTATTTTATTTATTGAATTTGTATTGCGCACAGCTACCCGCAATGGGTTTCCCGGCGCCAGGGACAGACTAGAGAAGAAGACAAGCAATTGCTGAGGGAGAAGAAAAGAGGGACAGAACCAAAAACTCAAAACAGAAAAGTCTTCAATTTTTTGCGGAAAACCAGAAGATTAGTTTCTGTTTTTAGCGCCAGCGGGAGAGCATTCCACATCTTCGGTCCTAAGTGTGCGAATGAACGGCCTCCCATTTTTGCCAGTCGAATTCTTGGAATCGCGAAATTGCCATTGTTAGATGACCTAAGAGAGCGACTAGGCTGATATGGCTGGACAAGATTGTGCAGGTAGATGGGGGCAGAACCCTGACGAATCTTAAACAGGAGACACAAAGTTTTAAAAACCACACGATCAGAGATTTTTAACCAGTGAAGGTCACGCAGAGCTTGCATTGCGGACATTCTCCGTGGAACATTGCACAGAAGGCGGGCGGCTGAGTTCTGTACAACCTGGAGTTTATTTATTGTTGCTTTATCAGCTCCTAGATAAAGCACATTGCCATAGTTGATACGGGACATCACAAGGGCCTGAACGACAGTTCTTCGAGTGGACTCAGGCAACATCCATATGATCTTCTGCAACCAGCGTAAGGTATTAAAACAGACTGCAGCAACCTTAGTTGCCTGCTGTCTCATCGAGAGTTTCTCATCGATTAGGAAACCGAGGTTACAAGCAACCGGCACGGGGATAGGTAACGGACCCATGTCACTGGGCCAGTGTCTAGAGCCCCACAGATCTTTATGTTTGCCTAGTATGATAACCTCAGTCTTTTCTCCGTTGAGCTTCAGCAGATTGACTTGCATCCAAGCTGCAACGCGAGAAAGGCCAGTTTTTAGGGCAGAAGTGTCCTGAGCCCTGCTGCTAGACAAAGAAAACACAATCTGCGTGTCGTCTGCATATGAGTATATGGACAGACCGGCGTCCTCTACGATAGAAGCAAGTGGTCTGATGTAAATATTGAACAACAAAGGGCTCAATATAGACCCTTGAGGGACGCCGTGAGCAGATGAATGAATCGCAGATTCAGCTTTGTTTGAAAAAACCTGAAATGTGCGCTCATTAAGAAATGAGGCCACCCAGGCAAGCGCTGGTCCAGCAACACCGAGGGAGCGGAGGGACTCCAGTAGGATGGAATGAGACACGGTATCGAAAGCAGCGCTTAAATCAAGAAGGATAAGCGCAAAGGTCTCACCGCTATCAATACCGTGTCGGAGTCGCTCGATCACCCCAAGGAGTGCGGATTCGGTGGAATAATTAGCGATGCCCATGTCTTACTTGGGAGTATTAGGGGGTTGAACAATGTCAAAAACCTGCCTCTGAGTCATAGTTTCTGAAAAGTACGTATGAAGTGATCAGCTATGTACTTTTGTTTCTTTCTGTTACATTATCAGCAAGATGTTAGGCCTCAGATGGCCTCCTGACAGGATATTTAAACAAAAGATGGTTGTTGAAATTTGGCCTTTGTTTGTGCCCGATTGGAAGTGAAAATAATAAAACCACCTTGCTGCCAGAAGGTTGCTGCACCAAACGGAATGCAGACACCATGCGGGCGCTGCTTAGTTGTGTCCTGCTATTAGAAAAGGACACCAGGACAAATTCAGCATATTTCCCTGAGTTGGCCAGATCCCCGATCCGGCCCAGAAATGGCTACTGGAATCGGGATCCAGTAGGATCCCCCCTACTTTCCACCACTGATAACAGCTGTTTCTGTTTTGTATTGAATTTACTTTTTAGACCAAAACATTAACATTTTCAGAGTTTCTGTTGTTTTCCTATGAAAATATGCCACATGCATCTTTGTTTCTAGTTCTGTTTTTTATTAGCCTAAATTGCATTTTAAAATTAAATAGGCATTTCAAGTCAACCTACTTCTAATGTTCAAGAAAAAAAGATAAAGCAGATGAATGTTTTCTTAACCACTACAGTGCTAGGGGTTTTCCCGCTGTGCTCTGGATGTTCATAAATCCCATTATTCATGACAAAGCCAGCTCGTCATGAGCGCAGCGCAGGTAACGCCCATGACGAGCTGGCTTTGTCATTATAACGCCTTCGGACAAACATTCATGCTTGTGTTTTGCACTGCAGTTCCTTGCATTTTGGGATCTATGGTTTAAGTTTTACCCAATTATGATTAAGGGCATATAGCTCCCAGCATGCAAAAATAAAATGCTTTCCAAAAGAAAGAGGATTTGCTCAAGGTACGACAAATGATAGATATATCAGGATGCTGGGTAACCTCAGTGCTACCCCATCTTTTCAAACCTGTAGTCCTGAGCTTCTGAGACAATTTTAAGTACATGCAGTTGTTTGAACCTTATCTGTTTAGCATACTTGACTTTGGTTTTTGGCTGCTAAATGAATGCCGACCAAAAGTACCAGAATGCATATTCATGTGTCTGTTGGGACAGAAAAGTCTTCTGCATGGTAAAAGACAGTAAAAGAGTTGATTATATACTCAATCTCTGGTATCTTGTGTCTCCAGTTCAACCCCCTTTGTTTTGAAAGATACCCACGTTTTAGAAATGTTAATTCAGAAAATCTGAACAAGAGAAACAGAGCAATTCCACAAATTAGCAAAATAATCACAATGTTGGTGTAATCCTTAGCATGCCCCTACCCAACCTTACTAAAACCCTTTTCAATCTCACCAACTCAAGAACCTACAGATTCCCAAAAACCATGTGCTCCCAAAGCTACCAACCTAGGGACCTACAGATTACCAAAAGCCATATTCTTCCAAAGCTTTGACTTCACAAGAAAGATAAGTTGTTAGCAACATATAAGCTTATTGTTGTCTGGGATGAAGGAGCACCACTCTCTCACCTTCATAACCCTGCAAATACTGCCTTCTTTCGTGAGAAGGAAACTAGCGCTAAGCGGTTCTTATAATCATCACATGCAATAATAATTCATTTATTATTTATATGTGTTAATGCGCCTGCAATGTTAGAAGCCTGCCAGTTAACAAGCATAGATAATCTTCTAATTTTTACGTCATTCATAGCAACACGAATAGATGGAATTATATCCCTTAACCTCTTCCATGCTCATGACAAGGTCAGCTCGTCATGCAGTACACTGGAGCTGTGCTTATGACGAGCTGACCTTGTCATGAACAATGGGACTTCAAGATGTTCTGCACCCAGCGGGAATTGCCTTAGCATTGAAGGTGTTTAATACATCTAGCACAAACTTACAAAAAACGCTCTTAACTCTCTTCAATCTTACAGCATCACTCATCTCATTCACATGGTAAACCAATGGGAATACCAAAGAAAGAAAACATGAGCCTACCCAATAACGAGGCCGGTTAAAATAAGAAGCCTTGCCACTCAAATTTTATATTCCTCTAAGTATTGGTTCTTTACCAACTAAAAACTCTTTATTAACAACACAAATTCTCTCACGCTGACTATTTCCCACAATCTCTATTGACTTCCCTCCTGTTGGTCCATTATGCACCATTGCAAGTGGAGGAGTGTGGCTCCCTGATGCAGAGGTCTGGCCCGGGACCAGGGTTCAGTTCCCGACGCGGCAGGGTCCTGAGCCCAAAAATGTCCACGGACTCGATAATTCTCTCCTCTGTGCATATTCTAATCATGGGGTCCCACGCTGCAACTCTGGGCAATAGTTGCTTAATCTCCACTACGGCGGCCCACCCGCTGCGGGATGCCTGGCTTTCACCCTGGGGATACCCAGTAGGGGTTATCTCACAGGGAAAAGCCAGGACGGGTTCCCAAGGCAAGCGCCTTGATGCCTTTGGGTGATACGTGCGCTACATAAGTCGCAATACAATACAATACAAGTCAGCCTTTCTCTCATGCTTCATTCTCCACCTTGTATGCAGATTTGATGTTCTTAAATCCTCTTCAGCCTTAATATATTTCCTGATGTTTCCTTTCATCCTTCCTGTCTTTCAAAATGTTCACTTTTCTCTTAATATATTGTTTAACCCATTAAGGCTTCTCTTTATTCACACATATTTCCCTTTAGTAATTTACATTTTCAAGTTAGTTTGTGCAACCATGTTCAAATATTTACTATAAGTTCCAGAATACCCAGGTTCTCCGGAAACAGGAAGGGTTTACAGTGAAACATTGAAGTCCGACAGATATAGTAACAGAAACTACTGAAACTCTTCATTAACGACACAAATTCTCTCACGCTCACTATTTCCCACAATCTCTATTGACTTCCCTCCTGTTGGTCCATTATGCACCATGCGCAAGTCATCCTTTCTCTCATGCTTCATTCTCCACCTTGTATGCAGATTTGATGTTTTTAAATCCTCTTCAGCCTTAATATATTTCCTGATGTTTCCTTTCATCCTTCCTGTCTTTCAAAATGTTCACTGTTCTCTTATTATATTGTTTAACACATTAATGCTTCTCTTTATTCACACACATTCCCCTTTAGTAATTTACATTTTCAAGTTAGTTTGTGCAACCATGTTCAAATATTTACTATAAGTTCCAGAATACCCAGGTTCTCCGGAAACAGGAAGGTCTTACAGTGAAACATTGAAATCCGCAGATATAGTAACAGAAACTACTGCTTATTAAATATACTAAGAACAACTTTGCAGGATAAGCTACAGTTCATTAGCAGTTGGTGATAATTAGCTCCCTCACCTGCAGAAGAAGGCAGAAAAGTGCACACAAGACAGTTACCCCCATAATATCTATACTCTTCCAATAAATTTGCATATACATTATTTTTAGTCTCCTGGGGGCTAAGGATGTGCTCAATGAGTCTTCGGCACCTCTTTTCAGGTGCTAAGGATGGATCCAGAAAAACCTGGCATGAGAGGCAGTACCAGAGGGATTTCCTTTTGCTATTTACAGCTTGGGCTGCTGGGGACTAGCTACTCCAGCAGTCTGCAGCTGTTTTTTCTCTCTGTTATGACGTCAATGCGATGTAATTAAAGTGAAAGTAAAATGAGCCCGTTGGCTAATTTACTTTCACTTACATTGGTGCTCAGGGTCATATCTCAGCCCCCCTAGCACTCGTCTAGATGAAGGGAGGTAGCATTGGAAAGGGGAGAATAAAAAATTTGCTAGCATTCGCGCCAACATTTTTCAATTCTATTAAGGACACGGAGGCAAGGATTATGCTATCTCTTTCTTTACTGTATAAAACACAGCAGCCAATAAAAACATTAAATTAGTTATAACAACTACATTGCCCATGGTGCTTTGCACTGGTAACGCCTCCTTGGCCCTCCATAAGAGCCCTTAGTCCAATCCCATCATCCTCTTTCTTTGCTTGAACTGCAACAGTTCATAGATCAACCATAACTCTAGAACATCCTCCAACATGGAAGTTAATACGGAACCAAGATCCATTTTGTAGTCTTCAACTGGAAGAACTTCTTATTCAGACTTCTTGTCTGCGCCTAGGAAAAAATGAACAACCTGCAATATCTGTGTATCAAATTCCTCATCATGTCATTAAACACGGGTGGGTAATATGAACAATAACCTTGTACATAGCCGGGTGGGATAATTTTCGCCTCCGTGCCCTTAATAGAATTGAAAATTCTTGGCGCGAATGCTAGCAAATTTTTGATTTTATTACAGGACCGGAGTCTTCGGATTATGCTAGTTTAACGCTTTATTAAATACAACAGATGTTATGTCTCCCACCGGCTTATAATAAAATTGTTTAAAAGTCGATTCTGCAGACCATTCAGCACAATGCAAAATATCCTGAATATTAGAGCCTAACATGTAAGACTTAGATGCCATGGCACCTTGTACTGTCAAGTCAAATAACTTTATTCGGTTATTAGTAATAACAACCATGAAAGCATATTTCATTAGACATATATTAACTCATACAGTCAAAAGAATTTTAAAAGCAACATAGAACTAGAAAGTCACAAGCAGAATGTACTATAAAAATATAAAAGGTACTATAAAAATGTAAAAAGTTATTATTAGCTAAGAATATATCTGTCAATGGCACTATTACCCCCCCCATGCTTTTCCTAAATTTAAGTGCTAATTTTAAAAAGCTGCATACAAATAAAGTGCAATCACAACTTAACAGCTGAAGGTAGTAAAGTGCGGGTCTGATTTGTGTAAAATTAAATTTTTTGAAGCAAGGTTTTAAGTATAGCCTCCGTGGTACAGTATAGTAGGGGCAGATAAAGAAAAAGTGTGCCTGGTCTTGCGGAGACTTTTCGTCGCAGCCGCAAGCCGGCAGCACTTGACCACGGTGGGTCCCCTTAGGCACGGCCAGTAATAGGTGAAATAAGTCCAGGCGAAACCTCGTCAGCAGGAAACGATCGTAACCTGACATAGGCCATGACAAGTACGGTTCCATGAGCAAAGATGTTTTTAATAGCACATGTTTCCGTACACTTCCTTTCTTTAATTCGCCATCCACCCGGGCTAAATACCTGGATGTAATAAAAACCTTCTTCACATTAATAACATCCAATTTCGTAATGGATTCTGGGGTTGAAAAGAGTTCGGGGCGCCCTTATTCAGTGAAACAGTTACTTAAGTACTTTATCCAGGGAACTTTAAGCCTATTTTCCCATGTTAATGCTTCCCTCAAAATTTGCTGGGTAAGTGGTAAATCACTGTTTAGCCAGCAAAGTAAGGGGTTAACAGCTATCTTGTCACATAGGGAAGGCATACCCAACTCTTCATGTACAGAAAAGTTTGCTGTTCCCCTTGGAACCCTCAGTATCTGTTTTAGAAAGTTGTTTTCTACTACCTCCAGGGCTCCTAGTGAGGCATATCCCCTTACCTCACTGCCGTAGCATGCAGTAGCAACACTCTTGGCTTGGTAAAGTTGGAGCAGCGCAGCCACCGGGCTATTGCCCATTTTTCTTGCAAAGTCAAGTATTGCTGCGTTTGCCCGGGTTACCTCCCCCTTTTTCTTCTGTACCGCGGCTCCCCAGTTCAGTTGGTAGTCGAACAGGACTCCGAGATAAGAGAATGTTTTTGTTACTGGGATTATTTCCCTGTTAACATTTAGGTAATTTGGCTTTTTATTACCTTGGCCAACCTTCATTACGAAAGATTTGGAGTTATTAATGCTCAGGTCTCGAGACTTCATAAAGGCAAGGAAGGAATTTAACAGTGTTTGAAGACCAATTGCAGTCCTGGATAACAGGACTGCGTCATCCGCATAAAGCAGAACCGGCAGTCCCTTCCGTCCGACATAAGGGTAATCTGCTCCTGTGTTTAAAAGGTGCTCTTCCAGGTCATTTATATATAGGTTGAAGAGGAACGGGGCTAAAATGCACCCTTGCCGGACACCCCGATCCACACCAAAGTCTCTTGTCACTTTTAGATCTTGTGTGTACCGGACATTTGCTCTCGTGTCAGAATGCATATCTGCTAGCAAGTTAATTAGGTTCTGCTCTACACCCATTTTAGCCATGGCGTCCCAGAGCCTTCCACGGCTTACACAGTTGAAAGTCGACGATAGGTCCATGAACGCCATGTGAATTGTATCTTGGCGGCCATGGTGTATTTCCCTATGATCAAGTACAGGTTAAAACACTGGGTGACCGTAGAGTGACCGGGCCTAAAACCATATTGAATTGGGGATATTACTTTATTTTCATCTGCCCATGCAACTAGCCTGTTTAAGATTACTCCCCCCACTACTTTGACCACAGAGTTAATTAAAGATATTGGTCTATAGCAGAGGGGGCTATTTCGGTCTCCTTTCTTAAACACGGGTACGATGGTGGAGACCCCCCACGACTTTGGGCAGCCAGAAACCACTGCCGCATTGAGTACAGCAGTGAGGACAGGCGCCCATAGCGATATGCAAGATTTAAAGAGGTCCGGAGGGAGGCCATCTGGCCCTGGGGCCTTGTTGCTTGTTAGCCCTTGGATTCCTTTTTCAACCTCATTAATTGAAAAGAGCATAAAGTTCTCCTTAGGAGCAACAAAACTATGTTCAGCTTGAGACTCATTACTTTTAAAAATCGAACTAAAATGGTTAACCCACTCCTCCTCTGGGATATTTGTACCAAGAACAGAATTACTTGGGTGGTCAAACAGGGGTTTATTTATAATTTCCCAGAACTTGGCACTATTTCCCAAGGTTTTGGGATCTAAGAGGGTCTCCCAGACACTTTTCTTTACCTCTTTCTTTCGTGTAGCAAGGGACTTTTTATACCTGGCGCGCATGGCCTTAATGTGAACCGAGTCTCTGGGTTTTATTTTCAGGACCATCTTGAGATCTCGGCTGGCCTTAGAGCAGGAGTTGTCAAACCATTTCGGGTTACTGCCAGCATTGCCTTTAACTGGCACCATTAACAACGACCCTACTGTTAATGCAACACCCTCAAATGCAGCCAAGATTTGTTGTGATGATGATACTAGTGACACACAAAGAGAAAGTTCGGAACTGCACAAGTTATTAATAGAGGTGTGCAAATTTTCACAGTTCACCATTGTCCATTTTAGGCGACGCTTTCCATTTATACACTTTAAAGTCCCACGAGCTTCACGTGGCTTTCGCTGTTCAAAAACTCCCCGACCCAGTTTGATGCATATAGGGTTGTGGTCACTATGAATGTTCATTTGGATGGAGAAGTCCAAGACAATATTGGCAAGATCAGCGGATAATAAAATGTGATCTAGGTATGACCCATTTGTGTGACCTTTATACGTGGGGACAGGGTGAAGGGTTTGTTCCGCCACCATAGTCATGGCTGTAATTAGGTTATTTTCATTCATCAGGGTATTTAGTTGTGTTCCACGCCGCGAATGATCGAAGTGAAAGCCTTTCAGGCTATTACATCCCAGTTGGTCAATAACAGTCACTCCTGGGTTCCCACAAGGATGGGTATTAAAATCGCCTGTGATCAGTATTTGACGCGGCAGATTTCCCGCATTGTCTCTCAGAAAGTCACACAAGGGCAATATATTACACTCTCCATTCTGATTTACTGCATTATAAAAGTTGATCAGAGTAAGGGTGTTTTTGCCCCTCTTTAGCTCTAGAACTTGGATATTTCTGTTTCCAGAATGACGCTTGACTTTGTGACAGGTGAGTGTCAAATTAACGTAGGTTGCCAGGCCCCCCTTTGCTCTTCCACTATTCGATGGTTCTGCTGGAGTAAAAAAGCTTTGATACCCCTCAATATAAACATTTTTTTCCACCAGCCATGTTTCTTGGAGGCATATCACTGCAGGTTGCTTGACAAAAGACAGCCAGGTGGTGTCGCAGGCTTTATCAGCCAGCCCTGCAATATTCCAAGACACTAAACTTGCACTACAGGGTATTAATGAGCACAATATTTTGGTGTCTATATCTGTGTTTGCCTTTTCAGCTAGGTTAACGTACGATGGCTCTATACGTATGACTACCTGCTCTTCCGTGATGTTATACGTTTGGTCTACATGAGTGGGAACAGGACTATGGGCGTTTAATAAGTTAATAGGTCGATTTAGCCGGGCTAGTGATGGTACGACCTCGGGTGGGGATCCCTTTTCTTGAACTGTGAGGTTGTTTAGTTCAGGTTTTTCAACGGAAATAGATTTGTGCAACGCATTTGTGTTAACCTAGGCCTATATCATGTTGTATATAGTCGGTGTAATCAGACAAAATTGATGTTCCAGGTAGTCAATCAACCCCTTCCAGGCCTCCTTGTCCGTAAAGGGCATCAAACCTATTTGAGATAGGGACACTGTACTGGTTGTTGAAATGAGTTGAGTAAGGATACTCGTATTGATATAGGTGATGTGGGCCTTCCCGCCTCTCTAAACTAATATCCTAGTCGTTAACAGGAGCACCTATACCCCATCTGTTTGTCGTTACATTCCACTCTGGCCTTGTACTGAATGTGCCCAAAATTTTTGAATGTCAATACCAGCCTCTTTCATAATATAATAATTGCTGCAGACACCGATTTAAAAGGTTTCTGTACTGCATTGAGCAGTTGAGTAGATCCCTCTGGTCTCAACAACTTAGTACATCCCTCGTATTCCTTTAAACAATGCACAACACATAATTTCTCATTGCAGGGAAAAGCATTATATGTCACATGTCTAGATAGAGTTTTCGTACGACCTGTGATAGTAAAAGAAACTCCCTCCGGAGTAAATACTCTACCTGTAAGTTCCAATGCTCGTACATCCGATGAATTCCTGCATGCCGAAATACAAAGAAGCATTGCCAACTTGGCAAATAACTGTTTCCGGCATAGAAGATTATTCACTGGCCAATTATTAAATAAGGAAATAACAAGTGGGACGTCCCATTAGCCAGAGTATTTGGGTTTAGGCGGATTTGCCACCCGTATACCCTTAAGTAGCTTGCATATCAGTGGATGCATACCAATAGGTTTTCCGTCCACCTGATTATGTCCTGCTGAGACGGCCGACCTAAAATTATTTACCGACCTGTAAGCCAAACCTTCGGCCGCTTTGTCCAAAAGAAAATTTACAACATGGGGTAGGCCTGCCCCAACGAGATCCAAGTGTTGTTCCAGGCACCAACCCATCCAGCTCCTCCAGGCCGAAGAGTACCCCTTTCTAGTTGACGGAGCCCAAGCTTGCTTGATGAAAGCTGAAGCTGTCTCCGAAAATCCTGGCATTTCCCACTGTTGCCGGAAAGTGGCCATGCCATCAGGGACAGTCTCTCGTCTAGGATCAGCGGATGCTGTTTTCCGTGAGGTCCCAGGAGTAGGGAATTCGACCACAATAACATCCTGGGAAGGACGCAGCTCATCTCCAGTAACACCGGGAACCATGGCTGTGACCTCCACAGGGGTGTCAACTGTATCACCTCTGCCCGTTGCTTGAAAATGTGTGACGTCACTCTGAGTATTAACAGGAATGGAGGGAACGCATAGTTCAATGCTTCCAACCAGTTTATTTATTTACTTATTTTATTTTAGTGTTTTATAGAGCGCGAACTTGACCCGTGAGGGTATCGGAGCGCTTTAGTTCTGAAGGAAGGCATCGGTTGCTTTCGGCGCTGGGTCCGGCCTCCAACTGAAGAAGTTGGAAAGCTGGTGATTCAACCGGGACGCAAACAAGTCTGTCTGACATTGACCCCAACGGGTCTGTAACCATTGGAACACTGTTGGGTCTAGTAGCCAATTGCTGTAATCCCTGAGATGTCTCGAATTCCAGTCCGCCACCAGGTTGGACTGCCCCTGGATGTACTCTGCAATCACCGTGATCTGTCGTTTCAGGCAATAATGCCAAAAATCCTTGGCAATGTCCACTAGAAGAGATGACCTCGTTCCCCCTAACTTGTTTATGTACCTGACCGCTGAGATGTTGTCCATCCGTAGAAGGATGCAACATGAAGTCTGTTTGGGGGACAGAGTCCGAATCGCAAAAGAACCCGCTAGGAGCTTTAGACAATTTATGTGTAACGACAGCTCTTGGGGCAACCATCGACCGCCTGTGGAGATATCTCTGCAGCGCGCCCACCAACCCCAACGGCTGGCGTCTGATTTGATGACTACCCGGGTTGTGATCCGAAAATGGCTCTTCCGTTCCAGGCTTCCAGGTGGCCCAGCCACCACTGCATTTCGTCTCGCACCTCCTGGGTTAACGGAACCACGTCCGTGTAAGAGAGACCCTTCTGTAAATGTTGGATCTTGAGCCTCTGAAGTGCTCTGTAATGCAGCGGTCCTGGGAAGATCGCCTGGATGGATGACACTAGCAATCCCACTATCCTGGCAATAAGTCTGAGAGACACCTGCTGCTTGCTGAGAAGTGGCGTAATCTCTTTCCTGAGATCCTTCAACTTCGATTTGGGAAGACTCAATTGTGCTGACTGGGAATCTATCACAAACCCCAGAAATTCCGTCCTCTGTGCCGGAATTAGTGCAGACTTGGCGTGATTGATCACAAAGCCCAGACTCTGCAATAGGGACATTGTCATTTGAAGATGATGAGCCATTAACTCCGTGGTCTGCGCCATTGTTGGACCTGCGATGGGCAAGCCCAGCACAAAGGGGGTAGCTTGGCTCAAGTGACAAGGCAAGTGAAGGCTGTAGTGTTAAGCCAGCTCTGACCCAATAATAACTCCTTGTACATCCACACCAAAAAGAAGGACACCGCACCACTGCTGTAGAAAAATACGATTCCTTTATATAAAAGTTCTTTGTTGTGAATAGGGTTGACTGGGAAAGCACATATACATTTCTTTTGGTCATACAGTTCTGGTAATAAATAGTATTAATAAATAGAATAACTTCAGGAATGAGTATCACAATAAATATCAGAATAAATATTGGTTCATTTAAATAAACAACCACATTTTTCTTCTGGTATCGCTGCCACCAATTAAATACTTTAGAATCATTACATCTGCAATACGTTTCAAATGGGAAAGATAACTCTTACAGTTTATGCTGTTGTCAATGACCAGGTATACGGCTTCTCTGAGCACAAAATAAGGTTTGGGACTCTTTAATAATCACTCAAGGCGTATGCGCGTATATCTAGAAGGCAAGGAAACACAGTAAATACATAATTTGCACTCGGCGGTCACCGGGATAGGATCTCTGCTTTGCCGGTGAAGTCTAAGCGCGCCTACGGGCTTTAGCAACACTTGAGCACAGGCGGCACCAGTTCAAAGTCATTAGACTGACGAACGGGCTGCCGGAGAGGTCACACAACCTTCGCGCACAGTCAAATAAATGCCGGTTCACAGTTCCTTCACAACGCTGCATTCACTATGAGGAAACGGGCCCACCTCACATCGGCTGCAGTCAAGATACGATTCAGTCGGGCACAGCACTCCTCTCGTTAGCAACGGGGCTCTCAGGGGCTCCACGGACCACCCTCCGACTTCCGCAGTCAGGGTGGTTCCCGCCCACAGCTACAGCTCCCGGGTCACTGGGGAGTGGCAGAGACGCTAGTCCCGCCCAACGAAGGCCGGCCTTTCCCCGCCCCGGCGCACCACCTCACCTTCTATCTGCGCAGGAAGCGCTCTACGCTGGTGGGGCTCGGAGACGTCCGAGCTCCCCTCTAGAGGCACCTGACGCAAAGGGGGCACAGCTGACGATGGTGGTCGCGGCGAACTTGCTTTCGCCGCGCGACTCGATAAGTCGATCACAGTTCACCACCGGGGGGGCGGAGAGGCACACGAATCTGGCCACAGTCTTTGGGGGCAATGAGGTACTCGCTGGGCAGGCGCTGTAGGCGCTAGATCACTTCTCACGTAGCTGACTGGAACGCCAGTCAGACACAACGCCAGCAACCCTTTGCTGCTCTACTGCCTGCGCCTCCAGCCACCTCAGGGGTCAACAGGGCAGGTGTCAATCTGGTGTCAAGTCTGGAATCTCTTAATCCTTCATTCAATCTAAACTTCATCAACATCATCTAAAATGGCCGCCAGGGACTGGGCCTTATATAGCCAGTGCCCTGGGGTACTGGCACGAACCAGAAGGTTCTAGAACCTTCTCCGGCTGTGACAATGACATAGCACTCTTGAGGGGTATTTAGGACACTCACAGCCACCGTACTGGGGTTCTAGAGCAGCCATTTCGTGTACCTGAGGAAAATAAAGGAATTCCTGTCAGAAATGTGCGCCAAACAAAGGGCGCCAAAACCTCAAGAGGCCAGGGTTCATGAAGGCTCCAATGGGAGTCACTTCACATGAGAAAGAAAGGGTGTCCACCATTTTAGGTGCATTTATACAGGTTGACAACCCCAATTTGTAATGCCACAGGTTTGGGCCAGGCGCCTTGTAAATAGGTGCCACAAACCTTGTGAGCAACTTGGCGTCAAGGAACATCTAACCCCATGAAACAACACATAAAAAGTCCTGGTAGACAAATAAAAAGCGACAAATTTTGGAGGTACAGGGGAACAAAAGAAATCATAGTGGTGAGGGGACTCTCAGAAGCAGACGGGTCTAACACGCGTCCCCCCCAGCTGAAAGTGGGGAGAGCTACCCAACCCCTTGGGAGTCCTCAACACTAAGGCGGAAATACCTGGAGAGACCGTCTGCATTGGCGTGGTCAACTCCGGGCCGGTGTTCCACCCGAAAGTCCATTCCCTGTAGGGAGATAGACCACCTCAACAGTTTGGGACTTTCCCCCTTCATTTGCATGAGCCAACGAAGGGGTCGGTGGTCTGTCTGAACAAGGAAGTGTGAACCAAACAAATATGGTCGCAGCTTCTTCAGTGCCCAGACCACCGCAAAGGTTTCCCGCTCGATGGTACTCCACCTCTGTTCCCAGGGAAGCAGTCTTCGTGACAGAAAGACCACGGGCTGATCCAGACCCTCTTCATTGAGTTGCGATAGCACCGCCTCAATGCCAATGTCGGATGCATCTGTCTGGACAATGAACTCTTTTGAAAAATCTGGAGCCTTCAGGACTGGAGCTTTACACAATGCTTGTTTCAGAGTGTCGAAGGCTCGCTGGCAAGCCTACGTCCAAATGACTCTCCTGGGTTGCTTTTTGGCCGTGAGTTCTGTAAGGGGTGCCACGATAGTGCCATACCCCTTCACTAATTGTCTGTAGTAACCTGTGAGGCCCAGGAAGGCTCGGACCTCAGTCTGGGTCTTGGGGGGTTTCCAGGCCATGATTGCCTCAATCTTCGCCTGAAGGGGCTGCCCCGTTCCCCGGCCCACCAAGTGTCCTAAGTACACTACCGACCCCTGTCCAATCTGACATTTGCTGGCCTTCATCGTCAAGCCAGCCCATTCCAGGGCCTGGAGAACGGCTTGCAAGTGCTGCAAGTGATCCTCCCAGCTGCTACTGAAGACAGCTATGTCATCCAAGTAAGCAGCAGAGAATGACTCCATCCCAGTGAGGATCGTGTTCACCAGCCCCTGAAAAGTGGCAGGAGCGTTCTTGAGCCCAAAGGACATGACGCAAAACTGGTAGTGTCCATCAGGTGTGGAGAAGGCTGACCTTTCCTTGGCTCCATTAGACATGGGAATCTGCCAGTACCCTGCAGTGAGGTCCATGGTACTGAGATATTGGGCAGCTCCCAACCGGTCAATCAATTCATCCGCCCGAGGGATCGGATGAGCATCCGTTTTGGTTACCGAATTTAGTCCTCGGTAGTCCACACAGAATCTCAATTCTGGTGTGGTACCAGGTGGGGCAGCTTTAGGAACTAACACCACCGGGCTAGACCAAGGGCTACTTGAAGGTTCGATGACGCCTAGTTCCAGCATCTTAGCTACTTCGCTTTGGATACTGGCCTTCACCTTGTCAGACAGCCGGTAAGACTTTGACTTCACAGGTGGGCTGTCCCCTGTGTCCCCGTCATGGGTACACAAGTGGGTCTTACCCGGGACAAGGGAGAACAGAGGAGCGAATGACCCCAAGACCTGGCGACATTCCTCCTGCTGCTCAGGAGTCAGGGTTGGCGAGAGTTTCACTCCGTCCACTGACCCATCCTTTTCTTGAGACGCAAAAAGGTCGGGGAGAGGCTCCGTGTCCTCTTCCTCCGATCCGTCAGTCACCATAACCAACATGACTTCGGGCCTCTCGTAGTGGGGCTTGAGGCGATTGGCATGTAACACCCGATGTGGATGCCGAGGGGTCTTTACGTCCACCAGATAGGTAGACTTGCCCTTCTTCTCCAATACCTCGTAGGGGCCTGTCCAACGATCCTGGAGGGCACTCAGCTCTCCAGGCTCCATCACCCACACCTTCTGGCCAGGCTCCAACTCCACTGGGTGAGCTTTGTGGTCATACCACGCTTTCATAACTGCCTGACTGGCTTCCAAGTTGTCAGAAGCTTGCTTCCACAACTTAGCCATTTGGCTTCGGAAGGCCAGCATGTAGCTCACCACATCATGGGGAACTTTCCGGGGAGACCTTTCCCAGGAGTCCCTCACCAGGCTGAGAGGTCCACGTACAGGGTGCCCGTACAAAAGCTCGAAGGGGCTGAAGCCCACTCCCTTTTGCGGCACTTCCTGTAGGAAAAGAGCAAACAGGGTAGGAGGACGTCCCATTTCCTCCGCAGGCTTTCGGGTAGACTTCTGATCATACCCTTCAAGGTTTGGTTGAACCTTTCCACAAGACCATTGGTCTGTGGGTGATAAGGAGTGGTGAACCTGTAAGTCACTCCACACTGCCCGCATATATGCTGACAGGAAGTTGGTCCCCCTGTCAGACACAACTTCCTTGGGGAATCCCACTCGGGTAAAGATCCCCATCAGGGCCTTGGCCACTACTGGTGCAGTAATGGTTCTCAGAGGTATTGCCTCTGGATACCTTGTGGCGTGATCCACCAGGATAAACCTGTGACCGGATGATGTAGGTGGATCTAGGGGCCCAGCAATGTCGATGCCCACCCTTTCAAAGGGGGTGCCAACGACGGGAAGTGGTTCCAGGGGAGCTTTCAGCTTCATCCCTGTTGTCCCACTGGCTTGGCATGACACGCACGACCGACAGTATGTGTCGGATGCCACCCTCATTCGAGGCCAATAAAAGTGGGGGACAAGCCGGGCAAAGGTCTTGTCCTGACCCAAGTGTCCTGCCAAGGGAATCTCATGAGCCAACTCTAATAGGAAGGCTCGGTAACACTGTGGGACTACCAGGGCCCGTGACAATCCGTGCACTGGCGCCCTGGGTTCACTGTAGAGGAGACCATCCTCCCAGTAAACACGATAGTTCCCAGACTCGTTACCTGCTGCCTGGGCTTCAGCCTGTTGCCTCAGACCCTCAAGGGTGGGACATTCCCTTTGTCCCTTGCTCAGTTCCTCCCTGGATGGTCCTCCTTCCACTCGCCACTCAGCGGGGATAGGCAAGTCCTCCAACGGAACTATGTCCTCCTCCACGGACACCTCCACAGGTGGCCTATCCGTCTCACGGGGCATGGACCTCGAGGCAGGCTCCTCCTGTCCTCGAAATGTTCCCTCATTAGCAGCTGGGTGGGCCATTGTTCCAGGCTCCAACCCACGCGACTTCTCCTCCCGAGCAGCCGCAGACCTGGTAATCACACAGGCCCAATCAGGTGTACCCAGCATCTCAGTATGAGTCCGGTATTCCACCTCCTTCCAAGCATTGTGCTCCATATCATTGCCCAGCAGACAATCGACTGGCACGGCGGGGCTTACGGCAACTCGAAGTGAACCTGCAACCCCTCCCCACTCAAAGGGAACCTCGGCCACAGGATAGTGGCCCATTCTGCCGTCAGCCATCGCGGCTAGATGAAGTACGCCTGGAATCACCTGCTCTGAGGACACCAGATGACTCCTTACCATAGTCATACTGGCTCCTGTATCTCTCAGAGCTTCCCCTCTATGGCCATTGATGGTGACCCATTGCCCATACTTGGTAGTATTTGAGGGCACCTGGATCTTTGGAACCACCTCCCGATCGCCCAGGGACACTAAGGTGACACCCGCCCACTCCCCCCCTTAACTAAGGGCATTTCCTCCCCGAGCGCTACACTAGCGACTCCCGGGGCCTTTCCTCCAGTGGGAGGGGGTGGTCTCTTTGGGCATTTCACGTCTCCCTTATAATGTCCAATACCACCGCACTCATAGCAATGGATAACCCTTGGCTGCTGACTCTGGCCAGGATTAGGGTTCTTCTGCGGGTTAGCCTTAGAAGTGGAGAAGAAACTTTTCCCCTTAAAGGTATTTTGGGGACCTTTGGAGAACTCTTTCTTATTATCTCCCCCCTCTTTCTTCTGGGGAGCGCCCTGTCCGGACTTCTGAGAATCTCCTCCCGTATCCCCTTCGTGGACACTCGGGTACTTGCCCAAATGTCCGCCTCCTCAGCAAGCTTACGGGGGCAAGTAAGTTTGCTGTCTACCAGGTGTTGCCTCAGCTCGGGAAGACATTTCTCGAGTAGATGTTCCTTGAGTATCAGGTCGTACAACCCTCGATAGTCCTCCACCTCATTACCTTGGACCCACCCATCCAGGGCTTTCTTGGCAAAATCCAGGAAGTCAACCCAATTCTGTGAGCTCAGCTTGTGGCTGCCCCTAAACCTTTGCCGGTATTTCTCGGGGGTCAACCCAAACTTCCTGATGAGCGCCACCTTCATGGCGGGGTAATTAACCTGTTCCTCCCGGTCTAGGGCCAATAGGGCATCCCTACCTGTCGGAGGCATGTACCGGTATAATTCACCACCCCAATGCTTCTCATGGATCCCATGGGCTCTTAAGGAGACCTCATAGGCTGCCAGCCACTTGGCTATGTCATCTCCAGCGGTATAACTGGCGACTACGTCCTTGGGTAAATGGGGCCTGGGCTCCCTGGCAAATTCCTTTGACTCGACACCCTTCGGAGTGATGTTAGGGGCCTGGAATTCGAGCTCTCGTAGCTTGAACTCGTGTTCCAGCCTCCTCCCCTCCCTTCTTTCTTCCAACTCCATTTGTGCTATTTCCCACCTTAACAGTCTTTCCTCTCTCCTGTCAGCTAACTCGGTTTCTGACAACCCTGTCGATGACACACTGCTGCCCTCCCGTGAGGTTGCCTTGGGGCTAATTGACATCTCACCCACCCCCGGGGGACATTCCGCAGTCCTATCAATGACAGTACCTCTGTCCGATTCCTCCTCCTCCACCGTTCCCTCCGTGTGTGCTTCCACCCATGCTCGCAGACTAGTACGGAGCTCCTCTCTTTTGGCCCCTCGCCTGACAAACACTCCCCTCTCCTGACAGAAATCCTTGAGCTGTGCCACAGTATAGGTCTCCAGCTCTGACATTTCGAATCCCATCTTGTCAGTGAAAAGTGTGGACCACCACCCCGAAGTAGGTGACCAGGATAAGAACTTTGAGGGTCACTTCCACCCACCTCCAGGAAAGAATTTGGAAAAAGCAAAACGTTGAATTTTAAGGGCCGCTAGGAGAAAACTCCGGGTGTGTACCTGTGGTGCACACTGAATTATTATGGGGTTCAAAACAAGCACGGCTCGCAATTCCACCCGCTGAGCACCAATTTTATGTTGGACCTGCGATGGGCAAGCCCAGCACAAAGTGGGTAGCTTGGCTCAAGTGACAAGGCAAGTGAAGGCTGTAGTGTTAAGCCGGCTCTGACCCAATAATAACTCCTTGTACATCCACACCAAAAAGAAGGACACCACACCACTGCTGTAGAAAAATACGATTCCTTTATATAAAAGTTCTTTGTTGTGAATAGGGTTGACTGGGAAAGCACATATACATTTCTTTTGGTCATACAGTTCTGGTAATAAATAGTATTAATAAATAGAATAACTTCAGGAATGAGTATCACAATAAATATCAGAATAAATATCAGAATAAATATTGGTTCATTTAAATAAACAACCACATTTTTCTTCTGGTATCGCTGCCACCAATTAAATACTTTAGAATCATTACAACTGCAATACGTTTCAAATGGGAAAGATAACTCTTACAGTTTATGCTGTTGTCAATGACCAGGTATACGGCTTCTCTGAGCACAAAATAAATGTAAATGTAAATGTGGGTGTACTTGTAAAGCGCACTGCGACTCCATGGAGTATCCTGGCGCTGAAGACCGCTGGGGAACCCGTCCTGGTTTTCCCTGTGAGATGGTCCCTTTCTGGGTATCTCCAAGGTGAAACCAGGCATCCCCAGCATCTGTGGGGGGCCGTTGTAGAGATGAGGCAAGCCTAATGCCCAGAGTTGCCGAGTGTGGTCCCTGGTTAGAGTAGGCACCGAGGCGAGAATTATCGAGTCCGTTTTGACCCTGGTCCATGACCCTGCCGCGTCGGGAATTGAACCCTGGTCCCGGGCCGTTCTCTGCTTACGGGTCTGCCGCCTCTAACCAGTGAGCCACACCACTCCACTCCAATAAGGTTTGGGACTCTTTAATAATCACTCAAGGCGTATGCGCGTATATCTAGAAGGCAAGGAAACACAGTAAATACATCATTTGCACTCGGCGGTCACCGGGATAGGATCTCTGCTTTGCCGGTGAAGTCTATGCACGCCTACGGGCTTGAGCACCACTTGAGCACAGGCGGCACCAGTTCAAAGTCATTAGACTGACGAACGGGCTGCCGGAGAGGTCACACAACCTTCGCGCACAGTCAAATAAATGCCGGTTCACAGTTCCTTCACAACGCTGCATTCACTATGAGGAAACGGGCCCACCTCACATCGGCTGCAGTCAAGATACGATTCAGTCGGGCACAGCACTCCTCTCGTTAGCAACGGGGCTCTCAGGGGCTCCACGGACCTCCCTCCGACTTCCGCATTCAGGGTGGTTCCCGCCCACAGCTACAGCTCCCGGGTCACTGGGGAGTGGCAGAGACGCTAGTCCCGCCCAACGAAGGCCGGCCTTTCCCCGCCCCGGCGCACCACCTCACCTTCTATCTGCGCAGGAAGCGCTCTACGCTGGTGGGGCTCGGAGACGTCCGAGCTCCCCTCTAGAGGCACCTGACGCGAAGGGGGCACAGCTGACGATGGTGGTCGCGGCGAACTTGCTCTCGCCTCGCGACTCGATAAGTCGATCACAGTTCACCACCGGGGGGGCGGAGAGGCACACGAATCTGGCCACAGTCTTTGGGGGCAATGAGGTACTCGCTGGGCAGGCGCTGTAGGCGCTAGATCACTTCTCACATAGCTGACTGGAACGCCAGTCAGACACAACGCCAGCAACCCTTTGCTGCTCTACTGCCTGCGCTACCAGCCACCTCAGGGGTCAACAGGGCAGGTGTCAATCTGGTGTCAAGTCTGGAATCTCTTAATCCTTCATTCAATCTAAACTTCATCAACATCATCTAAAATGGCCGCCAGGGACTGGGCCTTATATAGCCAGTGCCCTGGGGTACTGGCACGAGCCAGAAGGTTCTAGAACCTTCTCTGGCTGTGACAATGACATGGCACTCTTGAGGGGTATTTAGGACACTCACAGCCACCGTACTGGGGTTCTAGAGCAGCCATCTTGTGTACCTGAGGAAAATAAAGGAATTCCTGTCAGAAATGCGCGCCAAACAAAGGGCGCCAAAACCTCAAGAGGCCTGGGTTCATGAAGGCTCCAATGGGAGTCCCTTCACATGAGAAAGAAAGGGTGTCCACCATTTTAGGTTCATTTATACAGGTTGACAACCCCAGTTTGTAATGCCACAGGTTTGGGCCAGGCGCCTTGTAAATAGGTGCCACAAACCTTGTGAGCAACTGGGCGTCAAGGAACATCTAACCCCATGAAACAACACATAAAAAGTCCTGGTAGACAAATAAAAAGCGACAAATTTTGGAGGTACAGGGGAACAAAAGAAATCATAGTGGTGAGGGGACTCTCAGAAGCAGACGGGTCTAACAGCCATGATTAGGATGTCGTCCAGATAAATAATCATGTGCACCCCCTGCTCCCGCAGGTGGGCTACTACTGACTTCATCACTGAGTGAAACACCAAGGAGCCAAGGAAAGCCTGAAAGGAAGGGCCGAATACTCGTACCACCGACCTTTCCATTTAAATTGCTGGAAACGGCGGTGTGGAGGGAAAACGGGAATGGACATGTACGCATCCTTGAGGTCCAACCTGACCATCCAGTCTTCGTGCTTCAGTAGATCTGTCAAAAAATGTATCCCTTCCATTTTGAAATGTTTGTAAATGAGGTATTGATTGAATTCCCTCAAATTCAACACCAGTCTGTGTCCACCACCCTTCTTTTGGACCAGAAAAACATTGCTGCAGAAGCCGCGAGGCCTGCCATCGCAAAGCCTGATTGCGTGTTTCTGCAGCAATTCTGCTATTTCGGAGTCTATAAAACTGCACTCTCGTTGGGAAAAATGGAGAGGTTTGGGTAAACTGTCTTGAAGTGGTGTACTGTAGAACTTCAGATGGAAACCCTGTACCGTCTGAATCACCCACGCATCTTGCGTAATCAAACACCAATTTTGAACAAAGGCCTGAGTTCGACCCTCCCAATGGAAGTAGAGATACGTCTGATCGGCTTACCTGAGGAATTCTGTGCTTGGAAACCAGCCCAGTTCCCACCGCCGTGGAAAAGTTGTCTGTTGAAACGTCGACGAGTGGAGTAGAAGGTGCCCCCTGTTGTTGAGTCCCATTTTCCTCGTCCACAAACATGGCGATTTCTGGTTGGCTAGGGCTTGAGCCAAAGTCAGGCAGAAACCACCATTCTACGTCCAAGCAAGGAAGTCACCCGCCAAGATAACCCCTGCTCACCCCCTTGGTAGCTTAGCACGAGCAGTCAGGCTTATCTCAGAGGCCCACCACAAAGGAAACTCCATACAAGGTTATATATAAAAATAGCCTTTGTATTATACCAAACACATTAGATAATAAATACACACTTTACAATGTGCCATAGGCACGGGCAGAATTTACAGGGGATTATACACATGGGACAGGGCCACAGGGACCACATGACAGGAATAAGCACTTTTAGAACTAGCACTTGGTAGAATTAGCAATTTGTAGGACTAACACTTAGAACATAGAACATATCGTAACTTGTAGCACCAAATAGAAAATGTAGCACACAACCAGTAACCATTGGAAACCGGTAAGCACCACCTACGCAACCCTAACCACCTTAGGAAAATATCACGCAGGGAACCAGGAACTACCTAGTATAACTATACTAGGAAAAACAACCACCCAGGCATAAAAATACATTTAGGGGTATAGGCAAGAAGCTTGGCACATGATGTATAAGAACCAATTCAGAGGTATAGGCAAGCACATGATGCATGAAAACACATTCAGCATATATTCACATATTGCGCAAAGATCACATAGGGCATAAACATGTACCCCATGCAAGGGCACAACACCAGAACTGTCCCCCAGGCCAACTGGCCTCTCCGGGGCTGAAACGCCCTGTGTCCAGAAAGTCAGGGCTGGGCTGCGCAGGCACCCAAAGGAGATTCACCAGGACCTAAACGTAGCAGCTGCCCACTAAGTGCTGGTTAGCTGGGGGTCTCCTCTGGGCTTTTCACTTAGGCAAGGGTACCCAAAACAACATGGGAGATGGGGAGCCTCGTGGGCTCTAGACAATAATGCCCCCGACGTTGGAGTCCCCCCTCTGGGGACTCGGAATCAACAAATGCCCCCTGAGCCTCTCGTAGGCTCTCCACAACAGTGCGCCTTCGTTGGAGTCCCCCTCGTGGGACTCGGGATGCGAAATTGCCCAGGAGCCTCTTGGGGCTCTCAACAATACTGTGCCCCGGTTGTTGGAGCCTTGGGGCTCGGAATGTAGCAATGCCCGGGGGTCACGTCTGAGCCTGGTAGGCTTAAAATAAACAATGCCCCCTGAGCCTCTCGTGGGCTCTACCTAAAATAATGCCCCCAGGAGCTTTGACAGGCTCTACACAACTGCGCTCAGGTGAGGCGACCTGCTCGGGGGACCCTTACTAAAATGATGCCCCCAGCACTGCAAAGACGGAGCCCCACTCACTGGAACTCCTGAGGCGGGTGCTCCTCTTCGGTGAACTTCCTTGCTGCGCCTCCTGGCGGCTGCGGGGGTGGGAAACACTGCCGGTCTCCCTCTTCACACGGGGACCGGCGAGGTGTGGCACGGCTTCTCGACCCGCTGCCCGGGTCTCTTTCTTCTTCGGGCAGCGTGGGGCACCAGCAGGCAGTCCGGGGCTCTCCCTTGCTCTCGGGAGCCCTGGTGATGACGTAGCTATCTTTTTCCGGGTCAGGCTGGGGTACTTTCGGGTCGCGACGGCAGCGGCCCGGCAACGTCTTTGCACTCTCCTGGGCAGCGGCGGTGAATTCTTTCTCCTCAGTACGGGGTGGGATCCGGTCAAATAAATAAAATAGGGTGGGCACCTGTTCTTGAGGCACAAACAAAATCGGCAAATAAGAGGGGTGGGCACCCGCGCCGCAACTCGGCTAACCGGCTTGGCAAAATGCAGGGTGTGCACCTGCCTTGAAAACCAGCCAAAAGAGGGATCCCCACGCTGGGAAATCCCTCCAGGAAGGGATCGCCTGCACAAGCGGCGCAACACGCTATTTTGAGGGGGAGGCCAGCACTCCCCAGGCACTCCCCAGGCACTGGCAGGCCACCCAAATCCCTACAGGTCCAGGGACAAAGTCCAAAAAGAAGGGAAGGCGGGGGGGGGGCAAAGTCTGGGCCCAGGGGCCAGCTCACAGGGCCCTCCAGGCAGGGAGGCAGTCCCAGTGGCTGTCCTCCTGGCGCCCAGCAGCAAAAGCAGGCCCCCTCCTAGTTAGGATCAGCAAAAGAACATTTACATGGGGTCACAGCCCTCTTTTATACACCAAATCCCTTTGTCTGCGGTTGCAGGGTGGGGGAAAAACCAGTCGCAGCTGGTTTTGGAGCACTCTGATGTGCTCAGCCCCTCTTCTCATTCACTGGCCAGACTAGGGACATTAGACGCACCACAGGGGGCGGAGCCAGCATTTTGTGGGGAAAGCCCAGCCCTATTCCGGTCCCAGGTGCACCCCTCCCTCACATTAACATGCAGATCTCTCCACTGACCACCGGGGCAGACCCATCCTTACTCCAGGAGGCCGGCTCACCAGCCAGCTCCAGCCAATCACAAGCCAGACAGCCAATTCACATAATTTACTCACAGGCCAACTTCTAGAAATGGCACTTCCACACTAGTCACAATCATGCCGCACACATCATCGCGCAGCATTTAATCACACGAGTCCGCACATACCAAACTCACACCTGCATTCCCCACTCATCAGGAACTAAGATGGAACATACATTCCCCATTCATTCCTATGGGAGGGCAGGCCAACCTTACCACACGCACACACTTTACCCTGGGACACTGTGGTAAAGTGCGCAGAAGCCAAAAATCACTAACACTTGGTCACAATAAAAAGCAAAAAGTTTAGGGGTGAACCTGCCAGAAGGGCCAAGTCCAACACACGGGTTGACGAAACACGTGTCGGCTGGCTATTGTCAAATGTACTGATCAAGATTGACTTATAAATCTTCTCTACATGCAAAATTTGGAGTTTGACCTTCATTCCTTCAATGAACATTGTCTCTAATGTTGGGTTCTGACACCAGGACCTATTACTCTATAAACGTGTGCACAGGACTTGGTTCTTATCTGTTTGGTGTAGGCCTCCCTATACTAATGCAGGGGTTGTTTGTTATCTGGGTTTGTTTCGCCTGACCTGTTTGCACCGTGAAATCAGAAGACTTACACAGAATCATACACGCTTGAGCGCCATATCTTCCTGTCCATTAATCTAAACCCATCCTCCTCCTCTACACCTCTGGGGGGACCTTGGTTATATCCACGGCCTGACGAGCGTCCCCTGCCTCGTCCTGCCCTGTTAAAAAGGCCTTGCTGGAAAACGCGTTTAATACCTGACTGCGCCTTATCCAGGGATGTGAATGTCCTACATATTTCGATACATCTTTTATGAAACGGTCTCCGGAGAGATTACCTTCGGCCAAGGGACCAGGCTCTGCTGCTGCCAGGTCTGGAAGGTTAGTATCCATGCGCATGAGCAAGGAATTACGCCTTTCTGTGGCTATGGCGCAATTTGCATTGCCTAAAAGGCAAATCGCCCTCTGGGTCCAGCCTGCTAGTATACCCGGGTCAACTGGGGTTGCTGCTTCTTTGGCTACCAATGCCATTTCCAGGATCTTTGCTAACAGACTCACGACGTCAAGAAGTTTATTTTGGCATCCGCGCCTAGCGCGGTCAATGCCCTTCTTGGGATCCTTAGCAAACTTCTTTAGAAAAGTGAGGAGACTAAAGTCTATCTCTAAGGTCTCTGCTATTTTATCTGCTACTTCAGGCAGAGGGCATTCGGACCGGAGTCGGTTGAGAACCTCTTTATCAAAACCTTTGCGAAGGTTCTCATGAAGGTACTCAGTGACTTCAGGAGCTGGAGACCAATCTGAGGACCTGGGGTGCACGATGTCACTGGGATTGAAACTGAAAGGAGTATTGAGTGCTCCTTCAGGGTTTGCGGACGCCGCCGTCTTCGCCTTCTTTTTAGGAGGCGGTTCCTCATCAGTAGTCCGAATCAGTGTTAGTTGTGTCGGTATCGGGGTAAACCTTCTGTTTACTTTGCGCCTTGCCACCCTCCGTGTACCCATGTTCCCCTGAAGGAGCAGGAGGAAGATCGTTTAATGCGCTGGCATGCGGCCATTGGCTGCCCTGCGCTGCGCCTGCAGTTGGTGGAGTGCTTTTCCCTTTATCTTTAGTGAAGCCATGTCTTTTAGCAAAAGTTTCAAGCTGCTTAGTGATAGGCTTAAGTGCAGCAGCTAAAGCTTGTTGCACAGTATTTGGTACTGTGTTCTCAATAGCCTTATTGACTGAGGACTGGGCGGAAGCGTCCAGAGCCTCCACAATGTTATCCTCAAGTACAGTCTCCTGCTGTCCTTCACAGTACACCTCCTCTACGCCATCTTCATAAGTCACCCAGTCATCCATCATCTCTTAAGGGCTGTGGTGAAATATACAGAATAACACTAACATAAATCTGTATATAGACATGATTCAATACAGAGGAGTAGGGGGTGCAAGCCCACACTGCACACAATCACTGATGGCCAAATAAGTTTGTACCTAGCCCCGTCAGCAAAGCTGTTGTCAACCCCTTTGAAAAACCGAGGTGTATGAGCCAAAAAGATGTCAGGAGCGTGTGCTCACTCCACAAGGCAGATTTTCTTGCAGCTGACCTGGGCGTCACCTCCACCAACTAATTCCTAGGCAAATACAGGGAAAAATTTACTCTCAGCACGAGCGTGGCGTGCGCAGCCCAACGCGCGTCAAAAAAGGAGCGCTTGTGCAACGCATGCCTGCCGTGAACCACTCTGCTCTTGCGTGGTGCGCAGGCGACAAGGGGAACCCAGGACACTTCAGGGCTTGTACGCGAGGCCGGTAACTGGCTTGAAATGACCGCTGGAAGCGCTTGGGTACACTCTCGCGAGGAGCGCGCTGAAACAGACATACTGAAAACAACACCAGCCGCGCTGGGGTACAGAGGACAAAGTACCGTCACAGCGCTCAGATCGCGCTAGGCATAAATAAACCAAACTGCAAGTAAACCACAAATAACTTCACATAAACAGTGATTAAAACATAATTGCCTAAGAGCAAAGGCATAAACCTGACGTGCAAACAGTCATGAATCAGAATAGATAATACAGCATAAGTCAAAATGACACCTCAGTAGAAAAAATAACATTTCTATAGAGAGCAATCGATGGGCACTTAACTCTTGCTGTGAGCAGCAAAGAAAGAGGATGATGAGATTGGACTCATGGCTCTTATGGAGGGCCAAGGAGGCGTTACCATTGCAAAGCACCATGAGCAATGTAGTTGTTATAACTAATTAAATGTTTTTATTGGCTGCTGTGTTTTATACAGTAAAGAAAAAGATAGCATAATCCGAAGGCTCCGGTCCTGTAATAAAATCTTCCCTTTCTAATGGCATCTTTCCCTAGTTGAACTCTGTTCGGGTAGTGCCTCATGAGGGTGACCCCCAAGCAGGGATCCACCCACTAGATACGAGGGACTATTTAGGTCGAGCCTAGCGGCAGTGTGCATGCGCTGCTGCTGTAGTAGAATATGGGAGAGAAGCCGTGCCCACACTCCGCCCATATGTTTCATTGGCTTTGTCATTGTCTTTCATAAATGATGCCTTTGTTAATAGGCTTGTTTGTCCCTCCTTAGTATGGCCTTGTCTTCATTTGTAACCTCCCATGGCTACTGGCCCTTTTACTTTGGTTGTACACAGGACCTGTTTATTAGTCTGTAAGCACTGTTTACTTTATTGAGTTTCTCTTTCTGCAGGCCGGACATGCACTGCTTCAGCTGAAACCACTTGTGATTTTTTAAGCAGCACAACCACCCTTGTTACACGGGCGCCTGCTTTCAATCACTTTAACTTTTATCTTGTGTCTGTTTCAACCTCCCCCAAGTAAAATGGATTTCGAAATGATTAGCAAATTAAGTCATGTGAATTTCAGGTAGCACATAATCCTGTGCAAATGGACTGAAGCAACAACAGCATATCTGTGTTACATGTCACCTCTACTAAAGTCACCTGACGGGTTGTTTTCAAAAGCCTGTTTTATTAACAACAACAACACTACCACCACTACCACCAATTCCACCACCACCACAAAAACCACTACTGCTAATGCCACCACCACCAATACCACCACCTCCACCTCCAATACCACCTCCACCTCCAATACCACCTCCACCTCCACCTCCAATACCACCTCCACCACCAATACCACCTCCACCACCAATACCACCTCCACCACCAATACCACCACCACCACCAATACCACCACCAATCCCATCACCACCAATCCCATCACCACCAATACCATCAACACACCAATACCATCACCACCACCACCAATACCACTAATACAACCAGCACCAATACCACCACCAATATCATTACCACTACCACCACCAATGTCACGACCACCACCAAAACCAATATCACTATCAATTCTACCACCACCATTACCACTACCAGTACCACCAATACCACCAGTACCACCACCACCAACACCACCAATGCCAGTACCACCACCATCATCAATACCTCAGTAAACTCTCATAGACTAAAAACCTGCAGCATCAGTCCAAAAAGAGGTGAACCTGCAAAAAGAGGCATTCCTTTACAGTCCTAAGAACAGGAGGAGGAGCAACGGGCCATTTAAGATTTGTTGAGGCACACACTTTAGCCAGCTTACTTTTGATAGTGCTGTTCTTCTTCTCCATGGTGTCTGATGATTGTAGACGATAACTACAGTGGAACTTCTGTTGGATTTTGAGAGCCGTACTTAATTGGTTTATGATCTCATTTTTAGGTTTTGCCTGCACAGCGCTTGCGATGTGCTTGCAAAATTTCTTATGTTCAAACAAAAAAAGAAAATCTTAAAAGGGGCTTAAAAGCTGCTGTTAGGAATGGAATTCCTGGTTAGCTGAGGTATGCGGCCAGACAGGAATCACCTCTCTAGTAAGTTTTATTTCTGTCAGGGGTAAATTTCCAAGCTTTCGCTGTACAGGAAAATATTACAGACGAGCTGATGAAAACCCATAATACATATAAGTTAGTAGGTTTGCACAGACTCAAAAGGGCATTCCAACCATGGGGAACTATTGCTTACCACTTTCTCTAGCCCCACTATGTAGATCTGCAAAACAGTGGAAAAATAAGAATTGCTAGTTTTCAAACCCTACCATGGTATGAGCTCTGACATAATCAGAGAGGTTATTATCAGAGCTTTTATATAATGAGATTACTGCCATAACGTGTCACTGCACAACGTGGCACCAAAGCGACAAGTGAATTTTGTTACAGGACAAGTTGATTTATGAAGCAACCTGTCCTATGGATGGTACATTTTTTATTAAATTCCGCACCCCTGCTCACCCTCTGGTATCTTTGCACAGAGCAGTCCGGCTTATCTAAAGGGGCGATGTGTAAAGTTTTTGTGCAGCACATACACAGTAACACAATGAATACACCACAAAAAGACTCCACACAGGTTTAGCAAAATAGGTTATCCTATTCTGAACAAAACAAGACCAAAATGACAAAAATCCAATGAAATAGAAGTTGAGATATTGAATTTGAAAAGAATAAGTGTGCGAAAGCGCTTGGAAGCAAATAGTGCTATTCGGATTAATTTAGGTCGTAGTGGAGCGGGGCAAAGTCAACGTTTGGGCTGACTGAGATGGATTGCAAGTCGGCTACAGGACTCCGCAGGCCCTGGTGAACAAAGTACCTTTCCTGGTCACAACAGCGAGATGTGTGGAAAGATGCATTGAAGCGGGTCCTGCAGTCGAGGGAAGCGCCTAACTTCTCTGTGCAGTGATGGCGATGTGCCGGTTCTGTGGACAGATGCCGTAGTTGAAAGGCGTCGAGTGATGCGCCTGGTTTCTCCACGCAGTCTAGGGGATGCGTCGATTTCACGAAGCTGCAGCAGCGGTGATGCACTGTATGAAGCGTTGATCTAGGAAGGCAAAGCGCTGGTTCCGATGCGATGCGCTGATTCTACTCCCGCAACCGGGTCGATGCATCGATTCGGTCACCTGTAGATCGGAGATGCATCAAAATATGTGTTGCAAGTATCTGTCCCACTTCAGTGAGCCATGCACCGGACCAGGGGTAAAAACTCTTTGATTTC
Source organism: Lissotriton helveticus (assembly GCF_964261635.1). Lineage (NCBI taxonomy): Eukaryota > Metazoa > Chordata > Amphibia > Caudata > Salamandridae > Lissotriton > Lissotriton helveticus. Next base: position 190,825,869 of record NC_136057.1, on the reverse strand, counting down.
CCTGAGTCTCAAGCAACAGGAGGCACGCCAGCAAGCCCTTGCAGATCACGTAGAGGGAAGGCAGAGTCCAGCTCTTCTTCAGCAAAGTCAGATAATAGCAAGGCAACAAACAGAAAACCAGGCTTTCCCGATCAGCAGTTCAGTTGAGTCCTGAGTCCTTTAAGCAGCACAGAGGTTCCTCTGGCACAACTTCAGTGAGGGGTCCATTAGTTTCTGATTTGTTGGGGTCAGAGACTTATACCCAAAAGTGCCTTTGATTAGGGGTGACTTCAAAGCAGCTCTCTGAATTGCACATGTCCTCCTTTCTTCCCAGCCCTGTCTGTCAGGCTGTCCATGGGGGGGTAAATCAATCAGCCCTTTGTGTGGGGACATCACTCTACCTATTCAAGTGAAGTGTTAGCCCCTTCCTTCCATCCTTCCCAGGCAAGGCATCAAAATGCAGATGTATGTAGCTGGGTACTCGGTCACATCTATCTTTCCTCTGTTTGTGACTGTCTAGAAGGCATTCATAAAGTGTAGCTGTCACCCACCCCAAACGTGTATTGGAGACAGGCTGTCCGGCACACAGAGCAGTACGTGCAGAGAAATGTCCATTTTCTAAAAGTACGAAGAAGATGACAGAGTGCAAACCATATCTTTTCATATTTCATCAATGTAATGAAAACATGGGGTGTCTTTTATGTGACTGGACAAACAAGATAAACATTGATTAAAAGCTTGATGAAAAAAGGAATAAACTTTTGGATTAACTGGATCAAATTGTGGCATCTTTGTTTTGCAAATATAAAGGGTGTGCGTCCGGAATGGGGTGACACTTCGCCCTATTTTCCTTTCGTCATTTTCTAAAAGTGGCATTTCTAAAACAGCAATGTTAAATCCAACTTCACCAGTAAGGAGCATTTATCATCACAATTAAACATGAAAAACCTCCTCCTCTCAGCATATTAGGTGATTCCCAATGCTAGTCTGAGAGGAGTAAGCCTCTTAGTAGTGAAGAACAAATGTTGTTTGTCATTACCAGGGCATACAAAATATAACAGTACATGTCCTACCTTTTACTTGCATAGCACACTCTGTTATGGCTACCTTAGGCCTTCTTTAGGGCTTACTTCAAGGTAATAAAAGGAGAGTTTAAGGCTTGGCAAGTAGTTTTAAATGCCAGTTGAATTGGCAGTAAACCGGCCTGAGACTGGTTTGAAAGGCTACTTCTATTCAGGAATGTGGAATTCCTATAGCCCGTCGCCCAGGACATATTGTTTGGGGTCAAGGGCAACAAGTGTCCATGACTATTTTGTCCTTGGGACAAGTAGACCCAACCCCCTACAGCACAAACCCTTTGGATGCCAATTTGCAGTACCATATTATGGACAGGGAAAGGCATTGCCTGCAGTTAAGGTAATATGTGTGTCCATGTGTTAATGCTGTTCAAACTTGTATTCATGGTTCATTAATGCAAAGCCTTTATTATTAGTGTCAGTAAATGTTGTAAGCTCAGACTGCACTACTGACAGTGGTTCCAGTATAAAAATGTGCCCACGTTTTCAATGTTTAGCAATATAAGGCTATGTATAATACTCCCAGAATGCTCGCTGATTAGATGCAAATATTTGCAGAAGCTTGAAAGCAAGATGGATGATTCTTTGCTTTCAAGCTAAAATGCTCACAAAAAAATGGTAAAACAATTAGTTGAACTACTGTAAAATTTTAGGCACCATTTCTTTGCAGCATCATTTAGTAAAATGCGTTGATGTATGCTAGTATTTCCCCGAAATATTCTTAATGGAAAATCAGTGTAACCAGTTTTAATAAGATTATGGGAAACTAAAAAATGAACAAGCATTGGTAAAGTCAATAGGTCTTAAATTGCTGTTCAGCCTTTTGGTTTTGTCAATGCGTGACTTGTTTTGGCATGTTTTTTGTAAAACCTTATTAGTGTGGGAGCTGCAGGGCCCTCATAACAAACATTGGCAAAAGCAAAAAAAAATTGGTCTCAAAAAGCACACATTACTACAGTAGTTTCTGGCACTGAACAAAACAACTGTCGATTATGCTCCTTGTGAAACAACAGAATGCTGTCACTCACAGTGCAGCTAGCCAACAGACCGAGAGAGACAGAATTTTAATAAACACATATTATCATGGTTAATGCCAGACTTAATTAGGGGCCCAATTATTAATGTCGGAAATAAGGGTACTCCTGTCCTTGTATTAAGTGCAGATATCCGACTTTTGTGAATTCACAAGACTATACAGAAGTAGGCCAAGAAATAGTACTCATAGAAAATATTAGTGAACTGCATATTAGCACAGGGTCAGACTGAATTGCATATAGCCATGTCTGAACTGGGGCGGCAGAGTGGGCTAAAGAACGGTGATGGATTAAACCCAGATCTTTTGACTGGGTGTGAGTGTTTGATTGGTTCAGATGCTCCGTCCATCACCACCCCCTTTTGTACTGCATATTAGCATAAGCAAATATTCAAGTGTAGATTTGCTCATGTGAAAATTTGATTGTCTGCAAGTTCACTTTCCCTTCAACCAATTTTTTCCCAACCCTGGAAGAAGTTTTATGTCTGCCATTGTCAGTAGTAAATTTCCAACCTTTCTCAGTATTGGAAAAGATTAGAGAAGAGTTGGTGAAAACCCTTGCAAACCTACTAACTTGCATGTTTTACAGACTCAAAAGGGCATTCCAACCCAGGATCTGATGCTTACCCTCAGCACGTAGTAGTATGTAGATTGGGAACTGTGGCAACATAAGGGAATTGGTAATATTCAAACCCTCCTATGAAAGGAGCCCTGTCATAATCAGAGAGGCTATTTCAGAGCTCTATTATATTGAGATTGCTGCCATAATTTGTCACCACTTTACATGGCACAAAAGGGACAAGTGGATTTTGTTACAGGACAAGTAGATTTATGAAGCAACCTGACCCATGGACAAGTAGATATTTTATTAAATTCCACACCCCTGCTATTGATGTCACAATACCATAAAATGTGTATTTTTAAAACGCACATTCACCCAGAACGGTAGCTTGGCACTGAGTAACAGATGCTTATTGTTGCCCAGTTCCCTGGTACTGATTTTATCGACCTCCAAAGGGACTTGTATACAATGGAAGTAAAAAAAAAATGGCAGTCATGTATTTTCAAATTACACACAGGTTTAAGAAGAAGCACTTAAGCACTGATTAGCAGTGTTTAAGTGCGCAGTCTTAAGGCCAACAAAAAGATTCAGCAAAACATGGACGTAAAATGCAAAAAGATTGGGTAAAGACCACCATAAGGATGCCAGGTCTAACACCCCCGATACATACCTCAAGTTGCCATTAGTTGATTCCAGCGTCACACTAATTTATGTGCTTCTGATTGGCCAGCACGTCGACTGCTTTCACTTCCGGCTCTACTTTGCCATCCATATCGTGGCATGGAGCTTGGCCCAAGTATACCTTCCGGTCACTGGCCAGTGAGTTTTCTTACATTGGCTACTCACTCTGAAGGTTCTTTCTTTATTTCATTTCCCGAGAAGCACTCCACACGAGTGCAACTGCTGGCCTCCTTCTCTCATCCCAGCTTCTGGACATTCTTACATTTTTACTTTATGATGGCATGATTTTTATGCAGATACGGTGTAGGTAGATCTAACCCACCCGTTGTTTTTCCGTTTGCCCCGCCTCCTTCTCGCCCTCTGTTGTTTTGCTGCCCCCTCTCCTGTTGTTCATGACCCTGTCCGTGCTTGACCAATTTTTGCTCCTCCCACCTCCTGTTGTTTGCCTTAACAAGTAGCACCCCCCCTCCCTTTATTGCGTGAAATGTCCCACCCGCACCCTCCCACGTGTAATGTCGTAAATCAATTAGTAAATCAAATAATTAAACTTCCAATATTTATCCCTAGAAAAGCTCATACCCCAAGTCAAGATTCTTAATATAAAATGTGTAAAATCACAACAGTTGTACTATTACTGTCTGTGTATCACAGTAATAGTCTCCTGCCTTTCCTCTTAAATGTACTCAATTTAAGCTTACTCTGTGCAGCCGAACTAGGTTTCAGTCTCTGCGTCTGCTCAACATTCTGTGATTCACGGCAAATCACTTAATCTCCCCACGCTTCTAAAAATAAATGAATGTGGCCTTGTGTTATGCATCTGGTGCTCATGGAAAGTGCTCTAATACCTTCAGATGGAATTTGCGCTGCAGAAAAACAATAAGCATTGGCAAAGTCAATAGATTGCACCTCTGCAAAATCTGTTGGTTTTGTCAATGTTTTTTAGACATTTTACTCAGCAGCACTAGATGCTATACAGCATGTCTTAAAGGAAAAAATAAAAATAAAAATACTCTAATGCGGACTACACAGTCTGCGTAATAACTCTTTAAAAAAAAAACTTTAAGCCTTGTTGTATAACAACTAGCGCCGCTGTGCAACATTTCTATGGGTTGCCCGCATCATACTGCTTTTAAAAAAAAAAACGAAACTTTAAGAGATTGTGCACTGCGTTGTAACATATCTGACAAACATTGACAAAACCAATAGATCACAGAGGCGCATCCTATTGGCTTAGCCAATGCTTGTTGAAATGAGTTCCTTGGCCTGTCTCAATAGATGTTAGCAGACCAAATGGAGGAATCCACTCTCTCAATAAGAGTTTGACAGCTGTCATACTGTTGCTTCTCCTGGATGGGCAGGCTGCAACCCATTTAGAATACAGACAGACAATCACAAGAACATATTTAAGCCCATTGGAAACGGGCATATCAATAAAATCTGCCTGAAGTCTAGTAAATGGGCTTTCTGATTTGCCTAGGTGACTCATGACGACTAATGTTTTCTTTCCCTGATTATATCTCTTGCAAGTAACACAACTCTGTCATAAATATTCTGCTATACTTTAGAATTTTGTATTATGACAGTGCTTTTTTGAAAATCCTGGTCATGGCCTATCTCCCCACAGGTTTATGCCCATGTAAATGACGGGCCATTGAATGTAACGTGGAGTCTGGGAGTACATAACTGATGTTGAAGAGTAACCCACAAATCATTAAAGTTTTTCTTACAACCAGCCAATTTCCATTTCTTGCACTCATCTTCTGGTTCTTCTTCCTGGAGATGCAATAATTCTGTTTATGTGGTCTGTAGTAGATTAAAAGGAAAATAATAAAAAAAATTCTAGCTAACGCATCAAGCATTTTCAATTCTATTAAAGACACGGACGCGAGGATTATGCTGCTCTTGCTTTACTGGCAAAAACAGCAGCAAATGAAACTTTAAACAGCATAACCCGGAAGGACAACCCCCTCCATAATATGACCCAATAATTACACACACAATACTTTATAATGTTCATGACGTAGAACATCTTCCTCTTTCCTTGCGTAAAACCTTTCAACACAGTCCTTAAACTTGATCTTCAAACGCAGAATTCTGCCGATTCCTTCATCCACTTGACTTCAAACTTCAACCACAGAAACTTCTTCTGTCGCTCCCGACAAGGGACACCATTGACTCCTTAAGCCGGTTTACTCTGTTCTCCTGAAAAGAGAATATACGTTGTGATATACCATTCACTGAATGTATGTTGAACAATAAACTGGGTGGGAAGAAACCCATTAATGAAATACATAATATCATATCAACATAATCCGCAATATGAACAAAGTCCAATCACATATTGTAAAGTACAGTTTTGCGGGTGAGATAATCCTCGCCTCTGTGTCCTTATTTGAATTGAAAATTCTTGCAGCGTTAGCTAGAAAATAATTTATTCTATGTCAGTCCACGGAGGCTCAGATTATGCTAGTTTAAAGTTGTCCCACCACGTTAGTTGCAACTACAATCTACAATTGGTTTGTGATAAAATGTCTTGAAAGTAGAATCAGAAGACCAATCCGCCGCAGTCAAAATATCTTCCAAACGGGAACCTGAGGCAAAAGCCTTAGAGGCCATAGCTCCTCTTACTGAGGCCTAAGTATCAATACCTGCCAAATGACCCACCTGGCAAGTGTTGCGGCAGAAACTGGGTGAAAGGGTCTCTGTAGAGAAATCAACAACTATCCTGCAACATCATTTCTAGATTCCCGAGTGCAATCTTCATTTCAAACATTGTGCAACACACAATTTGCTGTTATGCAGGATATGAAACACATGTAGAGGTTCGAGGTTTTGCTGTTATCATGCCGGGGACCATCACCTAAGATCTAGTTTTTAGCAGTTCATGCCGAATATGTTATCACCTGCTAGTCACTGTCGGTCTGGCCGTACCTGAGGCGGTACACAGGTGCTTCTTCATTCCTTTTCATATGCCCATGGATATACATCCCTGCAAGTTTGCATTTTATTATTTGCATCAAATTTCCATACAGTGTCGTTTTTATTAGTCTGAATTGACCTGGAGCAAGTGTCGACGCTGTTTTGACATATTTTCATTGGGAGTTTACAATTTGATGATGAGTCAAATCTCCATACGGTGTTCTTTTTATTACTTTGAATTTACCTGGATCAAGTTGCTATGCCGATTCGGCCTATATCTATTGGAGCATTGACGAAGTCCCAACAAGGAACGAAACGTGTTGGCTGTGTGTCGTTCTTGGTAAAAACTACCGAAATAAAGATAATAATTACTGGACTGAAAGAACTTGTTTCGGATTTCAATGAGTGCGCCTTCTCCTTTTTTATGAACAAATTGACCTGAACTGCACCTTGGGACGACGGGTACAGGAAGTTTGTCGCACCGGAGTTAGATTTATTGATGGTACTTGTGTTTTGGTTGTGCTAGACCTTGGTTGGTCGTCCTGTTCTCTATTTTTTCTACACATAGAGTTTGTTTTGGTTCTTTTTGATATAGTAAAAGAAACCCCCGAAGGCGTGAAAACCCTACCTGTTAAATCCAGTGCTCCTAAGTCTGACACTCGTCTACATGAAATTAAACATAACAGAAGTGTCAACTTGGCCGCTAATTGTTTACGAAATAAGCCCTTATTTGCTGGCCAATTCCTGATAAAACGTAGAACCACATTAACATCCCACAACTGTGAGTACTTTGGCTTGGGAGGATTCACCAACCTAATGCCTCTCACTACTTTACAGCCTAAAGGATGTTCCCCCACTGGTTTACCGTCCACGTGAGGATGGCTTGGCAAAATCGCAGATCAGAAATTGTTAATTGTCCTGTAAGCTGAACCTGTGCTTGCCAAAACTGACAGGAAATTAACTATCCTATGAATTCTGGATCGCACAGGATCCCCCTGTCGTTCCACACACCAACTAACCCACTTACGCCAGGCTGATGCATATCGGGAGCCCAAGACTGGGATAAGAAAAACATTACGTTCTCCGAAACTCCTGGCATTTCCCAGTGTCTCCAGAAAGTCTCAACGCCATGAGGGACAACTGTTCTTGAATTACCAACGGATAGGAAAGACCCAGAGGGTCCCTCAAAATCTTTGGGAACGATATCAGACGTATTGGATGTGCACACGACAGGGCCAGCGCTGCTGGGAGCCATGCCTGTGCCCTCCAACACGGGGATATCAACATCACTTCCGCTCTCTGCCTGCGCATCTGTGTCAAAACTCTCAGAATCATGACGAACGGAGGAAATGCATATTGCCTCCCCGTTGGTCATGATTGAAGAAATGCGTCTGAGCTGCTCGCCAGAGGAACTGGTCGCTAACTGTAAAACTGAGGCAGTTGTGTATTCAGTCTGGACGTGAACAGATCTATCGAACAAGGACCCCACTTGTCGTTCAGTTGTTGGAATACTCAGGGATGAAGTTGCCAACCACTGGAATCTCGAAAGAAGCAAGAGTTCCAGTCAACCAACACATTGAGGTCGCCCGGAATGTATTCCGCCGTTACCGAAATGTGGTGGAGGAGACAATAATGCCAGAAATCCTTGGCTATTTCCACTAACATCTGGGATCTCGTGCCATCCAGACGGTTGATGTATCTCACTGCAGAGACATTGTCCATCTGCACTAGTATACAACAACTCTCCTTCTGAGGGGAAAGTGTCATGATCGCAAAGGCTCCCGCTAAAAGCTCCAGAAAATGTATGTGGCATTTCAATTCTTTCGCGGACCATCTGCTATCTGCTGGTATCCGACTCTATCACCACTTCCGGAACTGATGTGAGAATGGCCTTGCCATTCCATGCATCCATGTGATCCAACCACCAAGAAATTTCGGTCCTGGCTTCCACATCTAACAGAATTTGTTCTGTGTAAGTCAGACCCTTGCAAAGGTGCAGAATCTTCAACCTCTGGAGCGCCCTGTAATGAAGGGGACCAGAGAAGATGGCCTGAATGGAGGAGGCTAACAACCCCACTAACCTGGCTAACGCCCGTAAGGATATAGTCTGAGAGGCAGGCGCTCTCAATTCCTTCTTGATTGCAATCAGTTTCTTCAGAAGGAGTAACAACTGGGTCGCTACTGAGTCCACTTGGAACCCTAAGAACTCCATGGACTGGGCTGGAATCAGTATAGACTTGTCGAGTTGATGACAAACCCCAACTCCTATAGGAGTTGTGTCATCCAAGCTTGATGTCGAAGTACTATATCCACATCTTGAGCCACGATTAGAAAGTCGTCTAAATTAATAATGAGCCTGACCCCTCGGTCTCTCAGGAACTGAACAACAGGTTTGAGGAGCTTGGATAAACACTAAGGGGCGGACAAAAGTCCGAATGGCATTGCTGAGTATTCGTACCATTTGGTTCCCCATTGAAATTGCAGGAACCTCCGATGAGGAGGAAAAATAGGAACCACCAGATAAGCGACCTTTAAATAGAGATGTACCATCCAATCTCCTTTTAAGAACAAATCTCGGAGTAAGTGTATGCCATCCATCTTGAAGTGGCGATACACTATCCAAGAATTGAACTCTCTGAGGATTAACACCAGCCTGAAACCGTGATCATACAAACACTGTGCTGATAAAACCGTGATCGTGAGGCACTGACTCGACGATTGCTGCTTTTTGCAGCAAAGCTGCCACTTCTCTGTCTATAGAAGACCTCTCTACATGGGAGAAATGAAGTGGTTGCGGCCTGACCGTCTGTCTTGGGGTCGTGTTAAAGTCTAGTTGAAAAGTCTACTTGAAAACCCTGAACTGTCTGAAGGACCCAAGGGTCGTGTGTCAAATCTTCCCACTTGTGTAGGAACCAAGCAATCCAACCCTCCACTTTGACATCCCCCCACTGAATCAGATTTACCTGAATAAGAGGCGTCTGTCGTTATTCTGTCCACGATAACCTCCTTTTTAGGTCGAGCCTAGAGCAGCGCATGTGGTGTTGCTCAACTTTTAGTAGGGGGTAGAAAAAGTGCTACCCACAAGCTTTTCCTGGCCTAAAGCTTGGGTGCATGTGCGCCAGAACGCACGCAGCCGCCATCTGCCTTATCTCATTAAGCCTTCAAGCCGTCATGGCTCATTAAGTGCTTTTGCGCGCAGTGCACGCTCACACTCCTCCCTCTGCCTCTCTCTTTCCCGCTGCAGCCCCCATCTATGCATTCCACGCGGCATCTCTCATCGCTCATTTTGCCCTTCACTGTCTCCACCTGTTCCTTCCTCCCCTTTGCCTCTCTTCAGTCTGTCAATTTCTTCTCTGTCCTCTCCCCTCGTCCCTTCCAATCGCAGCCACTCTCCTGTACTCATTTTGCTTTCCCTCCCAACTCCTTCTCCTCTCCCTCCCCCCTACTCTTCAACATTCCTTCTCGGTGTGGAGCTGTCATCTAACCGCTAAACCATTCCTCTTTTCTGTTGCTCCTTTCCTCCTCTCTCCTTCCCACTCGCACCACTTTCTTTTCCTGCTCTCTCTTTTCTCACCTTTCATTGGTTTCCTCTCAGCCCCGCCTCTCCTCCCCGCCCCCTCCCCTCCCCGCCCCTCCATCTGCTGTTGCCCTGTAATCCCCCTTCTTGTAGGCGTGAGGCAGGCTCAATGAGCCCCTTTGGGGATGGGGCCGGACTGCGGAGATACAGCGCGTATTGCAAACAATTGAAATTTTCCCATAAACTCGGGCTTGTTTGCTTTGGGGAGAGTTCCATCTCCCCTTTTGACGTGTGCTCGGCTTTTGAATATAAGCCCCTCAAATAACTTTTCAGATGCAAGACAGGGTCTGACACATACCAGGGCAGGGAGAATACCTTCTCCTGGTAAAACCATTGTAAAGTTACTTTCACCTAGCGCCCCAAACACATGGCAGTATTGTTGATTGTTGTTTTGTAAACACCAAGTACACGTGGCCTGAGGGTTCAGAAGTTGAGAACATCACCTGTGGGTTCTAAAGCACTGTGAGCCCCTAATGACACCCACATTGATAGGCTGGTTCTGAACTACGATAGTGCTCGCTTCTGTTGAAGATTTACACCAGCATCATCAGTTTCATCATGCCAGTGCGTGTCATTTTTTTAGTTTGCTCTTTGCTGTGTCTTGTGCTATGTATTCTCCTGCGAAAGCCCCAAAGGCACATTGACAGACCTCTGAAGCATTGCCTACCACTCGCCTCTACATCCAACTCTGCTACTAGTTGGAATGCAAGTCGGAAACGGCACCTGCACCACATAGGCTACGAGTGATGATTTCCACTTTAGCCAGAGACAACCCGTGGTTCAGGGAAGTCAACTGCTTGGAGGCTTGGGTCCATGAAAAAATATAGACCGATACCTACGATAGCCACGGAGAAGTGTTGCATATAATGAGTTTTAGGGATATAGGCCTAAAATTATCCAACATTCTTTTTTTAGATTACGCCCTGCTCCCGAGCTGTTAAAACACTCTTTAAAGAACTCTCTGACGACACAAGCCCTACAAACCAGGATCTTCATGAAATGCAACAGGTCTAATGCAAAATACTACCGATTATGTACAAATAAGAATACAGATAAGATACTTGCTGAGGCTCCGCGATCGGGCTACCATCCTGCCCATTACCTGTGATCGCCGGGAGCCTCAACTTCCACACACATCACCTGTGCTGCCCTGGGGCATCCCCTAAGCGACCTGCAGAAGCAGCTGACGGACGGCGCGTCCTGGAGAGTCTCCTACCGGAGCCGAGCGCCGACGTTGAAAATGGCGGGCGCAGCCCCGTCTCCCGGACGCGGAACCCGCTAAGGGCCGACACCCTCATCGACGGCCACAGAAGATACTGCCAGCTGACGACGGTGGGGAATCCCGGGGGAGCTGTGGGTCCGGCCCTCGAGGGTACACTTTGGACGGCGCTCGATTCTGCCTCTACACCCCCGGTGCGCAAGATGGCGGCCGCCGCACCAAGGCTCCGCAACCCCGGCGCTTCTACCTCATCGGAGGCCTGATCGGGCTGTGACACCGACCGACCCGCCACCGCGGACCACGAGGGACCGGCGGACGCGCCGCCAGAGCGGGGCTGTGCCTCCGGGGGCCCGCAACTCTCCTCGAGGGCGGTGAGTGCCAATCGCTCCCCCCCCCCCCCGGAGTCCCGACACCGATGCCCGGCGGGGCCCCCCCACCTACTCGAGGCCCTGCAGGGGTGCACAGCCCACATAGCCACCGGACAGAGGGAACCGAAGGTCTTTGCGTTGGGGGCTAGGTGGAGAGCCCGAGTGCCTGACCCTAACATGGCGCTCACGGAGGCCTAGGCGCCGAGAACAACACGAACCTCGCCCCCCCCCCTGGGCCGATACCACCTGACCCCGCCGGTCGGGCACTGACTCTGCACTGTACATTGGCGAGGGAGAGGGCGCTTCCACGACCTCCTGGCGCCGGGCGCCAGGCGCTGCCGGCCCTGACGAGCCACCTCTGACACCCCGGGCTGGTGGGGAGACCCCCCTTGGAGTAGGCCGGGGCCACTTGGAGCCCGGGCGTAACTGGAGAGGCCTGCCAGCATCGGGCTACCACCTACCCGGACGCGCAGTGAGGTGAGGGTTGGCCGATCACGAAGCTACACAGCAGCCCCAGGAAGTTCGGCCAGCCGGCGACCGGGAGCCACCCCTGCAAGGGCTAGAACACCGAGCGGAGCCCTCTTTCACCCCGGTGCCCCGGCTCCCAAGATGGCGGCCGCCACCCCGGAGCTCCGATGCCTCAGGGCTGTTTCCCTGCTGGGAGCCTGATCGGCCCTCAAACCCGGACAGCTTGCCACCGCGGACTACAGGAGGACCGCCACTCACACGGAGCTGAGCGCTTTGGAGACCCCGCCACTACCATCGGTGAGTGCTGTGCTGCCATTTCCCCTCCTGCTCCCTGAGGATCTCAGGTCGGCACCCCGGTGGCCCCCTCTTCACGTCCACCCACGAGGATAGCCACAGAGCACGCTGCCACCCGGCCAGAGCACCCAGTTCGCGCTCACACGTACAAACTGCCCAGTGGATCCGAGTGCCTGACCTTAACATGGCGCCTGTGCAGGCCTAACACCAGGAACAGCCACGAGTCCCGCTCTGGGGACGAGAGCATCCCACCTGCATTGGAGACATTGTCAGCGCCTCCCCTAGCTCACGCCACCCGACCTTGCCCTGCCGGTCAGCGCGGGCACTGGACCCCGCCCTGTGAGGTGCAGAGGCCCCCACGCGATCGAATCCACCGACCCCGGTGACCGCGTACCACCCTTGACGCCCTTGGTGGTGGCCCCCCCGGGGTGAAACGAGCCTCGCCTTGGACCCGGAGGAACCGGAGTGGCGGCCCACTCACCCACCGATACCACGTGGCGACGACCTACCACCCGCAGGACACACGACGACCGAGGGGAAACCCCCCCCTCTTCCCCTCAGCAGCACCCATGGGGAAGCCGAGGAACATCCAGGGGTCGGCAGTCCCAGAAACGGCTGTCGAGAAGATGCCCCAGACGAGGGCGTGGACACAGTCCAATACGTCGCAAGCCGACCCTACGCTATCAACGAAGCTGGACCAGGTGCTGGCAGCAATAGAAATGTCTCGCCTCTCGATGGAGGAGAGATTAGGCACCCTGGCAACAGACATTAGCCTGATCCGAGATGAGCACCGTAAACTGGCGGACAGAGTGAAGGAAGGTGAGCGGATCGTGACTGAATTGCAGCCAACGGTGCAATCGCAGGCAGCAGATATGCAGGAGATCCTACGCCGCGTGACGACCCTGGAGGAACGCACAGTGGATTTGGAGGGACGCTCGAGACGCTGCAACATTCGCGTCCTGGGCCTGCCGGAGGGGATAGAAAACTCGGACCCTCTGACCTACATGGAATCCTGGACTAAATCATTCACCCCGGACTGTGACCGGTCGCCTTACTTCTCCATCGAGAGGGCACATAGGGTCCCGGCCCGGGCACCCAAACCTGGTCTTCCCCCGCGGCCCATGCTGGCCAAGTTTCTGCACTTCCGGGACCGGGATGCGGTGCTTCGTGCGGCCCGGACGGCGGGCCCCCTGCAGTTTGAGGACCAACACGTTATGGTGTCCCCAGACTATGCCAGGGAGATTCAACAGCGTCGATCCACGTTCCTAGAAGTCAAGAGGCGCCTCCGCGCGAACGAACTTCAATATTCCCTGCTGTTCCCTGCCCGCCTCAAGGTGATCCACAAGGGGAAAGCCCTCTTCTTCGACACGGCGGCGGACGCACAGGACTGGACCGAATTTCATTGCCCGCTGCTCCCTAAACCCGGACCCCGGAAGGCGCGCAATAATGACTCCAGACGGCCCAAGAGACGTGGCGCTAACCATGAGCGATCTGGCCACCCCAAGAGCCAGACGTCCTCCCCAGCGGGCTCACCCGATCTCACCCAAATCATGCAGGAACGACGAGACACCCTGTGGGCGGTCACTGAACTACATTCGTCACCCCCTGCTTCGGACTTGGAAGGTCAGCCACACCTATTCACCCCGGAGAAAGATCGAGACAGCGATGGAACCATGTCGGGATTTGGCCCGATCTCCTCCCCCCTTGTTGTGGCACAAACTCTGGACGTTGCCCTCACCAGCCAACCTGTCACTTCCTCGTGAACAACTGAACTGTCACCTGACATATCCTTTTCTTGAATGCCTGTGATGATGCGCGACGTCTAGAAACCTAGACTGATCTACTAGATAATTGTAAGCGCCAGCCAGCGATAGATATTTCTCCTACTAGAGCCCGACCCGCGCACAGGCCCAGCGTAGACACATGCTGCCACCCCCGCAAACTACTGTTGAATTTCTCCCCTAGTGGGACACTAGTTTGGATATGCCACCCCCAGTGACGTATCCTCAGTATTGGGACAGTTACCCACCCGAAGTTCTAGTTACTGTTCACCTCCCCAGTCCCCCCCCCACGTTTCAGGAAGCTTGGCGTGCAGGAACATACACGACACGCACACATAGGCGGCACACGGGAACTGTAGAGGGGCCCCTCCCCCAACCACGTCACCCTAGCAATGGCTATCCCCCACTCTGACGTTAGTATCCTTACACTAAATGTACGGGGCCTACACACACCCAGCAAGCGCTACTCTGTATACTCCTACATACGGCGCATGGCGGCCAACATAACGTTCTTACAAGAGACGCACATTAACGCTACTGAACTCATTCGCCTACAAGCCAAATGGCGGGGGACCATCTGCGCCACACAATATTCAGCATTCGCACGCGGCGCATTAATCTGGGTGAGACCTGGTACTCCCTTCCGGGCGCTCCGGCGAGTAGTAGATAGAGAGGGCAGATACGCGCTTCTGGAAGGAATTCTTGATGGGCAAGGGGTACTACTTGGCAGCATATACGCCCCTAATACGGATCAGGACCGGTTCTGGGATCACCTTACGGGCGTCCTGGCCCAGTTCACCACAGTCCCATGGGTGCTGGGAGGCGACTTTAACTGCACACTAGACCCCTCACTGGACCGCTCACATCCTCCCCCCACGCACTCCCCGGCCCCTCGGCAGGCGGCCCTCTTCAGGACATGGACCACACACTGGGCGCTCATTGATGCATGGCGACACCTACACCCACTGGCTTGCATCTACTCCTTCCACTCGATTCCACACAACCTTCGGGTCCGCCTAGACCGTTTCCTCTGCTCTGTTCCGATCCTCCCTAAGGTTACATCTGCAGATTACCTGGGACGGATCCTCTCAGATCATGATGCCCACATAATACGGCTTACCTGGCGCCCCCCGCATCCACCGGTCCCCACCTGGCGCCTCCCCAGAGACTGCCTAACGGACCCGGTCTTCAGGGACACGCACAAAACCAGCATAAGCGACTACTTTATGCACAATGAGAACACAGCGTCATCGATACTAGTGGAGTGGGACGCGTATAAAGTGGTGGCAAGGGGAGAATGCATCAAACAGATAGTGGGGGTCCGCCGCACCTTAGAACGGTCGCTCTTAAAGACGGAACAAGCTCTAGCTGCTCTCACCAAACGGCCTGATGACTCGGAGGAACACGCCGTGCTCACGGCAGAGGCCAAAACGGAATACCAAACTGCCTGCGCTGACCTCCGTAAGTATAACTTCAGGGCATACGCCTCTCGGGTGCACAAAGACAGAGACAAAACCGGGGCTCTTCTGGCCTGGATGGCGAAGCAGGACACCGAAACCAAGCCGATCACGGACATTCTCAACCCGGAGGGTGTACTGGTGCAATCACAAGCGGAGATTCTCCTAGCATTCCAACGCCATTATACACGAGTATACGAAGCCCCGACATGCTGTACCCCGTTCACCGCAGATCAGTTTTTAGACCCTCTGACGCTGCCCACGATATCGGATTCCGACAAGCGCACACTAGACGCCAAGATACTCCCCTCTGACATTACCCAAGCAATACGCGCCATGTCCCGAAATAAAGCACCAGGACTGGACGGCTTCCCACTAGAATACTACGCAACATTCTCTCCCCTGGTGGTTCCCCGTCTGTCACGGGTGTTCGGGGCGTCACTTCACCTGGGGAAACTACCCCAGTCGCTACAGGAATCCGTGATTGTCACCTTTCTTAAGCCCCACAGAGATCCGCTTCACATGGGGTCATACCGACCTATCACACTCCTGTCGGCTGATTGTAAGATCCTGGGGAAGATCCTAGCTGATCGTTATGCGCAGGTCATACGCCCGCTGGTCCACCCCGACCAATGCGGCTTCGTCCCCGGGAGGAATACCTCCCAGAACCTCCGCCGAGTCTTCCATATCCAAGATCAGGTACGCGACAGATTTCCCCGCGCTGCCTGCCTCATTATGGACCTAGAGAAGGCGTTTGACACCCTCACCTGGCCCTACCTATTTTCGGTCCTGCGGCGCCTTAATCTCGGCCCGACGCTCCTGGCATACACCCGCCTCCTATACACCGACCTCACTACTCGAGTTCGTATCGGGAAACGTATCTCACCGGCGTTTGCAGTCCGACGAGGCACAAGACAAGGTTGCCCCCTGTCGCCCCTCCTGTTCGCGCTAGCGGTCGAACCGCTGGCGGTTCGACTGCGTCGGGAGGGGATGGACTGGGGAGTACCGCTTGCAGACGGGACCCATTGTGTGTCCATGTACGCGGATGATCTCCTCATATATGTCCGAGACATTGAAATGGACCTAACCCCCATAGGGGCCACATTGGCGGACTTTGCAACTGCCTCGGGCCTACAAGTCAACTGGGACAAGTCCACGGTTTACCCCCTACACCCGGACCTACCCCCCCGAGACATCGACCTTGGACCACATAGGCTTTCATGGTCCACGGAAGCTCCCCGATACCTCGGCGTCCGCTTATACCATTCTCCGACGGACATCTTTGAGGGCAATCACCGCAAGGTACTCGAGAGTCTGCGCCCAACGGTCGCCTTCTGGAATAAGTTACCACTGGCCCCGATTGGACGGATAGCCCTTGCTAAAATGGTGATGCTCCCCCGGCTCCTCTACCATTTCACAAACCTGCCGGTGATACCACCCAGATCCTTCTTTCGCGACGTTGATTCCCTCTTAGGAACTCTCATCTGGGGAGCAGGCCGCCACAGAGTCGCCCTGAAAACGCTTCAACTCCCCACAACACAGGGGGGACTCGGAGCTTCATCCTTCGAGGCATATTTCCTCGCAGCACAGCTCCAGTGGCTGTCCTACTGGACAGCGGACCGTTATCCTCAGGAGACGGTTACCCCTACTGGTAGAATCATGACTCCGGAACTCACCCGTCTGCTCCTCCCGGGCACCAAGCCACGGCGCACTTACCCCCTCCAGGTGACGATAGCGCGCCGATGTATGCTACGGATTCACCGGCTGTCTCCCGCTAGACCCCCATACTCCCCGCTGCTGCCGCTAATAGGCGGCCCCAAGCAGGATTCCTACTTTGCGGCCCCACTACTCGCCGACTGGTCCCGCTGTGGCATCACAGATCTAGAATCACTCTTCGAGGAGGGTCAGCTGAAACCGCTGGACCGCCTGGTCGCAGAATACGGGCTCCCCCCAGGCCAATTCCTCAGGTATAGGCAACTGCTCGACGGATACCGACCCCATTTCAATCTCCAAAATGGCGAGCCAGACACGCATCCAGTAATACATACTATCCTACATATGGGGGTGGGTCGCCACCTGGTCACATGGCTATACAAATCCATCCGGGAACTCTCATACACCCCCCTGACGACCCTGCGAGCCACTTGGGAAGAGGACATAGGCCGTGTTCTACACGACTCGGAGTGGACTAAAGCTCTTGAGGCCCCTAAACGTGTTTCTAGAAATGCCCGCTTCAAAAATATTCAATATTATATATTACACAGGGCATATCTCACCCCAGCGCGATTACAGAAGTTCTACCCCTCCACGCCATTCCTGTGTCCCAGATGCTGTTCTCCAGCTGCGAACTTCCGTCACATGTTTTGGGACTGTCCCAAACTCCAACCCTTCTGGCAGGGGGTGCACAACACACTACTGGAACTCACGGGTCTCACTACACTAGCCACCTGGGAGTCCAGTGCATTAGGCATCCTCCACATCTCTAAACGTGAGCCGGTGCATAGGCGCTTCGTGTCCTTAGCGCTCCTACTAGCCAATAGATGTATAACCATGCGCTGGCGATCCCCAGAGGGTCCCCCCATAGCACACTGGCAGGGGGCGGTTAACAAATGGGCGGCAGCGGAGGAAGACGCTTTAAGGGAAGAAGAAGCCAAGGGCGCGCGCAAGCTTCCCATCTCCATGGAATGGGCCATGCTCCTTCACAGCTTCCGCCAGTCCACGCAAGCTGGAGACCCGCCTGACCCTTCCCCTCCCCCACCCGGGAAGACCGGTAGCCTTCACCTGAAGTGAGCCACCCCAGAGTCGGACCCCGATAACCCCCTATATCCTAGGCAACCTCTCGCATGTCCGGCCACCCATGGGTTTCTCCCCCCCCCCCCCCTCGACACCCGCCGCCATTATCTCCCTACTTAGACCCTGCTAGCGCCTACACGCTTCCCTCCCACAGTTCCGTTACCCCCCTGTTCACTGGTACCACTGTTGTGTGCACAGTACAGATCTAGATCCGGCGCTGTAACGGCATGAAAGTACCCATCTGATCTTATTCATCGCCCCTATGGCGATACCGTCCCATCACCTTTCAGCCTGCAGGAGCCTTTGCATGATTATAATGCACTGATTCACCGAAGTCATGTTTATGTGTACCAGTTCTATATAGCAAGAAAACGTTGCACACATAGCTGTTCGTGGCTGAATGTTGAGGCCACGTCGGCGATCTGTTTATTCTGTACTGAAATACTTTACTGCAACAATAAAAACAAATTTAAATAAAAAAATAAAAAAAAATAAGAATACAGATAAGATAACTTGGTGGCCACGATACTTAATTTGTAAAACAGTAAGTGCTAGGGCCCAGATTTTTTCTCAGAAGCCAGTGACCAGTGCTATCAAAGGTCAGTCAGCGATGCTGCATACCAGTACTGTGTAGTCTTGATTCCACTTCATGACTCTTTAACACACCACCACCCACTCCCTGCCCCTTTAACAGACCACCACACACTCCCTGCCCCTTTATTCTACTCTTTCAGGTTCTTTCCATTGCTTCTTTCTGTCATTGTTTTTCCGTCTTACTTTTCCTCTTTCTTTTCCCCTATTGTTTTTCTCTCTCTCTTTCTTGTTCTTGGTCAAAGTCTGATGAAGAGAAATAACTGACAGTCCCAGAAATTCGTGCTGGTGGAACCCACCTGCAAACACAGGCTCAAATTAAAGTGTAGAAAACTTTTATTGTTTCAGTTAGTTAAAACCACAACAATACATTTAAAAAGAGTCGACTAATGTGTTTAACATTTCTTAATATATAAGTGCGATCTCTGTTGGTATGTTCTAGAGCATTCCAGTCTAATACCAAATTTGTTATTTAAATAGAATAAAACGTAATTAAAATACAATCTGTCTGATTTAGTGCAGAAGGTCTTGGTTTTTATCACTTTTAATGTTCCAGAGAGCTCTCTCCCCGAGCTACCACAGTTATGTTATCCTTTTATTGACTGGGTGCCAGGGAGTACTTTAGCGCTTGGGTGTGGGCTGCAAGGAACTTTAGTAGTAGGCAGTTCAATCGCGTGTCTACTGGGTTCAAAGTTGCCATAATTGCAGATCTGCACGTTCTTATGCCCCGCTCGTTCATAGACTTTTTTAAAAGAGATATTCGAGCTTGAGCAAGATTCGGGCAGATACAGACAAGATGGATGAAGTCCTCATTACTCCTCCCACATAATCTACAGATTTTGGGTCCGTCGTGCACCCAGATTGGTTGGTCCATAGTCGATGGAAATTTCCCCAAGCGGAGTTCCATCAATTTCTGTTTTCTGTGAGCTGGGAATGTGATTGTTAGATATGGGGCTGCCACGAGTGTTTTGTAGTTTGATATGACCATCCATGCGTGTTTCCTGGTGCTAAACGTGGCTTTATCGAGTAAGAGGGAGTGAAATTTTGTCGACTTGTTTATAGCTTGTTTGAACGCCGGGTAGGGCAGGTTGAGTTCCCAATGTTTTCTTGTTCCGGTCTCAGTTATAGCCTTTTCGAGATACTGATTGTATGGGGAGTTAACATCAGATCTTATTTCTTCCCATAATGCTTGGTGCAATTCCGAGGCTGACGTGTTGTGTTTCAGTGTATACCAGTACTTAATGCTTGCGTACTTTCTTCCCAGTGTCTCGTTTATTATTCCGAATTCTAACCTCGTCTGAGCTGGTGAGGCTCCCTGATGTATGTGGAAGGTGGATTTGAAGATGGCTGTCTGCATTTTGTTGAGCAGATCTGCGTCTTTCCCATGCAATCCTACACTGCCATATGACAGGGTTGGAAGGACTTTTGCTTTTATTGTTGCCAGTAAAGGTTTATATGATGGCCCCGAGAGCTTTTTAGCCAAAGATCTAAAAGCAAATGAGAGTGAGTTTGATCTCTGAGAGATGTAGGACATTTGCTGCTGGTGGCTTTGTCGGTTATCAAAGTGGAAGCCCAAGTACTTGAAGTTGGACACGGCCTCTAGCTTTGTCCCATCCAGGTAGATGTATGCGCTGGCTGTCCGCCGCCTGGTGATCAGCATTGTTTTTGTTTTTGTTGTGTTTATCTCCAGGTTGTTGTTTTTTATGAATTCTGCCAGCCCTGCTAATAACCTTTGAATGCCAATCTTCGTTAGATTCAACAGTACCACATCGTCCGCATAAGATAGATGAGTTAGCGGAAAGGAGCCAAGTTTAGGTGGATGGGATGGGATCTTATTCAGACTTGATGTTAGGTCTGCCATAAAAAGATTAAAGAGGTGGGGGGCTAGGACACAGCCCTGCTTTAGACCTTTACTGGTGTTAATTTTCCTTGAGAGCCGTGTTCCATTCCCCAATTTAACTACCATCCAAGTGTTGGAATAAAGGAGTAGGATCCCTCTCAGGATTTTATCCGGGATGTTCCAACTGCGCAATTTCCTCCATAAGATATTCCGATCTACACTGTCGAATGCTGCCTTTAGGTCAATAAAACACAGGTGAAGGGGCTGTTTTCTTCGAAGATATTTATCGGCTAGCACTGAGAGAGACATAATATTTGTCAGTGTCCCGGTTCCTTTCCTGAAGCCTGTTTGGTTCAACGGAATTCTCTTTGTGTCGTCGGACCAGTTTATTAGATCTTCCAAGATGAGGGATGCAAAGTACTTCGCCTCTACGTCTAGGAGTGCGATCAGTCTATAGTTAGCTGGGGATGTTCTGTCTCCTCCTTTAAAAATTGGTGATATTATGGAGCCCTGCCAGCTTGACGGTATTTTATTTACAGTTGTTATCTCTTCAAATAATTGTTTTAATTTCCTACTCCAAAAGTCCTGATCAGTTTTGTAGACTATTGGGGGGATCCCATTCGGCCCTGGAGCACCGTTGCCACGTGACTTCCTTATGATTCTACTTATGTCCTCTTCGCTGTACCTTGCTTGTTTGACCTTGTTTGATACATCCTTCTTCTCCTGTGGGCTAGCCACGTCACAGTAAAGCCTGGTTACCAAGAGATCCCCGTCTGGTGATGGATTTTCTCTGCGTTCATCCTTATTGTTTGATGTTTGCATACAAGCGGTTCTAATTCCACCGCTGAGAGTGATACTCCCTTTTCTTTTTTGGGCCACTTTGTTGGTAGTTTGTTGGATTGCCCCCGAGTTAGACTGATCTGGTGTTATCTCTGCGAACCTCTCTGTTAAAAACGCGGCCCAGTCTGCTTCTTGGACATTCGATGATGTTGGATTTGAAGGGTGATTTAAGCTGTTGATAATCCTCCAAAATGCGTTTGAGTTGGTGTTCTTGGCGGTGCAGAGTAGTTTTGCCCAGAAGTCATCTTTCAGAGATCTTTTGTGTTCCCACATTTTCTTTTTATATTCTTTCTTGAGGTTTTGTCTTTGGACCCAGTCTTTGGATGACGTAGTTGTCTTTTTTAATGCTCTGGCATTTCTCCTTATCTCTATTTTGAGTTTTGCCAGGTTCTTTGGCAAAGTAATTTTCTTATTCCGAGGTTGTGCTTTATTTGGGACGGACGTACTTGCTGGTAAATTTTCTGTAAAACTCTCCCATTTTTGTATTTGGGTACCTGTTGTTCCCTCACCCTCTATTTTTAGTCTCTGCACATTTGCCTGCAGCTCATCAATGTTGGCCGTTGTCCAGTTAAGTCGTTTTAAGTTAGTGGTCGTGAGGTTATCTCCCACTGTATTACAACTGTGATATTTGGTCAGTTTTAAGTTGAAATAAATATGTTGATATGAATGATCACTTTTTGAGGTGTGTTCTATTGAAAATTGCTGGACGAATGGCAATAGTGAAAGAGAGACTGCTGTGTAATCGAGCCTTGATGCAGACGAGGTTCCTAGATGGGTGTACTGTGGTGGATTGTCACCTTTGGTTCTTCCGTTAAGGAATCGCAGCCCTAGGAATTCCAAGCTAGTTACCAGTTTTCGACCAATTGGGTCGAATCGCTCTGTTTGCAACTGAGTTTGAGGTTTGACATTCCAAAATTCGTTGTCAGCTGCTATAATCTCATCATCCTCAGGCGTGTAGATTAGATTTGAATTAAAGTCGCCTGTTACAATGATGTCCCAGGGTGGATTATTATTTCGAGTATCCCTGATTATGGATACTAGCTGATCCAATGTGGCTTGTTTCTCTTTTGCCTTTGGAGGCGCATAAAGGTTAACCAGTAGTGTCGGAGTTGGTCTGCCTGGTATAGTTAGTTTTATTAATTGCATGTTTGGCCCGTGAGGGGCTATTTGTTCTGAGTTAATCTTGATGTCTGACGCAATATAAACTGATAATCCCCCTTTCGGTCGACCGTAGAGGAAATTTTTCCTTGCTGGTATATTGAAGTGGGTGTACCCAACAAGATGTAACTCCTCCAATGCCCATGTTTCTTGGAGGGCGATGATATCACATGCTGTCCAATTGTGAGGGGGCAAGCCTTCTTCCATCCATTTCCTCGCTCCGGCTATATTCCAGGACAATAGGTGGAAGATTTCCTGGGTGCTATCCTTGTGAGGTTTTTTGGGAGGTCAATTATTGTTCTGTTTGTTTAATGTGTCTGTTTACCAGCGCCAGTAGGCGGCGTCATCCTTGGAGTTTATTTGATTGCCTGTTATAGTTAGGGGATGGGTTGTTGACGAGGGGCTGTTTCCTCTAGCGTTCCGTAGTACTGAAATTTCCTGCTCCTTTCTTTCTATCCGATTTTCTGTTTTCACTTTTATCGCAGGACGAGCTTCAAGAGGGCCTGGGTAGCGTGGTTTTACCGGCCTTGAAAGTCTTATACCCCATAAATCGAATCTCTCTCTGTAGGATAGTATTAGCTGGGCGGTTTCTGCTGTTCGCCATGTTGTTAACGTTTGTTCCAATGAGCTAGTTGTATCTTGCTTGCAGAATTTGACTGATAGTAGGTCCGTGTTAGTTAGGTGTTGAAGCCCTTCAATGTTGGCAAAAAGTTTAAACAAATTTCCCCTGTTGAGAATGTCATGCTTCCCCTGAGTTTCGTATTCCGGGGTAAAAAATAGTTGTTTAAGATGTAAGTTGTCATTGCTAGACCAGTTCTCAGGGCCTTTCCCTAACTCTGGTGTGTTGTCTGGGCTGATTTTGCAGTATGGCCCGGTCCCGGCGGATGTTTGTGTTCCGTGCGTATTGATCCCTTGTGCGCGCTGGGATATCGTGGTCATTATGGTCTGGTTATTCTCTTTTGTTGAGCCTCCGTTTGTGGCAGTGTTTATCTGGGGGGCTCTGATGTAATCAGACTCTGTTCCTTTCCCTGGAGTGACATCCTCGTTGCGGTTCAAGTTTATGTGACGGACTCCGTGCCTTAGTAATATTTTTATACCCGCAGTGGGGGGTAGAATTTTTCCACCCCAGACTTGGCTTTTGCTATTTACGGCTCTTTCATTTATTTTTCGTGGTACCTCCTGGTTATTATTTATGTTAGTAGGTATGCCCTCTGTTGTGGAATCTTGTGACGTGCCTTGAGGCCTGCTTTGTCTTAAGATTGTTTCTTCTCTGCCTTGTAGGCAGTGTTTCGTTCCTTCTTGTCGTTTTTCTTGGAAGACTTCGCTCCTTTGTCTGGCTGGTGTTCGTTTTTTATTCTCTGTCGCCTCTTGGCGTTTTCCCGGAATCTCCGAGGTTGTAGGTAGACCTGGGGGGCCGGTTGATTGTAATGTGCTGCCGTTTTCTATGCAGCTTCCTTTTTCCACTGCTTCAGTTGTCTGTGTTCCGTTGCCCAAGACTGACCTCGGCTGTGCGTCTCTGTTGTTTGTTTCACCTATAGCCGTTAATACTGTGCATGTGCCAGCGTTGCTTATCGTCTCTGTGCGAAGGACCTGCCTTTCTTTTTTTACTAGGAGCTCTTGTCCTGATGAGTTATGTGTTTGATCAAATGAAACGTTGGATTGAATCGTCGTATTTGGTGTTTCATCCTTGTTTATGGCTGAGGTGAATATGGGGAATATTCTGATACCTTCTTCCGCGTGTCCTGTTGGTTGTTTATTCCTTGCTTTCCTTTCCCGTTTTTTTTGTCGCCTTGTTAAGGAAGTTGTTTTGTTTAGAGTTGTTATGTTCACTGCTGGGCTTATTTCTGCCCTGTTCTTTCCTTTAGAAGTATCCGTTTCTGGGATCTTAAGGATATTATGGTCAGTAATTTTTTTGGTTAAATTTACTGTTTCCGGACTGTTAGCATGGTTGTGATCGATAATTTTCCTGATTGAATTTTCATTGGAGAAATGTGGATCTGATTTTCTTACTGCCAGTATTTGTTCTAGTAGATTGGGAAGGAGACTTAATTTGTCTATGATCGGACCGCAGGTGCGGGGACTCTGTTCCACCGTATACTTTGATTGAGCTGTTATTATTAGGTTATTTAGTTTATCCAATTTATTGTCGATCCCCGCAATGTAGTGGGCTATGGTGTTCATTAAGTCGACTTGGATGTCCATTTTGTCAGATTGCCAGTTTAAAGCCTTTACTGTTGATTGAAGTGTTTCTATTGTAGAGAGAAACAACCCTGAGTTGCTTACTCTAGTGCTCTGTTCGTAATTCTGATTCAATGGCAAATCAGCTAGTTCTTGGGGAAGTAAGGAATTGCCCGGTTTTGGGGTAGCAGTTCTTCCATCTTTGGGATTTTCCACTGTTTTTCCTTTGCGTTGCAGTTGGGTAAATTGCCCTTCCTCGTTTGTATTGCCTAGTTTCTTTTCTGAGATTTCTTCCCTTTTATAGTTGGTTATACTTGTGTTTTGCCGCTTTTCCTTGTTTATTATTGGGCTTGATGTGGGGCTTGCCGTGGGGCTTGATGATTTTGTTTCCCCCATATTGTTCTTCCCTTTGTTTTTGCTTGTGTCTTGTGTTAATTCGTTATTTGGTGTTGGACTTGATGTAAAGTTTAATAGCTTCAGCCAAGATGTTTCTGAAGTGTTCTGACTAGTCAATTCCTTTTGGGTTGTATTTTGTTCCCTGTGAATCTGGGCTTTGGATATCTGGGGCTCTTTGTTAAGTAATTTCTGTGTATGTGGTACTGTTGGGGGACTTTGGGAATTGATTTCTGAGAATTTTTCAAAAAAAGTTAATGCTACTGTTGGTGTTTTCAGTTCTGCATTGGATGCTGATTTTTCTGTGCACGTCAATACTTCCTTCGTCCTCTTACTATATGAGGTGATCTCTGTTGCGGTTCTGGTTGCTTGTGTTTTACTCAAATCCGGAGCAGAAATATATCTTGTTGTGCGTTTTTGCTGCTGGGGGGTTTCCTGATCGAGACCTTCTCCAAGTTCGTCCTGCGTATGGGCCATTACTATAAATTCGTCCTGGTAACTATTTCGGCCAGGTGAGCTAGTTGAGTTCGTCCAAGGTACCTGGGCAGTTAGTTTCATGAGTATTGGTGTTGGGCCTTTGTTGCAAGAGACCTTCTCAGGGGATAAAGGTGTAGGTAGACCCGGAAGAGATTGTTGGGTCGTAAGGAGAGTGGCTCCTGGATTTTTCAAAAAGAAGAAAGCTTTGTTCGCCTCTAGTCTCTCTCTCTCGCCCTGCTTTTTTCTGAACATTGATGCGATTGGAGAGATAAGCTGGGTGGATAGCACTCTTGGTGGCCCTTTTTTTGTGTCCGTTTCCTTTGGTGATGGTTTTCCCTGATTTGCTTTGCACTGATCGAGTGATGGGGATTTCTTTGCCTTTGGGGTCCGTTTTTTCTGCTTTGGTGTCCTCCTTACCCTACCTGATCTCATCCTTTAAGGGCTGCCTGGATAATTTTCTGGTATCCTTGCAGCCCGGTGTCTGTGCCACCTGTATCACCTGCACCACACCAGCCTTTGCCTCCGACTCCGCTGCTTTCCACTCCCCTTCCCCTCCCAAGCCTGTCTGCCCCCACTAAATAGGAGCAGCTGCTGTCCGGGAGGATGGTGAGATGTGACTGCAATATGAAGTCTAAATTGCCGGAAGTGTGCTAGAGCCTGTGTGCTAGAGCCTGTTGGAACACAGTGCCTCTACGATGGTAATGGCCTGGAAAATTTGATGAGGTTATGGTGTAGCTGGGGTAGTGGAGAAGGAACCATACAAGATGCAGCAGTTAGTTAGTGGTTTGTAGTTAGTGGGAAGTTGCAGCGTCGCTTTAAGTGATTTTCCACTGTTGGTGCGATATGGCGCTTATCCAGCGGTTAATTGCCCCCTTTACGCTCGGTGTGCAGCGTTATGCCTCCCTCCTGGCGAATGGTATCCACATACAATGGGAGGCAGTATAGGCTGACCTAGCGGTGGGGTAGTTGGGGGCTTGGCTGGGTCCTAGATGCCTGCCTCCAGCCTTTGCCCTTGCGGCCTCTGTTCTTAGTTCTCAGTTCTCCTACCGCCTTCCGCTGCCAGCGCCTGCAGCCCCCCAATGCCCCGAAGCTGCCTGCGCGGGGTCCGGGGGTAATGGCTCCGCTACTGTGCAGTCCGGTCGCCACGCCTCTGCCAGTTGAAAGGGGGCCAAGTGGGACCCGGGAGGGAGGGTCACTGTCTGTGAATTCAGTGAGGCTTTTCGGTGGTGATTTCAATAAATCAGCATTATTCCGGCGCCTTTACTATGTGCTCGAAGCTCACGAGTGCTCTTGCTCCTCGCTGTCCCTAGCAGATAGCAGATAGCAGATGGCAGATGGCAGTGAGAGCAGAGAGCAGAGAGGGCGCTTCTGCACTTTTCTGAGGCGAGGTTGAGTGGAATTGTGCAGGGGGAGGAAGGAAGTTTTGATAGATGGCTCACCTCGGCTCGGTTTCCCCTGCTCTCCTGGTGGGCGCTCCTGCACGGTGACTCACAGGTCTTGACTCCTCACGAAGCACCTGGCCTCGCCTGGCCTCGCCTCGCCTCGCCTTGCCTCCTCCAGGTGCCTTTCTCCCAGCGTCCTCCCAGCGCCAGATACCGTGACCCCAGCTCGCACCGCCGGTGCTGGTACGGCGAGAACGGTGACCTGAAGCCTGAATTGCACGGAGCAAATCCACCACACCGAGGCAGACGCCCTCCGCTTTCCTTCCAAGGGTTTTTCGGTTCGCAGCCGTCCTGTAGCTCTGCGGCTCCGCAGCGTTCCGTAGCTCTGCTCTCCACTCCTCGCTCTCGC
This sequence comes from Lissotriton helveticus, assembly GCF_964261635.1. NCBI lineage: Eukaryota > Metazoa > Chordata > Amphibia > Caudata > Salamandridae > Lissotriton > Lissotriton helveticus. The sequence goes on along the minus strand of NC_136057.1, from coordinate 190,798,394 downwards.
TCTCGCTCCTCCTCCAAACAGAAGCACTAATTGTTGCATGAAATGTACTATTTGTATTCCTTTTCAGCTATGGACATGTCATAGTTCATTGGTGCACTTCACTTTGTCTGAAAGAGGCACTGTAATATTTAGCTCGTAAATAGTTCATTAGTTTGCCCGTGTACAATTGGGTTCTCACTTCACTTTAAATTGGTTACTAAAAATTAAAGTCGGCTAGCAGTGCAGTGAATTACAGAAATACAATTTCAAGACAGCAGGGTACAATCTAACCAAACTAGAAAAATAGAAAAACAAGCATTGGCATAGCCAATAGGGCTCGCCTTTGGGACCTTATAAGTGTTTAGCCATGCAACAGTTGATGCTGTTGTACCAATGATATTGTGCTGCATAACTAAATACTTATAAGGTTCCAAAGGCGAGACCTATTGGCTATGCCAATGCTTGTTGGAATCTGCTTCTACCACCGCAGTTTCTGGTGGGGTAGAAATTGGACCTCTGGACTCCTCCACGTCCTCTTTGATCCGATCCTCTGGAGGTCTGATTGAATCCAAGGCCGGTCGCTCGACCCCTGAAGCGTCCGGCCCTGGTAAAAAGGCCAGTGTGGAAAACCTTTTTGATGTTACTCTGGGCTTTGTCTTGCGCCGAGAAGGTGGCCTCATATTTACCAAGTTCTTTTACAAACTTATCTCCAAACAGTAACCCATTCGCCAGGGTTCCAGCCTCCGTCGTGGCCAAATCTGCAAGTTGCGGGTCAATGCGCATGAGGAAAGATCTCCTCTCTGTAGATAATGCACAATTTGCATTGCCTAAGAAACAGAGGGCCCTCTGCGCCCGCTCTAATACTTCAGTCGCATCCAATGGTGTGTTAGAATCTTTGGCTTTCACAGCTGCGTCTAGGATTTTGTGAGAGGGCCAGACACATCCAGCACCTTATCCTGGCTACCTCTCCATGCCCTGTCCAAACCTTTCTTAGGGTCTTTAGAAAACTTTTTTAGGAACGTGGCAATGTTAGAGTCCAGTTCCGGGGTCTCTGCTACTTTGGCCAGTAGGGCCGGGCTAAGACACTCAGGCCTTAAAGTAGCACGCACTTCAAGTTCAAAGCTTTGACATAGGTTCTTTTGCACATACTGCGCCACTTCCACACATGGCACCCATTCGCTGGATCTCGGGTGCACAATATTCCTGGGATCGAAGTTTAGATTTTTGTTAGAATATTACTCACATTGTGCATCTTGCGCTTCGTTTTAGCTGTCTTTTTAGGCTCCTTCATTACCTGTTCAGAGTCAGTGGTATCCGGGGCGGTCGGAGAGGACTCCTCCTCATCCCCTGTATTCAAAAGGGTTGAATTGCCAGACTAGAGAGAACCACCATAACCATGGTCTTTCATGACATTGGATGCCATTCTAGCCAGGACCTCAGCCAAAGTCTGTTGGGATGATCCACCTATTGCAGTTTTAAACTTACGTTTGCCATAATTTTGTAAGGGGCTGTGTAAATGGCTGAAGAGCCTTGATTAATGCCTTGTTCACAGAGCCCTGGACGTGGGTATCCAGGGCTTCAACCAGTTGTTCCTCCAGCTGGTGCTCATAGGGCACCTCTTCCTCTACATATTCATTATACTCTGCCCACTGGTCACCCTCCTCTGCGTAGTACGCCATCATAAATTGGACGTATGGAGGAATTTCAGGGGTGGACTAGCTCAAGTGTGTAAATGCTGGCTGAAACCCCTGAACTACACCGTCCCTAATGTAAATGTGAAACCGGCACTCTCCCTATCACTGACTATATTTGTAATTTTTATGCCAAAGATGCTTATTATGTAGCGGTGGGAGCCACCCTTCAAATTCCCCTGAGGCAGTGCCTTGCAAACGTTTATGCGCCCTGTCGGGCGTTCCAGAGGCTGAAGATCGCAGCAATGAAAAGCCGATTCGGCTCCCCGCGCATGTGGCCACAGAAAGAGGACTGCCTGCTTCTTCTAGCGCGCATAGCGCGTCTGCCTCGCTCCCGCTCTACACGCCACAAAGCGCCGTAGCGCTATGAATAATTCAAAATTTGCGAACATACGTGACAAGAATTTTCAATTCTATTAAGGACAAGGAGGCGAGGATTATGCTTTCTCATTTCTTTAATGAAATGCTCAGCAGCCAATAAAAAACAACCAAAAACTACATTTCCATGAACAACAGGGAATGACCATAGAGACTACAGTATAAAGGGTCCCAACATTAGTCCTTCCTCCTCTTTCTTTGTTGTGGAAACAGTTCAAGGTCAAAATACAATCCAATGTAGAATAATAAAATCAACTCCAAACACGCCGCAGAAATCCAAAGGATCTGGAAGCAGGCAGTAGAAGAACTCTGGGTCCGTGAACCAGGGGAAAGATGAATTTCAGAAGGAAGTCGGCAAAGTCTACTTCGGGTCTGAACCTGAAAGAGATATAGAGCCGTAACATCCAAATAATGCAAGAGAGTCAAAAGCAATCCAGGGGTGGGGGAAAGAACAAGGAACATATTTCACAATAACATCAAATAGATTGCAGAATATAACAATGCAAATCAAGAACAATGGGTGGGATAATCCTCGCCTCCTTGTCCTTAATATAATTGAAAATTCTTGTTACGTATGTTCGCAAATTTTGAATTCTATGTCAGGACAGGAGGCTCCGATTATGCCTGTTCAAAGCTGGTCCACCACCACAGAAGCAACACTATCAATTGGCTTGTAATAAAATGATTTGAAAACTGAATCAGAAGACCAATCTGCGGCCTTCATAATGTCAAAAAGAGTAACCCCCATGGAAAAAGCTTTAGAAGCCATTGCTCCACGGGCAGAATGTGCACCAAACACAGATACATCAATGCCCGCTTCGGACATAAGCCAACGCACCCAGCGCGCCAGAGTAGCTGGAGCGACAGGGCGAAATGGTTTCTGTAATGCAATTAACAATTGACCCTGCATGTCTGAACGTAAAGAAGCAGTACTCACCTCATAATCTTTCAGGCACTGTACAACACAAAGATTGGGATGTGCGGGAAAAGACGGATAAGTTATAAGAGTAGTATTACACTTAGTCCGTCTGGAAAGGCGAAAAGAAACACCTTCAGGCGTGAAACTGCGACCCGCAAGATCTAAAGCGCGGACATCCGAAACCCGCTTACAAGATAGAAGACACAGCAACATGGTCAACTTAGCGGACAACTGTTTACGGGACAAGAACGAATTGGAAGGCCAGGCCTCCAAGAACCGCAGTACAATGGAAACATCCCATAGCGAGACATACTTAGAAGTGGGAGGTTTCGAGAGACGAATACCTTTAAGTAATTTAGAAATGAAGGGGTGTTCCCCAGCTGGCTTGCCATCAATTTGGACGTGGCCAGCTGAAATAGCTGAACGAAAATTATTGACCGTCCTATAGGCCAGACCAGAAGAAGCCAGAGACGCCAAAAAATTAATGATCAAACAGACATCCGCTGAAACGGGATCAACTTCCCGTTGAGCACACCAATCGCACCACCGCTTCCAAGCACCTTTGTATCGCTTGTGAGTATTGGGAGACCATGCCTCACTAATGAATTTGGAAGCGTCGCTCGAAATGCCCGAGATCGTCCAGCGATCCCCGAGATTGATTGAATCAGGGGATGCGGATCTTCTAGAGCATCCAACAAAAGATTCCACTTCTGGGGAAGAAGGAGAGGCGGCTCGCAACACATCTCCAGGAGAACCGGGAACCACGCTTGAGCCCTCCAGAACGGAGCAATCAGAATCAGATCCGCTCGAAACCGCTTGGCGTAAGCCAGAACCCTGGGAAGCATCATGACCGGGGGAAACGCATAGCACAGAGTCGACGGCCAATGCTGAAGAAAAGCATCCGTGGCTAGAGTCTCCAACTGTAAAACATCGGTAGTTGCGTGTTGAGGCGAGAGGCAAACAGGTCTATGCGACACTGACCCCAACGCCGAAGAATGGAACGGAACACTCGAGGATGAAGCCTCCAGTCGCTGTAATCCCGAAGATGTCTGGAGTGCCAATCCGCAACTTGATTGTTGCAACCCGGAAGATACTCCGCAATAACGGTGATCTTCTGCTGCAGACAATAATGCCAAAAATCCTTGGCTATCTCTGCCAACACCTTGGACCGAGTCCCGCCCAGTTTGTTGACATATCGGACTGCGGACACGTTGTCCATCCGGAGAAGAATGCAGCAACTGGTTTGACGCGGAGAGAAACACTTGATCGCAAAGGAACCCGCGAGGAGTTCCAGACAATTTATGTGGAGCGACAACTCCTGAGGTGACCAACGACCTCCCGTCGAGACAGGGCCGCACCGGGCTCCCCAACCCCATTGACTGGCATCGGATTCTATCACCAGTTCCGGCGACGTCCCGAATCGAGCTCGACCATTCCAGGCCTCCATGTGGTCCAACCACCACTGCATCTCCCACTTCACGTCCTCCGACAGAGGAATGTGATCCGAGTACCTGAGACCTTTCCGGAGATGCTGAATCTTCAGACGCTGCATTGCTCTGTAATGGAGGGGACCCGGAAAGATCGCCTGAATTGAAGAGGCTAACAGACCGACCACACGTGCCAACGATCTCAGTGACACAGTCTGTCTGGAAATAATAGACGTCAACTCCCTCTTGATGCAACAAATCTTTTGTCTGGGCAAGAGGAGCTGGCAAGAGACGTAGTCTATCTGGAAACCCAGGAAATCTATAGACTGAGTGGGAGTCAAAACTGATTTCGGAATATTGATCAGAAACCCGAGAGATTGCAAAAGACCGATGGACCACTGTAGATGTAGCAGAAGCCGATTCGGACAATCCGCCATAAGGAGAATGTCGTCCAAATAAATTATCAGTCTGACTCCCCGAGCTCGCAGGTGTTCCACAACTGGTCTCAGTAGTTTCGTAAAGCACCATGGCGCCGACGAAAGGCCGAACGGGAGAACTTGATATTCGTACCAAACTCCTAGCCAACGAAACTGGAGAAACCGACGATGAGGTTTGAAGATCGGGCTCGACAGATACGCATCCTTGAGATCCAGGCGCACCATCCAGTCCCCCTCGCGCAGGAGATCCCTCAAGAGATGGATGCCCTCCATTTGAAGTGCCGGTAAACCACCCCATTGTTGAAGTCTTCCATGTTGAGAACCAGACGAGATCCGCCTCCCTTCTTCTCGACCAGAAAGACTGAGCTGGCAAACCCCGTCGGATGACGGACGGTTGGACGAATCGCCCCTTTCTGTAGAAGAACAGTTATTTCCTCGGAGAGGCAACCCTGATCGCGAAGGGAAAAACTTAAACAAGGGGGAGGACGGGTCTGATGCACAGGATGATAGAACTCTATCTTGAAACCTTGTACCGTTTCTAACACCCAAGCATCGTTGGAGATCATGCGCCAGTTTTCGAGAAAAAACTGTATCCGACCCCCCAATATCACATCGCAAGCATGAATCAGGCTCACCTGCTGAGTTGGAGTCCTGGTAGTGTCCTTGCTGTCCTCCGGAGCGACCTTTTCCATATTGGCCCTTCCCCTTGCGGGAAGGATAGAAGTTAGCTCTGGTGGAGTAACCTGAGTCCTGCGCTCCTCCACGATGAGAGGGGTTACCTCGGTTGGACTGTTGAGCATGGCCACGGCCGAACGAGCGTCCACGTCCTCGTCCGGCCCTGGCAAAAACCGGACGCATAGCCCGGCGCAAGGACGCTTGCGCTTTGTCAATGCCTCTGAAAGTTGAAACAAACTTAGTAAGTTCCTTCAGGAAGGGCTGACCAAATAAGAGACCCTGCGCTTCAGGACCAGACTCCGATGATGCGAGCTTGGACAGCTTCGGATCCAACTTCAAAAGAATCGACCTGCGCCGTTCTGCAGACACTGCGCAATTGGCATTACCCAACTGGCAGATTGCTCTTTGTGCCCATTCAATCAATTCGTCCGGGTTCACAAGAGCTGAGGCCTCCTTTGCCTGAAATCCGAGATCAAGGATCTTTGTAAGAGGGCCAAGCATGTCCAACATCTTGTCCTGACAAGACCGCCAGGAACTGTCAAGGCCCTTTTTCGGGTCCTTAGCATATTTCTTTAAATATGTGACCATCATAGGGTCGACCTCCGGTGTCTCAGCCAAATGGTCAGCGAGGTCGGGCCTCGGACATTCCGAGCGGAGTCGTGCACGGACCGAAGCCTCAAAAGGCTGCCGAATATGAGCCTGAATGTAGGCCGCCACAGCAGGCGAAGGCAACCATGAAGACGAATTTGGATGCAAAATATCCGCCGGTTCAAATGTGACCACCGAAGGACGTTCCGGTGCGTCCACAAAATGCTCCTGACGGACACGCTTTTTTGGCAGGGGTGAAGCATGGTCCGAAGACGTGGAAGAGTGCACATTGTCCGAATCAGAATCATGAGGAACAGAAGCACTGGAAGGTGCAGACGCCAATGTTTTGGCCAGTCTCTGGAAGTCTGATTTATGGGCATTAACAGGTGACTTCGTGGATTTTGTAGAAGGAGGCAGCCAGCCTTGTTACTGGGCATACAAAGTCAAATGACGCTTTAGAGGATTAATTGCACGTACCAGTGCTTTATTAACCGATTGTTGGACACCTTTATCCAATTGTTCCACCAAATCATGCTCCAATGAGCCTTCATCCTCATCCCCATAGTAGTAATCATCGTCTTCATAGTAATATTCGGCCATTCTACAAGTGTAGAAAAAAATATAGAGCCCACAAGATGATCACAGCAATATTGAGTGTCAAAACACAAGTCCAGGGGGAGTGTCAGAACCCCACAGCAGGCTTTGAGAAGAAGCAGGCACAAACCTGACTCCAAAAGAGTTAAAACGTGGAGGGAGCCAAAGCCTGCGCAGCACAGAAACACTCTAGGCAGAGCCTATGCGACAAAGTATCAACCGAAGCCTTCACCAGACTCCAGTGTCACACGGGGATAAATATTTGGGACACGCTGTGGGCAGGGACGCCTAAACGACCGTCGTCACTCAACCGACGCTGAGGAAACCCCAGAAACCGGAAACAAAGCAGCGCGCATGCGCGACCGCCGCCTGACACCAAAAGACCGTCTCGAGAGCGCTCGCGCTCTCCCAAGAAGACGGAAACCCCTGCTCCCGCTCCACCAGAGTCTGCGAGCCGCAAAGAAGCGCCCGGACTGAAAACGGAGGTGAGACACACGCTCCTAGAACAAATACCGCTGCACGCCGACAGCAAGGGAAAAAAGCACACGAAGAGACTGAGTCAGAGAGCTCCAATGACGTGCAAATACAACGCGCTACAGTCAGATGCGATAAACAATGAAGCAAACTCAGCAATACAGTAAGCAAATACAATAATACAGGAAGCAATCATCAATATAAGGCAGAAAGATATATAAAGCACTTAACTGGCTGCGGAGCAGCAAAGAAAGAGGAGGAAGGACTAATGTTGGGACCCTTTATACTGTAGTCTCTATGGTCATTCCCTGGTGTTCATGGGAAATGTAGTTTTTGGTTGTTTTTTATTGGCTGCTGAGCATTTCATTAAAGAAATGAGAAAGCATAATCGGAGCCTCCTGTCCTGACATAGAATTACTGCCTACACGCGCACAGAAAGGCCAACCTCATAAACCTATTGCGTCTTTTAACACGTTCACATTAAAAAAACAAGCATTAAACCACCAATCATAATATAAATACAAATCACTTAACTCGCTGCTGCAGCAGCAAAGAAAGAGAAAGATGTTCTACGTCATGATTATTATATAATATTGTGTGTAGTGATTGGTGCATACTATGGAGGGGGTCGTCCATCCTGGTTATGCTATTAAAAATTTCATTGGCTGCTGTTTGTGCCAGTAAAGCAAGAGAAGCATAATCTGAGCATCCGTGGACTGACATAGAATTGACATTATTTGCTTTTTCGACAGCCCTTGTATTGGTTTCGCAGTGTTCAGATTCTTGCACTGTGATTTGATCTCACAGCTACTTTGCCACTTGATTGGCATAATGGTTTGCCATTGCGACTAGGTTGCCACCAGTCTAATGGGCCGTACATTTGAGCACTGCAATTTCTCTAGGTTGCTGTATTGCTTTCAAAAGTTCAAGAATGTACGAACCATTCCTAGTGGCAGTACCAGAGGACATGTTTATGTTGTCCATGGAACAAGTGGACCTAACCCCCTCCAACACAAAACCTTTGGCTGCCGGATTAGAATATCGCATTAGGGTTCAGGAAAGGGCATTGTCTGCTGTTAAGGTAATATGTGTCTGTATCTTAATGTTGTTCGAACTTGTATTTATGGTTCATTAATGCAACGCCTTTACTATTAGGGTGAGCACTCTAAGGACGTGTTGTAAGCTCCTACTGCACTACTGCCAGTCGTTCCAGTATAAACATGTGTACAAACATTTGGAAAGTTTAACAATATGAGGCTGTGTATAATGGATCCAGAATGCTCTCTGGTTAGATGCAAATATTTGCAGAAGCTTGAAGGCAAGATTGATGATTCTCTGTTTTCAAAATAAAAAGTTCACAAAAAATTCACCTAGGAAAAAAAAGTGTTGCTAAACTACTGTGAAATTTTAGATACTTTTTCTTTGAAACATCATTTAGTCAAATGTGTTGATGCATGCTAATACTTCCCACCAACTATTCATAATGGGAAAATCAGTGTAACCAGTTTCAACAAGATTAGGAGAAACATAAAAATAAACAAGCATTGGCAAAGTTGATGGGTCTGAAATTGGTGGTCAACCTTTTGGATTTATCAATGCATGTCTTGTTTTGAAATAGGTTTTGTAAAACGTTATTGTTGTGGGAGCTGAAAGGCCTTCAGCATCATAACAAACATTGGCAAATGGGCCTATATTCTCCTTGTGAAATAGCAGAATGCTGTCACTTTCAGGGAAGCCAGCTGATAAATAGAGGGAGAGAGAGAGAGAGAACATTTTATTAAAAAACAAAAGGTGTTGTATAACCAATTAATAATCTGTTGGCTAATCTTTGTACTTGTGCAGGAGCAGTAGGTCCTGCTACGAGAGTACGCCTGGAGATTGAAGTAAGTTATACAAATTGTACAAGTCTCCTGTATAGGGCAACAGTATAGTTTAAACTCCAACCCCCTTCACATATGTCAGTTGATCGGGGCGAGGACGGTTGCGTAGCCTTCCAAGACCAGCCACATAGCCCCTTCCTTGCTCTGAGGCCCCTAGTGGACATTTCTGTGTGTGGCAGTTGACCAGCAAACCAGTTCTGATTTTCCTTGTAGTTCAGAGGGATTTCCAAATCTTGGTAAGCTCTTCAATGTGCCGGTGGGTCAACCACTATATAGGCATACAGAACTGGACAGTTGTATGCCTACACTGCAGTGATAGGCTCGAACTCCACCCATGACTAAAATGTCTCAAAGGCGTACACCGCATGCGCAGCTCTTGCAAGTAACGTTTTCACTTAATTGACCCCTATCACAATTGGTGCTGCCATAGTGAAAGGATTCAATTGAATTTTGAATCAAAGAATTAGAAAACCCACAGAATGAGGAATAACAGTTTATGAGACAAGCTTGACAAACCTATGGAACTAGCTGCTTCCTTATCCGCCAGTAGGAGGTAACCATGATTACTACGGACGTCTCCATAGTGACATAGTAATGATTCACGTGTGTGAATAGTGAAAAATTACAGGCATAACCGTAAGGTACGAGTCCATTGCTGGGCGCCAACTGTTGGGTAAACTACGACTTTGGCATAGTTTTACAAGGTTTGCCTTCCAACCCACAGGTGACACAAGTGAACTTGGTTCAGTGCATCAGCGCTGAATGAGAAAGACAGGTTATTGTAGCACCACAGAATCCCACCTAAGATATTGTTGAAGTAGAGTTCTTGCTTTTGGATTACTAACAATCCCTATAAGGGGAACAGGGCACTGTGGTAACAGAAACAAACCTATTTCGTAATTCACAGTATCACTTACACACACACACACACACTGCACTAAGAAGAATAGACCCTTCTAAATAAAAAGCATTTATTATGACCAGAATAACTTGTTTCTCAGTACTAATACAATTATGTTATGTTATGTTATGTAAAAAAACGTATAAAGCGCACTTTCACCATACGGTTTCTTGGCGCTCAAGCTTTCATAAAAACAGTAAGAAGGCACATTTTAAAGAGAATAAAATTAACATAGCATGTTTAGAATGTCATCTAAAACCTAACCCCCTGAACCACTTCTGTGTGGTTTAGGGGGTTAAGGGCTGAGAGAGCATGGAAAGCAGAGTAACGCCCAGTCTAGAATTTCTTGGGGCGAAGTGACACATTGCAAACCTTGTCGACAACAAGAGCTGTCGTAATCAGTGGAGGCATGAAGGCATTGTTTCCTGCGAAGGGCAAGCACTCGTTGCTTTATTGGCCTTCCTCCAGGACTCTGCTTTACCAGCACTGGGCAAGAACTAGCATTTTTGAAGTGCACTGGCAGTAGGTGAGTAAGTCTTCTGGCAGAGTCTCATTTCTCATTCCCACTCCTTACATTCCCTGCGGCCCATTGATTAAAAAATTCTCAAACCACTCGCAATCTGAATCAGAACTTATCTTCTGATTTATGTTTTTCTGAATCTGTTTCGTATGCACAATCATCAGTGTCCCCTTGATCTTTCTGATTTGCGTCAAATCACGACACAGTATTTGGCATACTTCAGAATATTAGCAATACTTTTAGTCTGCTAACACGTTTCTTTTCGGGTTCTATAAATCTGCAGGAGGCTATCATAATAATTCAAAAGATAGTGGTCCAGCACTCCATTCAGCATTTAGTGTAAGCACTATATACAGAGATAAATTCTCAAGAACCGGAGAAGCAGGTCATAGTATGATGTCTTTATTCATGATTCTTCATTCTTTTTTCTAAAAGACACACTTGACGTAGTCATAAAAAACACACGAAGTAGCCACGCGTTTCGTCCTTACGGACTTCTTCAGGGCCAATACGTTCATGTAACACGACCTAGATATTCTCTAGATGTAACAGCTGCCAAGGGAAGTTTAAAATGGCATCCAGTAGCGGCCTCAGATCGATCAAAAATTCAGATAAATCATATTTGTAATGACGAAACCCGTTGGCTACTTCGTGTGTTTTTTATGACTACGTCAAGTCTGTCTTTTAGAAAAAAGAATGAATGAATGGCCAACTAGAAATGCTATCTCCTAACTATTGGCTGCGACTTATTCACTTTAAATATATACTCTGCCTGTACTGCACGCCATTACAACTGTTCAAAATGAGGTTATCGCCTGATCCCCATTGTTTAAGATGCCGTGCACCACAGGCCATGTTTCTTAATCTAGCATAGAACTGCCCAAAAATCGCAGACTTCTGGTAGAAGATTTACAATATACTACATGAAATCATTGGTTTATCACTCCCTTTCTCAATCCCTTGGTTAGTCTACATGGGTATGTGAAAGACCTACCCAATACATATTGTTGGCTGACGGTCATGCTACTCCTATTAGCGAAACGTAGGGTAGCAATGCACTGGGTCAGGAGGACAGCCCCCTCTATCCAGGCTTGGCTTAATGAAGGGACATATTTTCAGGAGCACCTCTCCACTTATTGGGAACTTATGCCAATACGTTCCCGCCCTAAAAACATATGGAAACCCTTTAATGCCTTTATCTGGCAGATAAATACAGATTCATCTGGGCCTGCGGAAACGTTGCCTTTAACATGGGACCACTAGATCTGCATAGAAATTTCTTCAACCTAGGGCCACCTGCATCAGTTTTTCTGTATCTGCATGTTCTTTAGCCTGACACTATCATGACCATTCTGATGTCTTTCTGGTATGTAAAGGGATCTAACCTGTATTGATGCCAGTGGATTAATCTAATGCTTCCTATGAACATAACGATGGGTGCCTTATGTGAGTGCTTTTTAAATCAACACGTCTGCTGTTGTTATAATGTTTTTGTATTTCTAAATGCCAATAAACAATTAAACAAAATCACAAGGAACAATAACTTCAAATATTGTATCCAAATCAATCAAAGCATCCTCGAAATTGTAATTGACCTATGATCCTTCTTATACCACTTGTCAGGGTCCACTCTCGATTTTTGAAATTTTGTCATAAAGGGATAGTTCAATGCACATAGTATCTCTCATGTACTTCCTTTAATGGCAATTCTGCCACTGCCTTAGGTTCTGAATCACTTAATATCACCCATGCTTTCTTACCTATCTCAGTATTTTTCTTTTTAGTACCAGTTTTCTTTTGCCACTTCTCATATATAATCCACTCTCTCCACTCCTTAATGTGCTCAACTAAATCCTTAATGTGAGCTCACAAAGTTGCTAGGGCCCTCTCTATTTCTACTTCACTCAAATCCATTCTTTAATGCTTCTGAGTTTTTTTGAGTTGCATATATCAAACCCTTGCAGTTTAGCTACATTCTCTAGATTATTCTATGCTTCAAATGCACACCTTCCTGCTTCTTTGATTCACTCATTTAATGTCATCTACATAATATGGAGTTACTCTATTTAAATCAGTCGTTCCCTGTAAAATGACTCTGAATTCAAACTTTGAGTGCAGTATTAACCTCTCTCACCTTAGGGAGTGCATTAGGCACATTAGAGGCTATGGTAGACGGAGCAGCAGGCATAATAGTAGAAACACTGCTTCTGCTAGAAAAAGGAAAAGCCATTGATGCATTCTCAAACAGAGCACTTGCAGTTGCACTCTTACTTGCTATTGCAAGCACCAAAATTCTCTTCAAAGCAGGGTTTACCTCCCACACCCATATCGGATACCAGTCTGAGCTTCTACCTGTGAACCATCTGTAAATGGAGGAGGTCTAGAAACCAAGAGATCATTTAAGAAATTTTCCTCCTCCTCTGACTCTTTGTCTTGTTTTTCCCTGTCAGTTTCAGACTCAACAGCATTCTTTTTATTTGTTGTCTCGTTAACTATTGTGGGGAACATTTAAAATCCTTTAAAGATCTTCTGTCTGAGTACAAATCCCAATTTTACTGCTACTTACAACTACAGCATTCTCTTTAATCCCATCATGTGCTCCTTCTTGACATACCTGACTTTAATCCACTTGCACCAAGGATCCTTTTGGGTCCCATGGGTAAGGCAGATGTCTCCCGGATTTATAAACACTTCTCATCAATTCCCCAGCTCCCCTCACAACTTTGAAGTCACTTTGGGAGGCGTGGTTGGGGCCCCTTGACAAGTCAGGCTGAAGAGATTCCTGTATGTCCTCCAGAATATTGGTCATCCCATCCAGACTCAAACTCGGACAACACACATACCTCTACGTATCCTATCTCGCTGATGTCCGATTGTAGTGAGCTAACAAGCAGGCTGCACCGACCAGTAATCAATGCCAACACGGGGCGGGGGCTAATTTTTTCTATGTAGTCCCCCTATTATGCAGTACTGGCTTGGAGCCTTTGCCTCGCTTATGCAGGTGATTGGGGAACGAGTGAAACCATACCCAAGAAACACAAGAAGGTGTGGGGGAAATAGTGGGCAAATTATATTCTATGCTGATACATTACTGGTTTATTTCTTCCAGTCCTGTTGATGTGATTCTCACTTCTTAAATAGGTAAACTTTAGGTTGTGTTATTGCTTATTTCAAAATTAATAACATTTGGATATAAAAAGAAAAAACTCCTTCCACAATATCGTCCCTACAAAATCTTTCACGAATTCCCCACTTACTTTCTATCCAAAGACTAAATTAACTCTTAAACTGTTTCTTCAATTTATTTTCCTGCTGCTATTTAATCTCATTTATTCAGTGCTTCAAACTGTGTGGGTTTAGGTAGTTGCTTTGTCTCTTTCATTATTTGTATTGGAAATCTAACTTTATCATATTAAAGGAACTTACACTTTATGAAATTGTGGACAATGTTTACAGTCGGGGACGTTTTATGTGCAAATAATTGTTAATGGTGGTGTTATTCTAAATAGGCCAGTGGACTCAAATCAATATTCAGAATGCTTTGGGTCTTCATGCTGAAGTGGAAGACTGAAAACAGCATCTGTAAGGCGATGGAGCTAATTAGCGGCTCAAAATGGGTTATGAAACAAGAGAATTACACTGCAGCAAAGAAAGCCTTGCACTATAGTTTACGTAGTCCATGATTGTTAGGGTTCTGCAGGACGTATTCAGTAGTTCAATCCAACAGTTCCATGCAATCGCATTCAATAAATACTTTTCTTTGACTTTTCTATATTTGATTCTCTAGGAACCCAGTGGCTTAAACCTGGACTGCAGAAGATTGTCTCGTGCAAAAAATGATTGAAGTCCAGCCTGGTGTTTTCATAGGTGGTGCTGAAGATGTAGCAGATCCAGGGCGACTGAAAGATGCAGGAATCACCCATGTGCTCACGATAGACAAGGAGGCTCCACAGACTCCATCTTTTTTCTATACAAAGTTTGTTTTTGCCTTAGATGACCCCAGCACTGACCTCCTAAGCTACTTGGATGAGTGTATTTCCTTCATTAAAGAAGCCATCTCAGGAAGCTGTTGCAAGGTATTGGTTCATTGGTGAGTTGTGTGCATAAAACCCCATTTGTTTGTGTGATGTGTGGTATTCTTCCGTCTTACTCTTTACTTTATAGTAGTACATTAGTATTTCCTATCTATGTCTAGGCTTTCACCAGGATTTGAAGAAATTGTTGCTATGCTTTCTTGGGAAATGAATGGAAAAGAGAGCAAACCCAATTATGCTATAATGAATTAGTCAATATCGAAGCAGTAATGCATGTATAGAATGGAAGGCTGCTCAAGTTAGGTTTGCATCTTCTGTAAAATAGGTGTGGTGTATTGGGAGTATTTGTACATGACCCACACATAACTGTACAATAGGTATTAGGTGTTTTCTTCCATCCTGTCAGGGAATGTTCAATTAAATATGATATAATCAAGTGGGTAACACTTGTAACTTGAGGCTCTGGCATGGGTGACCATAAACGTGACCCTGCTTATCCCCTGATCCTGGTTTTAATGTCTTTTAGTATACCGGCAACGATTTGAAGGGATGGAAGTGCCATCTCTACACATTACGAAAAGGAGGAGGTGAATAATGTGGCAAAGAAGTTTTGTTTGCTTCAGGAAAAGCGGGTGGGTTAAGCTAAAAATGGGAAGCCCTGTTGTGCAATAATCTGACCTTACCAATTGAAGAAGAGTTTTGAGGAATTTGAAAATATATTTGAAACGTTTGGACAGGTTTCAGATGTGTACAGTGATATGTTGTGCAAAGTGTAAGGAAAAGAGTTGTGATGTAAATTACATTTCAATTAAAACTCTGAATGGTCCTTGGTTTCGAACGTTTAGTGAGTGCAGCGTAATCAGGGGAGCGCATTGAGATTCAGCATGCATTTTTCTCTCTGTGTCAGACTCAACATGCGTTTCAAAGAAGGACTTGACTCTGTCATCAATTAACATTGTAGTAGTTTCTGATTCTGTATCAGGACCAGAGGATTCAGATTATGCAGTCTCTTATTAAGCTTCATTTCTCAGCAGCTAATACACATCTTCAATGAAACACATGTATTCATGTAAAAGTACAAGATCCAAGAATATGGTGAAACTACAAATCCCTACAACGCACTATAGAATAGCCAATCAGCATTCATCTATCCGTATTTGTCATATAGTGTGATTGAATTATTCCTCCGCTTTTGCTGCTCACCATCTATGTTAAGTACAATGTAGTTATCTCCTACAAATATCTCAAAATTATTCATTGCTTAATAATTAGTTTTCTCTTTCAGGTTCAAGATTTGAGTTGCTGACTTTGTTGGCAACTTCAATCTCGAATTATTAATTTTATTGTCCCTTCTGGACATTTACATAAATATTTCAACCTGTCGCTCGCGGCAACTCTATTTTGAGAGTCTCATCTCTTCAGGTGTACTGAAGTGACCAATCAAGTCCGCCTCCTGTAATTTCTCACCCTCCCTGGCAGTAATCCTTTTCCAACCCTCTTCGGATCAAAGTATTTTTTTCATCCAACTTTCTCTTTGGTCACCTAATCTTCACGCTGCAGTCTAAGGAGCTCGACTGACACCCTGTTTCTTGACATGTCAGGACCCGCCCTTGCTCTGCCAATTACTACCTCAGTTCCACTCATATTAGCCCATTAGCATTGGTCCATCCCAAGGTATTTCTTAGCAGTGTATTCTTAGTAGACAAAAAATAAAGAGGATCCCATCTTGTCATAAACCTTAAGGAATTCAAGGATTCTATACAGGTATTTCAAAATGGAAGGTATACATCTTCTTAGAGGCCTTTTAAGAGAAGGCAACTTCATGGTCCAGCTGACTGTCAAAGAAAGTTGCTTACATAGCAATACCGATTTATGCACCTCATCGTCGATATCTTCAATTTCAATGGAACAACTGTACTTACGAATTTCTCATACTCCCTTTTGGTCTCTTCTCTGCTCCTTAGTGTTTCACGAAGTTGATGAAACATGTGTTGGCATTCCTGAGAGCTTGAGTAATCTGCTTGATCATCTACCTATGCGAAGTTCTGATAATGTCTGAGACCTATTTCTACTGTCCAATACGTAAAACTTCTTGGGGGGTGGGGGGGTGAAGGCGGGGGGGACGAGGTGAAATTATGTTTGTTAGTCGGGGCAAGCTAGGAGTTTTGACATTACTGCATCATTCACAACATCTCAGCAGTTCATCTTCCCTGCAAAATGAGCAGGCTAGCAGACTGGATCTAAAGACATCTCTGAGATTCCAGCGAATGGAAATTGATTTATTTCTTCTACTCCCAGATAACCCAGATATGTTGTCCATGCAGGATAGCTTTTTTTCCTTCTCGCTTGACTTTTCAACTTCCCAGGTTGTGCGGTTGGAGACCTGATCATTTCGCTCTGGCGATGAATGTGTTTCTTCAGGACTGGAAGGACTTGAATTATGCAGTTTCACCTTTTTAGGTCGAACTTTCGAGACCTGTTATATATACTTTAATATAGACTTCTCTGTGGGCTTAAAGCCCTCCCACTGCTTTTTATTTGTTTGTTTCAGTGTCCTTTAAAAATCATTGCTTGCTAGTGGTCAATCCTTTCTCTTTGCCTTCCTTTTTTTCTTTCGATTCCTCCCACGGAGCAGTGACCAAGTACTGTATCTTTACGCTTTGGTTGTTTATCTGTTTGGGGAATATGTTTTTTATTTCTTTCCTACTTGTGTTACACTGTGGGTCCATCATCCCCTTTGGTATAAGTTGACTGGGGGTGAGTGTTTGATTTGCTCAAGCTCTCCGTCCATCATCCCCTTTGGTATCGCTTTGTTCACCCTAAGTTGGCAGGGTATGCCCAGCTGTTGGTCCATTGCTCACTCTGCCACTGGATAGCCTGGCTGAAGAGGGTTATGGACCCGAAACGGGTCCCAGGATGCTTGTTTCCGGTCCAGGGAAGACATGGATTGGCAGTTCGGGCTGGACTGTTCCCATGAGGCACAGGGTCAGACTGATTTGCATATGGCCATGTCTGAACTGGGGTGGAGTGAGCTAAAGAATGATGATGGGTTAAACCCAAATCAGTTGACGGGGGTGAGTGTTTGATTTGCTCAAGCTCTCCATCCATCATCCCCTTTGGTATCACACTGTGGGTGCATGTCCCGCCACGGAGCCCATATTTTATTGCATCTTCCCTCCCGCCCCCTCCTTTCCCTGTTGTTGCTGCCATCCTTCCAGCACCTTCCGCTCCGTTACTTGAATGTATTGCCCCCAACCCTCCGTTATGCTCTTTTTGTCAGCAATAAAAAACACCTCTGACAAGGCTGGATTATTTACGAGGCTCGTTTCTTTTGGATATTTTATAGTCCGCTATTCACCCAGGACTTGTTTGCCAGAGTTGCTTGTGTGAACTACAGGGTGTGCTCTCTTTATCACCCCTGCAGCGTCTGGCTAAACTTACATTCTGAGGTAACCCTCTGCTTCCTTCAACTCCCTTTTCCCTCGTGGTCAGTAATAACTGCAGGGACAACCTCGCAGAGGAATTCAAGCACAGGCTGGGGCAGCTGCTAACAAACAGCAGAAGGGGAGATGCGAAGAGGAAAAAAAAATGACAAAAGGCGAACTGAGAGAAGAGTGAGTTACACCTGACCAATGGCAAACCATTCACACGCCGCAGGGCTGCACAGCCAATGCAGTGACCACCATAGAGAGACGAGCTCATGACTTACCCCCTTCCAAAGTTACTGCCTGAAGAGCAGCGGGGGTTCTTGCCACAGCACAGAAACACAAGTGTTTCTATTTCCGAACTTAATGGCTGGCTGCAGGCATCGAGCCGGTCACTTGGACGGCGTTGCACAGTGTCCTCCTGCAGCTCATGTCGGGGAGACTCTGACTGATCCGGGTGAGCTGCTGCTGGTCATGTGGCTGCTCTTTGCGTCCACAGAGTTAAGTCTTTGATGTAAGCATGTACTTCTTTCAAGATCGTGACTCCGGGTGTATTTGTAATTTGAATTGAAGCTGGGTTTTGATTTTGATTTTTATTCATAGATTTTCATTATGTGTGGTCAAATTTCTGCAGATGAAAATCAACCATTCAATGTGTTGATATAGATATTGGGTGTAGATACAATTTCCGCATAGCCCTTGGTACTAAAACAATAATTTTTCAAACTTCATCAAGACGGGACATGCGACTCCCAAACGTTGTCAGCGCAGTATATTTTTTTAGCTTAATACCCAACCCATCCTTCCAAGTTCCTTACTATATACATGCCTTCTTTTCAAATTCACTGCTTGTAAGTACTCGCAGTGATCTGCCCAGGATCCCACAATGTGGTTAAGTTGACAAGCTGGGACTATGATATCCGGTTTGCTGGTTCAATAACTAACAATGTAGCCACTACCCAACACCATCCCTCTTCCGGTGGTTGACCGTGTTCCCTGGTGCGCTTTCTAATTTTCACACGTTCTTTAGTATCAATTGGATACTATGTGAAAACAAGTGCACGTGTGTGTGTTATCAAGTCGATCCACATGTAAATCCCATACGTGCCCTATGAACTGTTTTGTCTGGAAATCCAGTATAGCAGGCAATATGCAATAAACCGACCACTGCTACACCACTTGATTAGTAAACACATTAATGATTTACCACTCTGTTGCCCGCCTGACTCATAGGTCAATACAGGCAGAATGACACACTGGAAGGCCGCAGCACTGAAGCTGAGGATTGTTACCTGAGTCCTGGGGTGGTCATTAGTTACAAGCAGTAGCCATGGTGGATGTTATTTACCAAAGGTGTTCCATGGCCCTACTGCACTGCATTTTGATAAGCAAGTTAACCCTTTGTTAACCCTTTGTGTCCGTGACACTGCATGAGTAGCTATATGCCAAGGTATTGTATCATTCAAGAGGTGGCTGTAGGTTTGGTAATTAGATTGCACAACAGTGTTTGGTTCCCTGGAACTAAAGGTGTTACACACAATGTAACACTATATAAAGTATACCACAATATGTATCCCTTCTGTCCTACTTTCACAGCAGCACTAGGTGCAATGAGTGAGAGAACAAAGTGGGTTTGAGCCCAGTTAGTTGAAAATCCTCTGGAAATGTCCTAAAGCGCAACATATTTTAAACACCTACCCACTAATCACCTAAAGTGATCCTGGATTCGCACTCCCAGAAGAATGGTTTTAGAGTGGCAAAGCCTGGGTCTAAAGTCAGAGTTCTAGTGTCTAATTAGCGGTGGGCTCAACTTTCGTGGTTAGTGGCAAGAGGAACGCCAGATACATTTCAAAGGGAGACCAGTGAATGCTCCCATTGGTTCCCGAGTTCAAAGTCAGAACGGTGTATTCTGCGCATACATCGCTTAGAAATGAATTCATATAAACTGTTCACATTAAACAGCGATTATTGGCTTTTAGTTCCTCTTTTTCCATGTTCAGTGCCATAAGCGGTGACTTGGTAAAAACAACATCACTTATGCCAGAAGCCAGCAAGCCCTGCTGTCCTGCCAGTCTGTATCATAATTGTGCTGCAAATCACATGGCTTCAGTACACACTGAACATTCTCTAAGATATACCTCTCTACCATTCATTTCCAGATAGATGTGCAAAAACATGGGTTTCAGTTCCATTATCCATTTATCATCCTCAGAATAAACATGAAAGGCGGGATCACACAATTGAAAAGTGATAAAGCTGCGATGCTATATGCAGTATGTGTTGCCATAGTGTCACTTTCTCGGAGACAGCATACAGCAGAGGCCAGGAAGGAGGTGCTTCATGTGCTGGAGATAACGGCTCCTCATGTTGCCCACATTAACAATAGTGTGCGTAATGGCTAAACATTTATAATGTCCCAATGGCGAGACCTATTGGCTATGCCAGTGCGTGTGCTATTATTTTGAGGTTAGCCCTTAAGTTCAGAAAACAGGAATCAGAAAGCATTCTAATAACTCCTCCTTGGAGAACTCGGAGTTGGTTCCCTCTATTTCTGGAATTGTCTTTCCAACTTCCATGCATTCTTCCAGTTTTTCCATTGCTTAACCTAGATCCAGTGAACCGACTGCATCTATTAATAATTGAACATCTGGCATGGAGACTTTCCAGAGATGCTGGCAAGTGCCATGACTTTCAGAACAAGTTCATAATCTTATTGACAAAGCATGGTTAATGTCAACACACTAAACATCTTGTTCATCTTGGAACATATGGTCTGGCGTATGCTTGGAACGGGATTTGTATCCTGTGGCAGCGGATGCCATTTACATAGTTAATTTCTGAGCATCTTTGGCTTCTGAAGGTCTGTCTTACAGGACTATCAATTCTTAGTGTTCTGCAATTTTGGCAGGATATCTTCCAGTCTCCAATAATCCTGCTTGAGAGCAACCTCTTGTCTTTAAGCTCTTACGAGGTGTTTGATATACTTCCCCTCCTCATCCTAAATATTCATCTGCGCAGGATGTTTCCGTACTTCTGAAATTCCGTCAGTCTTGGCCTGCTAATGTATTTCTTTCTGAAAGAGCTATAGTCCACCAAACTATCGGTTCTTTTCTGTTGAGCATCTTGTAAAAGAGTTTCAGATATTAGAGCTCTGAATCTAAGAGGTAGACATTTTCCCACAGAATGAGTTACCTATTTTATGTAAAAAAAGTAATCCGGTACCAACCAAATTATATATCATTCTTTCCCTGGGAGACAAGAAATTGTGTGGTCCACTGTTTAAAATTCCCCATCAGGTCAATTGTTATTATCTTTTGTGTGCCCTTATGCTTCAGTCTCTTAACTAGCCCTAGCGAGATGGATTAAATGGATTTTATCAGAAGCAGGCTTTGATACTTCTACGTTTGGTGCTCGTTCTGTCAGAGGTGCTCAACATCTAAATCCTACAGTGCTGGTGCACCTTTAGAAGACATTATCTGCATGCTGATTTGGTCAACGGACTCCATGTTTAATGAATTCTATTATAAACCAGGAAGTAATCATTTTTCATTAGTGATTGATTAGCTTTGAATTTGCATACTCTGTGCCTGCGATCCTGACATGGAATCGAAAATGTTGTAGAATTAATGAACAAAAAGTTTGAATTCTATTCACAGTGGAGAAGTGTGGCTCAATGGTTAGAGCGACAGACCCTGATGCAGAGGTCTGGCCCGGACCAGGGTTCAATTCCCGCCTCGGCGGATATTGGGCTCAATTTCCCCGGACCTGATAATTCTCGCCTCAGTGCCTATTCTGATCATGGGTCCCACTCTGCAACTCTGGGCAATAGCTTGATTAATCTCCACAACGGCCCCAACAGCGCTAGGATGCCTGGCTTCACCTTGGGGATGCCCAGGAGTGGGGACCTCACAGGGAAAGGTCAGGAAGGGTTCCACAGCGATATGTGTACAGTGCCTTGAGACCCCTTCGGGGGTGATACGTGCGCAATATAAGCACTACATTTACATTTCACCTTGGCTAAGATTATCCCACTTTTGCTTAAAATTTCATATACCTATTCTATTAGGAATTTAAAATGTAAGATATTTTGTTACAACCCTCCCTTTTAAAAATATAAAATTTTGTAGGTTAATTGTTGTAAGTATTCTGTTCAGATTTCTTCTTAGTACTTCAAAAAAATTCTAGTTTTAGATGTTCTTTCAATGATTATCACTTCTGGATGACTTCTCAACCTCGCAGAAAGTGAGGAAGAATTCCATTGGACTATAACTTATATGGATGGCTGAATGCTGATTGGTAATACTACGTGCTGTAATAGATTATGTAGTTTCCCTGTATTCATGGATCTTGTAGTTCTTACAGTAGTACAATTGTTTCATTCAAGATGTTTATTGGCTGCTGAGCTAAATTAGGAACTGCATAATCTTCGCCTTTGTGTCCATAACAGAATTGAAAATTCTTGTTAACAAATGCTATAAAAGTTTTGATTGAGCTTGCTGTTTGTTCCCTCGGTGACAATCACACCAGATGAATTCCTTTTCAGCTGTTGGGGCAATGGTTATTGTTCATGCCTGAATTTTCTGAGGCGATAGGCACACCATTTCACTTCCTAACTTCATATGAGCCTCGTGTATCTTGTGCTTGCTGATCGCTAACAAGCTCAATGTTGGAATAAAGTGATATATATTACTAAAAAAAGCGAAGGTTATAGTGATGTTATAGTAAGTTATGATAAGATCTGAGTTTTTTTTCTAACCAAAAATGTAATAATTCACTGAAAAGGGATATTATTATTAAGTGACAACAAAGTTTTAACCTAAAAACACTACAGAAATGTAGCATTTATATTTATCATTGCTAACTATAACTTGTACCCCCGTCATACACTGCTTAGGAGCTCACGTATTACATCGCTCATGACTTGTTCTCTGACATTATCCAATGAGTATGTTCATTTTTTTTTTAACCTTTACATAGTGGCAGATAAGTATCATCCTAGTTTTCTACCTAATTTTTTTAGCCTCTATTCTGCTAATGGCTGTGTTTAGAAAATGCTTGTGCACCTAATGGGTCTTAGAGGTGTTGAGCTTTTTGTGAATGTTGGTAAACACGGCTAACACTGTGTTCAGGTGATAGTTGATGATTTGTGTCCAGTGTGTTCGACACAAGTAGTTTGGTTTTACCAACAGATTTCAAACAGGGCGAATAATCTATGTAGTAGATACTAAGTATTATCAGCAGCTTTGTGTATTTGGAGGGAAGTGTCTCAGTACAACAGCTTCTTCATAGGAGAGATGGCTCTTTGCACCAGATACCCTTGAACATATGCTTGATTGGCCACCGAATGCGATCTATCAATGAGGTTTTCAGGAGTGTCTGAAGGCTGTAAATAGTATGACTGACTGTTAGCATCTTCAGCTATATAAACCATGGTTCTGTCGGGCATAAACTGATTGCTTCAAGATTCACACAATTAACCCCTTCACTGCGGCGGCTATTCCGCCGCAGTGCTAAGGGGGCGGGGCGGCCGCATGCTGGTGACGGAACCGCTCCGTCACCAGCGTCGGTTGAGCTGTGCTCGTGACGGAGCGGTTCCGTCACGGCCCGCCCCGCTCAATAGAACGTTCAGCGCAGGCGCAGAATTCGCGCCGCGCATGAGCGTTCTATCGAGCTGGGCGGGCCATGACGGAACCGCTCCGTCATCAGCACAGCTCAACCGCGGCTGATGACGGAGCGGTTCCGTCATCAGCATGGGAGGTGTTAACTAAATAATCCATTAGTCCTCAATTGAATCAATCAAAACAATGAACAGAACAAGATTGCAAATCCAAACCTTTTAGGGTATATCCAAGTATTTTTATTAATTATTTGCATTCATAAGTACCCTATTTTGAATAATAACAAGTTAAGTACATTGTAAAACGGCTCATCAAGTGTGGAGAAGGTGATATTCAGTGCTCAGTGACATACTGTGCAAAGGTGAAATATAAATTAGTGACTTATGGTACAGTGATGGAAGGGAAAAGGGGGGATATTTGGCCAGTGAGACACTAGTTTCTAGGTGGTTCTGTGGGCCACGTCCGTTGGTTATTCCACAGAATATCTTTGTAGCTGGTCCAAAGGATTACACAGTCGACGTTTAGAACCTAGAGAAGATCTTTTTGTGGGTCAATGCGGGTCTTCATCAGGACTGGGGGCGGGGAAGGGGGGTTGAGGGTTAGAGGCCTGTTGGTTAAATTAAGATTCAGTCAGGTAAGGATTTACGTGGGAAATGAACAAAGCATGTAAGGGGGTATTCAAGAAGTGATGACTCACCTCTGGGGACCCACGGTGGGTGCCCCCAGGCTTGACTAGTAGATAGTCACTTGTAATAAGGATGGCAAGAGGTCTGGAGGATCCCTTGTGGGTTGGTTCTAAGGAAGAAACGGGTACTGAGATTAATGACCCATTCTTCATTTAATCTGATTAAGAAGCATGGACCACTCAGACCAATGATTCACCTGATTTTAAAAAAAAGCCTACTCGGTCACTTTCATCCAATTCCTGAGGTTTATTCTTAATCTTTCCTCAGTTCTAAGCGTAGTCAATCAAGCGCGATCTAAAAGAAAACAGAGGACACCAATTAGTCTGGTCCGTCCTGTTAGGCTCATCGAAGATCGCCTACTACAATGCCAAACGGAATGGGTTAAAAGCGGAAAAACACAGAGCCCATACTAATGAGGTCCGTCCTTCCGAGGTATGCAATGCTGCATTACATTAGCACCTAACGCTCACCTTAGTTTAAGCATGCCTACTCAAGTAGCGAGGATACGATACGCGACATGATTTCCACTGCGCTGTCTCTGCTGGCTCTGACTCTGAGAACCAAAGCCGCTGTCATTCCAAACTTGTATGAACTGGCTTGGCGAGCGTGAGGATGTTCCGTTGTCGACGCGTCATCCAGTTACTAAGCAACCAACTGTACGCAGGTATAGGGGATAGCCTATAGGAATGCTTGCAGGTTCCAAGTGTATGGATTCAGTGATTTGTTTTCTCGTCGTGGGCTCTGGTGATACGGAGTAAACACCGTTGGCATACTGATTCATTGAAATCTAAATCGCGGATAAACCACAGGCAATGGTAATAAGGAATAATTCTGGGAAAACCAGTTAGTCATGCACTCAACCAATGTTTTGCAATGAAAGTAAGGTGACATTATTATACACAGGCGGTGCTTAGTGTGGCATCAATCATAAACATCAACCATAAATGCATGTATTCCCTTAATCCTATATTTCTCATTCGCGATAAACTTAGTGCATACGTCATTATCAGTGATGTGTGTATATATATATGGGTTACCACGTTGTAACTTACAATGTTAGCATCTTCAGGCCTTTGGTGTTTACAGTGATTCCTCTCTTTTAAGAAGTTTTGCATGGAGTGTTCTTAGTAAATACTATTTAGGTTGAGCCTCGCAGCGCACATGCGCTGCTCTGCGAGTGTCTTTCTATAATGAAAATATGCAAAGGGCTAAAGGTGGGTGCATGTCCCACCTCTTTTGAAAGGTTCACTCCCACCATGGTTTGCCACGGGAGCAAGCAGCGACACGTAGGGCGGCAGCTGCAGTGCCTACTTGTCTCCCCTGCACCAATCCCCCTTGTCTCCCTGTGTCCACTCCCACCACTCCTCTTGTGCAGGGCATGTAGTGTATTTTACTTGTGGAAGCGCTGACCAACAGATGCCACTGAAGACAGACTGCAGTGCGCGCCAAGTTAAGACTGCACTTTTCTACCCGTCTCTTTAGACTGGATAACTGAAATAAAGCTAATAAATTCAGCACGCAATGCATCTGCAATCCTGATTCGTTGTGTTCCTTGGCGTTCCTACTTCTCCAGCACGGCATGATTATTTAACAAAGTGCTGCAGTCGACCAGGCTGCTAACAGGTCACCTTTCAATAGAAAAACAAGCTGGCGGTTTGCCGCACTCCCTGGGTTAATGTTTGTAACCTAGCAAGTGGCAATTACTTCAGCGAGAGCTGAAAAAAACACTTTTCCACAGCCAGCTTGTGAGGTGGTTTCGCAATCAGC
Organism: Lissotriton helveticus; assembly: GCF_964261635.1. Taxonomy (NCBI): domain Eukaryota; kingdom Metazoa; phylum Chordata; class Amphibia; order Caudata; family Salamandridae; genus Lissotriton; species Lissotriton helveticus. Next base: position 190,772,401 of record NC_136057.1, on the reverse strand, counting down.
CAAACAAAGTCTCTTTCCGAGAGAACCTCAACATGATTGCGGACCTCTGAGGGTTACGAAGTCATAAGTGAGGGAGCTAATGGCAAACAATGCGCATTGTGTAGCAGCATTTCATGTAGCACGTACTGCTCCTATGTGGGTCACTGATGCGCATACCTATGTGGGCAGCATGCTTAGTTGTGTAGGGGGCGTGGTTGGAAGATTGTAGCCATTGCTTTTGGTCCATTGTGGCAAGTGTTTGCAGAAAACATTTCACTCATTCAAAACGGATTTGGGTAATAGAGTGGAGCTTTGGGCATCCTATGGTGTTCATTAATCCACCCAGGGGCTCTTTACCTTTTGACTTTGTTTGAGCCCCACTTAATCATTGCTAGAACCCAGGGACTACCACATAATCATTGTTGGAAACAGAGGACACCCACTGAGTCATTACTGGTAGCTGGAAACCGGCCTAAGCACTATCGATAATTTGACCCGCAAAATGCACAAAAATTACAAAAGCAAACATTCAAACAAATACATAAATGCTGAGGCTTTAATTCACAAATTTAAAGAACTGAATTTTAATGGGAAGGTTGGAGCTTTTATACATTCAATTTAGGGCATTTCTGTTTGATGCTTTTGCACTGCTCCCATGAAACAAGCTGAAGATACTAACTTAATGTCTTGGCCTCCAATTTCAAATTCCCTCTTGAAGAATGTTTCAAATTGTTCAACTTTAAATGTTGCTTCTTCGTTCATATACATTTTAATAATATGTTACTATTTAATTTGTAAGCAGTCGTAGACTCGCTGAGTCATCTTCATGGACACTCAGTGTTCTCCACATTACAGGCTAAGAACCGCTGCGTTCAGTCTGTTCAATGCCTGAAAATAAACTCATCCTATGGTAATTAATAAATGTGTCCTAGAACATAGTAATGAAGTCACATAGTCATCATTTAGGGTAAAAAAATCTACAGTTTAAAGGCCATTAAATGCAGCAGTGGGTTTCTCAGTACACGTTTATTTCAATTCAATTCAAGTAACTTTATTTGGTTATTATACATATAAAATAACCATAAAAGTACAGTTGTCCTATCGCAATCAAAAGTCATATTTAAAAAATAACCATAATGTTACACATGGTTAAAACATATATAGTAAAATTCATATTATAATAGATTTCCGAAATCTAAAAACAGTCTTTACACGGGCGGTAACAGAAACAACAGTTAGTATATTATCCAGTTTCTGAATTGCCAGGAATGCGGGCGGCATCGTCTTATTTCCATACTTTTTAGTAGTGGGGCAATCCATTTTTTCCTCGGTACCATGTAAAATGTGCAGAAAAACAAAACATGCATGTACGATTGCGCCGACAAATCATCACAAGGCACTTCGAGAGTGATCGTGACCAGTCATTCCCCTCAGGAAAACTTAAGGATCTATGCGGGATGTTAAGTCTGAAGCGTGTTAGTAAAAACCTCTCAAAATCCTTTATAGGTAGCAGGATGTAAGGTTGAATGTTACCAGTAACCAGGGTGAGGTGGTGTGCTACCACTGTGGGTTTGGTAATTTCATTAGTTATTCTTAGGTCACTCAGATGTGTCATGCAAAGGTTTTTAAGTGCCTTTCTAGAAACCTGTAACATAATAAGGGATCGTTAAAATATTCCAAGTGGCATGGGTTTGGTAATTTCATTAGTTATTCTTAGGTCACTCAGGTGTGTCATGCAAAGGTTTTTAAGTGCCTTTCTAGAAACCTGTAACATTAATAAAGGATCGTTAAAATATTCCAAGTGGCATATTTGTGACAAAACGTTTTGACATAGTGTAGCCATCTAATTTTGTTGGCATTGTCAATACTCATCACATCTTTTAAAATAAAACAATTAAAAACAGACTCTGCGGTGGTCCAAACACTATGCCACAATAGGACTGGTTGAATCTTAACTAAATCTTCCAAGGACGGAACAGCGAGTTCTGTGTGGCAGATTAGGGTGGAAACACTGTCCGGAAAAATATATTTTCTGCCACCTGAAATGTAGAGACATTGGCGTACCCCTGGATGCCTGCCACATAAGTAGCGATTGCTACACATGTAGCTCTGTAGATGCATAGTAATTCTCCTGGTGATCGCCTATACATCTTTCTGCTAAAATTTGTCAAGGCCATTACGGACTTACAAAAAAGGAGCCTTCTAGTTTTTATTGCATTGCTCCATGAGCCAGACTGATCAAACAGTAACCCTAAATAGGAGAATGTGGGAGTAAAATCTAAAAAAATTGAATCAATACAAATTGACTTTTTCTTTTTATTTGCCCCAAGGCCGCAGTTCATTGGGAAAGTTTTAGAGCAATTAATTGTAAGGCCCAGATTTGTCATGAATTGTGAAAAGGACATTACCACCCTTTGCATAGCAATGGGTGTCCGGGTCATCAAGACCGCGCCATCTGCATATAGGAGTGCAGGGACAGATCGTGCTACTGCCATGGGCAGACCCCTGCACTCCCTAAGCAGAGTATTCTTAAGCCCATTAATATATAGGGTAAACAGAAATGGGGCAAGAACACAGCCTTGCCGCACCCCTCTCGAAATCTGGAGTCCCCTAGTTAAGTCCCCGTCCTTTCCAAATCAGACATTTGCCCTTGCCCCTGAGTATAATTGCCTCAAAAAGGCGGTTATTTGACTGTCGACCCCCAGCCTTTCCAGAATTGCCCATAATTTTACATGTATACCGCAATCAAACGCTGATGTTAGGTCAACAAAAGTTAAAAACAGCTTCCCTCCCTTGGCTTTCGTATATTTGTGAATATGAAGATTTAGGCTCTGGTCAACAGTGCCAAGGCCTTTTCGAAAGCCATATTGGAGATCGCTAATGATTGATTGCTCGTCTGCCCAAAAGTTGTAGTCTGTCTAAGACCACACGCCCAATTATCTGAAAGGTGGAATCTAGGAGTGAAATTGGGCGGTAGGAAGCTGGGCTTGCTCTTTCACCCTTTTTGAATATGGAGACTATGATGGATTCATACCACGTTTTTAATAGGCCTATAGAGCACCATGCATTAAATAATTGGGTGAGTAATGGTCCCCATAAAGCTACATTGTTTTTAAACAGATTGACCGGGACTCCGTCCGGTCCCGGAGCCTTACCACCCATACTAGCTTTAATAGCTAATTTAACTTCTTCCAAAGTGAAGCCCATATCCAGTTGCTGGGAGGGGTGGTAGAGCTCTTGGTCGAATTCTGGCCCTTCCTTTTCCTGGTCAGATAGAGGTTGATCGCTATAGAGTTTGGCGTAATGTGAAACCCACTCTTCCTCCGTAATAGAAATCTCAATGTTTATTTATGTTTCCTGCTCGTGTTCCAATCCCTGCTCCATCATTTTTAATTTATTTATAGTATTCATAAGTTATATATACGTGCTTTATGGCAAAATACTTACAAGGTCTCAAAGCCGAAACCTATTGGCTGTGCCAATGCTTGTTAATAATCTGTGGTTTATTCATCATGAGAGTTTGACTGCCTGCAAACAGTGTGGTATGCGGTATAGACTCTGCATAGAGTAAGAGTAAACGCTGTTTACAGTACGCACATTTCTTCTCGTATCAATTTCATTTCTCACTAGAGTTTTGCTAACTGAGAAGGGTTTAATACAGGGGAAAGGCTGTCCGTAGTAGGGCTTTACTTATGTAACAGGTCGTGAGGAAGTTGGGTTTCTCCAAACCTTGTATACAGTTTGAACATTGAGGGAAATAGGAGCTATCTATGTGTGGTTGATTATTAACATGAGTTTTGTTACCCATTCAAAGTATGGTATAAAGTCTTTGTCCCACGTTACAGAAGCTTGTTTCACATAAGTGGGTTATATGTGTGATGGCATTAATGATGCTTTATATTATTCTGAGCTATTTGGTACTTATTGTCATACCCCTAATTCCTTTATCCTTTTTAGAGTAGTGTGTACAAAAGTAATTTGGATGATGTTGTCAGTGATGTAATCGGTGATGACATCAATGATATTTTTATATGTCTTCGGTGATGTCATACATAGGTCATATAACATGTCATGAGTGATGGAATATGTGAGGTCATAAGCAGTGCATGGTGAGGCGCAATTTATAGTTAGCACATGAATTTCTGGGTGTTTTTTAGTTCATAACGGTACGTTATCACTGACATTTTCACCTAACCATAACATTACTTTAACCTTTGGTGTTTTTCAGTGAATTTCTAATGGTTTTCAAAAAATTATTATTAGGTAACTATAACTTCACTTTAATCTTTGTTTTTCTCACTGAATTTGTAGTTTGTTTTTTATTGTAAAGTACCTTCCTTATAGAAAAGTTATTACAATCAAGGTGACAAGATTACTTCGTGCTCAATCAAACGAAATGGGACCGGATAAGTGGTCTGCCAACTGCTACATCGGCAGTTCTCCCAATATCCATATACCTTGTTGTGTTGCACTTTAATTTAAAATGACTATTTAACTGTGTGTTTAAATTTGTATTGAGAACTCTTGCGAGAGGTCCATGAGACACCCGCGGGAGGTCTGCCAGAGTGAGTAAATTGACCCCTCACATGCTCTCTGAGGGGATGGAACTTGTTGTCTACTCTAGCGGATTTTCATAAGAAGACAACATTATTACGATATACTCACTATAAGTATATATTCACCATATTACTAAAGTTAAAAACGTAAATGATAGATTGGGAACATATATTATTAAAAAAAAAGTATTAATTGTCAATTGCGATCCTACTAGAATCTCGCAAGACACATTCAAGAGGACTGCAACAGCATAGATATACCCTTTAAAGAGATTTGATTGCTTAATAGTAACGTCACAATTTATGTAAGGAAGTACCCACCATAGGTTCCTCTTTCTGGAAAAGCCTTTTCATGATCTTTCATCTGTTCCTGTTACCACCAGTACCTTTTCCTTTTGTTGGTGTCTGCGCAGGTGCTGGTTTGTTAAAATGTCATCTTCTGAAAGTGGAGAGGGGTCAGGGCCACCAACATGGACTGAGGCCCCTAAAACATCTGCAGAGTCCCTTGTTTGGGAAATGTTTACAATTCTTGAGGGAGCCAAAAAAGTGTCCACTTGGACAGCAACATGCAAGCTAAGCAAAAAGGATCTTTCCCCTGGGACGCGTAAACCATATTCGTTTGGAATACCAGGGACGTGGCGCCACATACACGCAGTGCATCCAAGTATTGCCAGAGTAATGCCATAAAAAAGTGTAGAGGTATCTTCTGGAGTTACTAGTATTCCATCAGTAAAACCAGGGAACTCTGTTCCTCAACAAGGGCAGGCAAGCAGGCTGACTTGGACCCTGCGTATCTTAATAAAGTCTTGTGCTGCCAGCTGTGTGGCACAAAAATATTTGTATCTGAAATCAGCAGCAAGAGACTGGCTGTTCCATATAAGTGCCAACCACATAGTAATTTTTACTCTTATGTTTTTAGTCCTTCCTTTCCCGGAGTTCTTTTTGCTAAATATTTTATTTTATCCCTGGGGGAAAAGTTTTTAAAAATGTAAAGTTTTTGCAAAAAAAAAAACAAATTAGAAAAGTTTTTTATATATATATATATATATATATATATATATATATATATACATAAATTGACTATTAAGAGCTACCCTACATCCTCATTATTCAATGGTTTATTTGAACATCTGCAGAGTAAGAACTTTGGAATACCCCCAGACCCCTTCTCTATACCGAGCTGCTGGGACGCACTAAGATTTATATATGGTCAACAGAGGATAATACATACAATATCTCTGTGCAGTGCTGGGAATTAAAAAAAAGGACATGGTGTAGATCTTGAATACCCCTTTACATAATTTGCATATGTGATCATCCCTTTTTTTTCTTCCATGCACGCATTATATTTCTAAGGGGGAGCATCTTTAAGATAATGAATCTTTGCACCACATGATCTAAGTTCCATTCCAAATATGATTGTGCAGTGTTTTCATTACAAGAAGAGCTAATATAAAAAAACGTATTTTTACTGTCACAAGTATGTCTATGCATTTGCATACTAAGGGCTGGGCAAAAGAACTTAAGAAATATCTTTAACTCAGCCCTATACATGTTCATAAATACTTCTTTCCCCAGTTTAAGCAAATTCAGGGCAAATAATGGATTTTTACCGAATGTGAGATCAAAAACATTGCCTTTACAGTTTCAGTGGCTCATAGCTTCCTCCAAATATTCCCTTCAAAGTGCACCAGGCACAGCCCCCAGCATAGTATTGTAGCCAAACCCAACACATAGGCACTGGCCAGTGCGAGTTCTAACCCGATGGCACATTCTGGTTCGGATGTATTTAAAGAACAAAACATTCTGAGGATTTTGTCCTCCATCAAATCTAATAAGCACATTTCTTAATATCAATTGTTTTAACCTCATATAATAGAAAAGGGTAAGGGTGTGCAAAATGTCTCAGAAGATGCAGGTTATAGAAATCTACGCAGCCCTTTGCATTGCTCGCTGTTCTCGGAGTCATATTGGCTATTTGTGCCCTATCATCTAGCGAGGAGCTAAAGATCTTCCCCAAAAAAGTATACTCTTGGACTACATTCAGTGATTCTGTCCCCCATACCATTTAAAATGTTTTTTTCCTGATGATTTCTGCCTTTAAAAGAATTCAATTTAGCTTTTCATCGTATGTTAAAAAAATTACTGAGAATAACATTTCAGATTATTCAGTCTTCTTTGTAAGCCTTTAGGTGACAAATCAAACATTACAATATTGTCAGCATAGAGTAGGTAAGGTTGTTTTTGACCACCGCCTATAGGAAGGTCTCCTGGGGATTTTGATACTACCACTGGTAAATCATAAATCTAAAATAAACAGTAATGGGGTCAAAAAGACTCCTCTGTTTCCGACCATTATATATACGACCATTATATATACTTAATTTTGTTGCAACTCCTTGAGTTTACCTCCTCCCTCTATCTGTCTCCCTCCCTGTCGCCCTCCTCCCTCTGTCTGTCTATCTCCCTCCCTCTCTCTCTGTCTCCCTCCCTTTCTCTCTGTCTCCCTCTGTTTCCGTTCCTCTGTCTCCCTCCCTCCCTCTCCCTCCCTCCCTCTGTCTCCCTCCCTCTGTCTCCCTCCCTCTGTCTCCCTCCCTCTGTCTCCCTCCCTCTCTGTCTCCCACTCTCTCTGTCTCCCTAACTCCCTCTGCCTCCCTCCCTCCCCCTCAACCTCTGTCTCCCTCCCTCCATCTCCCTTTCCCTCGATCTCCCTTTCCCTCTATCTCCCTCTGTCTCCCTCCCTCTCCTTCCCTCTGCCACCTCACCCTGCGTGTGTATCAGCCCGGGCTGAGACAGCTTCCCAGGCGCGCACACACAGCCGCACCCAAGTACTTCACAGGTCTATAAAAGACCATTTACATGTTAATAAAGCTTTGTCTTCATAGTGCCCCTGCATCTCCACTCTTGACAGTCACTGGAATCGCCCGGCCCCCACAGAGCAGAGTCTGTGCTGCTGCAACTTGCAGTGTTTGACGACACTCCTTAAATTGTTTTAAAAAAACACAGGTGCAAGCTCTGTGCGCCGCCAAAAAAGGCTTGCCGGGCCGCTGGCGTCCCGCCGGCCGTACTAGGAGTACCCGTGTTCTAGTGTATTCCTAATGAACATTGTCACTACAGCATTAAGTAGTGTTATTTGTCTATAATTCAATGGGGAGGACTTGTCTCCTTCTCATAAGGGGGTATTATGCTGCCACTCCAAGATGATTGAATAGTCCCACCAGTATAACAACATTTAAAGATGGGGCCGAAAGACTGGTCAGCGATGGGCTTCTCTCTTTATTCAAGTGATTTGTAGTTCGTCGGGGCGCATGACAGCCAAAGATCTTGCTTTTAAGATATATCTTTGTAGCCATTAATGGACCATACACTTTCGTTAACCCTATGCAGATAGTTGATTCAACCCGTGGGGTGTTACCATTATTTCCATTTGCAGCTAAAATCCTGAAAAATATTCTACTCCCATATCTCTACTAATCGCAACTGGAGAGGCATCTAGTCTAGTCCCTAAGACTTCCTCAGTTAATTTCCACAAACTGTTTAATATCCAATATCAGGGGCGTGGCCAAGATGGCGACCTGACCAGACGTCCTTTCATCGGCTCCCCGGCCCTGAACCCCATATCACTCTTTTATTAGCAAAATACCCCCTCAGAACTCACCGATTTCACCCTGCTGTGTTTGGTGGTACGGCGAGAAACACTTGCCAAGCTTTTGGCGAAGGAGGTGACCGCTGGAACCACTTTCTGATCTTCCGCGGCGCGCCTGAGGAGGGGCGGCTGTCATGACGGCGACGGCCTGAATCGAACCGCAGTGTCGGGATACCATCCTGCACCTGATCGGAGGGCGGTGAGGAGCGACGACGTACCCAGAGGCGGAGAGCAGAGCCCGGCATAGGCGGTCAGTCCTCGGGGCACCGGAGTCCACTGGAAGCTGAGACCTGTGGTGGGCTGGCCCGTCGGGCGCTCCCAGACCTGGAGGGAGGCCGCTGGCCTCGGGGCAGACCCGGCCCTGTGGAGCGCCCTGCTGACCGCCGCTCCCGGGGACGGGAGCCTCCTGCGGTGTGCCCGGCTGGAGTGGTCGATCTCCGGTGCGAAGAAGCCACATACCCGGCGGCGCCCGGTGAGGAGACGCTGCGCGACCGGAGGAGGTGAGCAACGGGCAGACGCCAAAATGGAGCTTTAGGCCTTCCCCCGTACAAAACAGAATCGCCCTTACGGCGTGGACTCGACACCCGAGCTCCGGAGAGAAGGCAAGAGACTTTCCCAATTAGATACAGACCCCCCCTCTGGTGCGTGTGGCCCTGAGGGACGGCGCCGAGCAGAGAGGCCTGCACACACAGCACCAGGGGGTCTGGAAATTTAATCCTTGGCTCTGGGCCTAGCACAGTGCCGGTGGGGACGGGCCCTCAGCAAATGCGTCCGGACCTTCCCTGCGGCACCCAGCACCTAGGGACCCTGTTGCGATAAAGCCGGGAGGCCTGGCCCTTTGCCGCCGACGCACTGGCCCGGCCTTGGAGTGAGGGGCCCAAGCACCGCCGGCTTTGAGGGGGGCAAGAGACTCTTCATAGCCCCAGCGCGCGTTGTGGACATCACCGTGGACGGACCCCCGCCATACCTGCTAGTCGCACAGGGAGGCCTGCACACGCAACGCAGGGGGAAATTTAAGCCCCGGCGCTGGGCCTAGCATGACACCGGCGGGGACGGGCCCTCAACCAACACGCCTGGGGACTGGACCCTCCCTGCGGCACCAAGGCACCCACCACTTAAAGACCCTGTTGCGATTGAGCCAGGAGGCCTCGCCCTTTGCCACCGGCGCACTTGGAGGGAAAGACCCAGGCACCGCCAGCATTGAGGGGGGATCATAGACTCTCCACAGCACCGACGCGCGGTGCGGTCATCACCGCGGACAGACCCCCGCCATACCTGCTAGCTGTGGGGGACGCCGGCTGGTTCTCTGCAGAGGTCGGCCGCACCTTCCTAAACCATTCGGGGCGCTGAAAGAGACCAGGCCACGCTGCAGCGGCCCCCTGGATGACATAGGGCCCGCGGTCCTCGAGATCTCCGAACTTGGCGGCAGCATGACTAGCGGGGGGCGCAAAGGCAACCGCACGATACCCGACATGCTCACCAAAACCGTCCCTAAAGGGGGGGGAAGACCCAGGCGCCCCCTTCGCCATCAACCGGCATCGCTGGGCAACATCGAGAGGATGGAGAGGCGCCCATCACAAGTACCTTCCTGGAATCCCTTTTTAATACCCTACGGGAAGACTTCCAGGTCCTGAAGCAGGAACTAGCGGGGGAACAGCGAGAGCTAAGCAGAGACATTGATGGACTGGGCGAGCGAGTGGCTGCAGTGGAAGAAGCTGACCATACCCGCAGTGAGGAGCTAGCTCACCTTCAGCAGGAGGTCCTCCGCCTTCAAGAACAACAGGTGGACCTACAGGCACACGCGGAGGACCTCGAGAACCGTTCCCGGAGGAACAACATTCGGGTCCGGGGGTACCATCAAAAGCGGAAGGGAATAGCGTCACGTGCTACCTGCAGGACCTCTTTAGAGATATACTTGGGGAACCACCTGAATTTGTCATCCGCATTAACCGTGCACACAGGGTGGGCCTGGCAAGGCGCGCACCGGCCCCACCGCCGGACATCCTAGCATTCCTCCCAGACTTCCCCCTGAAGGAACGGATTCTACAAGTGGCCCGCCAGAAACAGCCTCTGCAGTTCCGAGGAGATTCCATCGCCCTGTTTCAGGACCTATCGACCATCACGCTGCAGAAGAGGCGAACCTTCAAAGTGGTCACGACATTTCTACGTGACCATAAAGTACCATACTCCTGGGGTCATACATTTCGCAGCACCATTGCGTAGACGAAATGGCAGCTGGTGCTCCTTTCAGGATGGCCTGTGCTCACCATCCTCCCCTCTGTGGAGCAGCCCCCGCCCAGCTATTGAATGCAACCAGTGCGGTCCAGAGGTCTATTTTCACACCCAATACTACGGTCTCATGCTCACCAGCGGAACCAGTAACATGAGGCCTACAAGAGCGCACTCCACCACAGCCCGATGGAGCCAACTCCCCCCAGAAGCACCTGCAGGATAGTCTGGAGACCTCGGAGCGTCTCCCCTCGTAAGATCACTCATGCTTAGAGCTCACTCCACCACAGCCTGATGGAGCCACTGCCCCAGAAGCACCTAAAGGATAGTCTGGAGACCTCCCAGTGCCTTCTGCCGGTAAGATCACGTATGCTTGTAGAGTGTGCATGGTGCAAAATGAGGCTTCTCAGATGTGGGAGTGGAGTGAAACTCTTTTTTTAAAATATATATATTTTTTTATTCATCATCATCAAGAATACGCGGGAGTACAGGTTATAGAGAGAGAGAAAAGGAAAATAAAAGGGACAAAATTAAAATATTATAGCCGTTACATCGATATTCTCAGATCCAATGATTTCCGGCATAAAAGAAAGAACGATATCTGCAGTTACAATAGAAAAATGTGTCCTTGAATAATATAATACACTCAGTAAACATTCCATTTATAATCAGTCTCATTATTTGATGCCTGCTTTACATCTCTCCTAGACTCTGCTTCCATTCTGAAACTGGAGCCCAAATCCTTCTCCCAGCTTTTTTTCTTTTCCCTCCCCTTTTTTCATATAAGGCTTTCTCTAGTATATATGTAGCCAATACCCGGGAGATCCATTGTTGCAGTGTTGGCGGATTTGGGTCTTTCCAAAGAGTAGCAATACATAATCGGCTGAGAGTCATTGGAGTGAAACTCTTAAGTGGTCGTGTTGGTCGGCAGTTGCCACCCCTAACCCAGCCCGTTGGCAATATCCAGTCTCCTCCTCTGCAGACTCCTGGTATCAGATTCTCACCTAGGAACACTGGCCTCTCTACTCCAGCACCAGTAATCCCAGATCCTTTTAAGGGGGTGTACTGAACCATGTAGTTAACTTAAATCACACAGGCTTTCTCTTCCTGCAGGGGATGTCATTCCTGCCCAAGTAACTTCTGTAAAAAACAAATGTCATTCTTGTTCATTCACTAATGAAAGATTTTGTTTTTCAGTCATGCAGGAGTCAGTCGCAGTGCAGCCATTGTAACTGCTTACATGATGAAGGCCAGTGGCCTCCAGTTCCAGCAGTCCTATCAGGCACTTAGGACGGTCAAGCCAGATGCTGAGTAAGTCATTTAACGCCTACTACCTTTTCGGATTTCGCACTACCAGGAAAGCGTCAGCCAGTTTGTCTCTTGTGTGCTCCTTAATGACATCATATGTGCTTGTTGATTGATCAGAAAGCTCTGGCATGTAAGAAATGCAGCGATGTGATAATTTTAGGAAAAAAACCTGCAATATCTCAATTATTGGACTATGAAAACAAATACTACAGCTCAGTCTGTATGTTCCTTGGCCTTCCTCATTCTTGAGAACATTACATGCCTCTGATTGTTAGTTACTGACCTTTTTAGTTGTCTGGCAATCCTTCCTTTTCTTGCTTCTTTCTCCTCCCTCCCAATCAATCAATCAGTCAAAGGTTTGTTAAGCGTGTCTACTCATCCGTAAGGGTCTTAAGGCGCTAGGGGTAGGAGGGGTTGCAGGATCCCATCCATCAAGGAGGGGGTGTGTCGAAGAGGCAGATTTTGAGGTTCTTTGCGAAGATGGGGAGCGATGTTGTCTGTCTGAGGTGTACCAGGCTTTTGCTGCGAGGAAGGAGAAGGAGCGTCCTCCCGATCTGTTTTTTCCGTGTGTGGGGGACCGCGGCGTAGGAGGGTTGGGCTGATCGTAGGGTCCTTTGGGGTGCCTGGAAATTGAGTCGGCTGTTCAGGTATGCTGGTCTGGTGCAGTGGAGGGCCTTGTATGCGTGGGTGAGTATCTTGAAGGTGACTCTCGCCTCGACGGGGAGCCAGTGTAGTGTGCTGGGAGATGTGGCAGTGTTTTGGTAGGTTGAGGACCAGTCTTGCGGCAGCGTTCTGGATGTTCTGTAGTTTGCAGGTGAGGTGAGGTTTTTGTTTATTCCGGCGTAGAGTGTGTTGCCGTAGTCTAGTCTGCTGGTGACCAGGGCCCAACACTCTTCTGTGTACTGGCGGTGGTCCCAGGGACCGAGATCTCACCATTGTCTCTTATGCGGAAGTTGGTGGTGGCTCTCTCCAATGACTCCACGCGGGATGCCCCCACGTTTAGGAGCGGTCTTGCGGCTGTCGCAGAGTGGGTGACTGCCAACTGTCTCCAGCTGAACGCCAATAAGTCGGAGGTGTTGCTGGTGGGAGAGATACTGAGCTGTGGAGCGAACGTTAGTGGCCCAAAACCCTGGGGAGCGCACCCATCCCCAAGTTGGTGGTAAAAAATTTAGGGGTGTGAATGTATTTAACCCTCAGTTTTCAGGACCATACAAAGAAAGTGGCAGGAACTTGTTTTGGCCTACTCCGTGCACTGAATCCCCTGCTGGGTTTCTTCGACCCGTCCACCCGACAAATCATTGTCGAGGAGGCCATTTTGTGTAAGGCTGGACTATGCCAGCGCGCTCTACCTGGATGTGAACAAGGCAGAGGTTATGCAACTGCAGAGGGTCCAAAACCCTGCAGCCAGAGCCCAGCTTGGGCTCCCTAGAAGCTGCCCGACAGCTGGTGTCATTCGACGGCTACACAGGCTGCCTATGGCCAAGCGGATTGAATTTAAAGCCCTCTGTGTGGCCAATCTGCTGGTGCCCTACGTACCTTCGCACCAATTGCGCTCCATGGAGCAATGTCTGGTCACCGACCCTCGGGTAAAACGGTTATATGCTGGTGGGCATTCCTTCCGCAGTTCAGCAGCGAAACTCTGGAACTCCCTCCTCTTTCAGATTTGCAGTCTGGACAGCTTCCTGGCATTTCGGAATACAATTAAAACTTATCTCTTCCCTCTGGTGTAGGCTCTAGCTTCTATGTCACATTACTGTCAGCTCCAGTACGCCTCTTCGCTGAGGCAGCTGTGCGCTTTATAAGTGGGGTTAACATTACATAACATAACATAACATCTAGGAGCATCTCCTTGGATGCCTGTATTGTGTAGCCTTGTGATGAGTGTGTGATGGGAGACCATATTGAAGGCTGCAGAGGTATTTAGGAGGATCAGAGCCACAGTCTTTCCTCGGTCAAGAAGGGCTTGGATATTGTTGTTAGCCGCTATGAAGTCTGTCTTGTGACCGTGGTTGCTGTGTTATTTGTATTGGGATGAGTTGAGTAGGAGGTTCTGTTCCAGGTGTGAGGAGAGTTGTTGGTTGATGGCTTTTTCTAATACTTTGGCTGGGAATGGGAACAGGGAGATCGGTTGGTAGTTGCCGAGTTCGCTGGGGTCTGCCAATGGTTTCTTTAGTCCCTGCTGGTGCGCCATCCCCTTTCCAGTAGTTTACAGTGTCATTTAGCGGTTCTGAGGTCTTCAGTGTACCAGCTAGCCGTTCGCTACTGTTGATGTACTTTGACTGAGTGTGCCCTGGGTTCCTGCAACCAGGTACCCAGGGCTTATGTACTTTCCCTAAACTGTACTGTTGCAAAACCAAATTGTAACTCTCTGGCCACATACAAGTCCCTTCTCCCAAAGTGAAGAGTCGATATGGGACACATCCCTGTATGCCATGCCTACAAGCCACTGTCCTGGCATAGGTAAGTCACCCCTCTAGCTCGGTGCACTATACCAGTGGTGAGGGTACAAGTGCATGAGCTCTGTACCCCTACAGTGTCTAAACCAATTCTTAGACATTGTAAGTGCAGTATTGCCATTAAGAGTATATAGTGCTGGGAGGTTGTCATTACGAGCTCCACAGCACCGTAATGGCTTTACTGAAAACTGGGTAGTTTGGTATCAAGCTGCTCAGCACATTAAACCCACACTGATGCCAGTGTGGGATAAAATGAAAAATGCACTCAGAGGGCATCTTAGAGATGCCCCTGAAAAACGACCTAAGTTTAGTGTCCTTGCTAAGTGGCTGCTCACCAGCTGCCACCACCAGACATGTTTCTGGACCCCTGAGTTGAGAGCCTGCTGCTCTCGGGGGTCTGAAACAAATCGCACCCTGGGACGAGTTGCCAAGCCTCCTTGCCCAGGATGGGCATGGTCCACGAAGGGAAAGCTTCAAAGGCTTGCCAGCTTTTGAGCTACCCCAGCCATTTTTGCTTTCAGCAACTGGCCTCCACCTATTCTGATCCCCCACTTTAGGCAGGAGAATCGGTGGGAAAACCAAGTGAGAATGGGAGGTGTGCTCACCTTTGCCAACCCGACCCCCTCAGGTGGGGAAGGCGAGCTAAAGTACAACTCTGCGTCCCCGCCATCTTGTGGATGAGGGGACCCAGCATCCTAGAGGCCCCCCTCCCACTGGAGAGTGGCATAATAGTGGGTGTACCCACCCCAAGGAAGGGGCCCATTGGTCCCGAACTGTACCTACATGTAACGGCCCTGAATTTAGTAATTTGGGGCATTCCTGAACCTTGCCTCCTCAGATATGAAGATAGAAGAGAAAAGACCGAAGAAGCCGTGCTGAACTAAGAAATGGAGGCTGCCCACTGACTGTGGCCTAGCCCTACTGGCCTGTCCCCACCTCGAACCTGCTCCAGCAAAATCCCTGCATTTTCTGCAGCCAGCAGCCTTCAAGAACCCGGATGATCTGCCCTGCCTTCCAAAACCAACACTTTGTCTCCCGTGAGCACGAGATTAGCTCACCAACAGACTCTGGCTCTGGCGAAATCCACGAATCTGCACCACTATGCACCTGACGCCCATGGCCTGAGTTTGAGTGACCCAACACCACCAGGAGGTCTCCCCAGCGATCCTGACCTGAGATCTGGTGATCTCTGACTTGCCTCGAATCTCCACTCCACTAAACGTCTACAGCCCCTTTCTGGAGGATCCCCCCGACCGCGGCTGGAACTGATAAGAAAAACCCAACGCCTAAAGACACCCAGGCACTCGACGTCATACAGCCTTGGGCGGCATAACAGACGGTGTTCCAGCATCCCCAGGAATCCCAACTTACCTCTCCAACTGGTGGACACCTCCAGAAGATCTTTGTCCCAGAGCCTGCAGTGTTTGTTGCAACCGGAGAATCCCCATTGAAATCAACAGGGCACCCGACGCCAAAACAGCACCCTCCACCCAGCTGCCCCTGTGCCACTTTGTGTGCTAACTCTGATCCCCTTTTTGACCTGAGCCTAACAGGTGCTTTACTCCCACAACCTTGTGGCCTGCTCATGAGCAGCTACCCACCGCAGGCCCCATATCCCCCATTGGATAACATTGGGCTTCAGCACTCTGCACCCGACCGCCCTAGTGCTGCTGAGGGTGTTTTGAGAGTACATCCTTGACCCTTGGGGAACCCTTTTTCTAATCCCAGAAACCCAACTCCCACAACCAAGTACTCACCTGTAAACCGATAACTTAATTTCCTCCCATAGGATTGCAATGACTGCTTTTCTTGAAAATTGTTCTTAATGTTGAGTTGGTTTGTATGGAACTCTAAGAAAACTGCAAATATATAAAAAAAGCTGCTTTACTTACCTTTTCTCTAGGATATGTCCCAGTTTGCTGTCTAGGCATTTCACCCTGAGTAGAAAAAGTAATCTGTAACATAATCAAAAGTAATCTAACAGTAATTTCAACTGTAGTCAAAGCATAAAACACTATATAAATGTAGTTGCAATATATATTGTGTAAACACCTCTTGCCAGACAAGTATGACTGACTGAAGTTAAATTCAACCTGCTGGTACAAAACTAGGTCATAGGAAGTGCCCAGCCTCATTGTTAAGGAGTTTGACTGGCTTTCGGCAAGAGAGGTGAAAGTGAGGGACCTGGTATGATTAAAAATAATGAGGTCAAAATGCTTCTTACTGATGAGTAGGCATAGAATAAAAGTAAATAATGCAATTATACGAACATGTTCCGCTTATTTTACCTGGAAACAAAAGAACAATGACAATCCTATAGATGGAACTCGAAATTGTTATTTGCTTTCATGCTTACCAGAATATCCGATTACGAGAGTATGCCCCAAATCACCTTTCAAGTGTCAAAGCTTCTTTGGACGCCAGGTTAGTTTGATCATGTCCTATTTTGGCGACCATCAGTTGCTGTGGTCCATGTTTTTCTTTCAATTCTGGGAGTTGTTGAGGAGGAGCTTGGCGGGCATCCGAGATGGCCGCTTGAGCACAGCGCTCTCCGGACCCTCGCCGCCCCCGGCATTTTATCCTGACTGAATCCTGATTTCTTGCAAGAATCCGTGTGGAGGACGTTTGGCTGATCAGCCTGGCACCTTTCAGAAATTGATTTGGATCTCTTATTCCTGAGATATGATGGTCTGAACTTTTGGACTCCGCCCTCGAGGTGCGCCCGGGACGGGGTGCGGTTCTGTAGCCGTCCTGGAATTGAACAACAACGGCAGGTGATCTGGCCTTGTGGGTCCCCCTTCCTAAGTTTCGGTTTCGATTCTGTTCCGACTTGGGCCACGGGTGTGACTATCGAGTTGCGGCTGAGACCTGGAGGCGGATCGGCTGTTGGGTTTTTCCTGCGGACTATTTGCTGGCTTGGCGACCTCTACCCGAGTTGTGCCCCTCATTTTTGTGTACTTTTGATCCTGTGCTTTGGGTGTCGGGCCCGTCGACCCTGGTGGCTTGTCCTGTGACGCATCTTCAAAATGGCGGGCAGAGGGGACAGAGAGACGCGCAAGACGAAAGCACCTCTGCGCGGAGCCCCGGTTCAATCAAATGTCATGGACCGCTATACTCATTCTAAGGGGTCCCCCGGAGCTGCCCTGCCTGGTTCTAGTACAGCGTCCGAACGAGTTTTGGAAGAGTCGGCGGAGCCCTCCCTACAGGACATCATGGGCGCCATCTCGGGCGTGAGGGAATCCACCGGCCTACAGTACGAGGCCTTGGCCCATAAACTTGACACCGTGGCTATTGAGGTTAATCTTATTCGTGCTGATCTCGGCAAGACGAATGAGAGGGTGCAATCGTTGGACATTAAATCGTCCAGCCTCACGAAGGACGTCTCGGAGCTCCAGACAGAAGTCGGAAATCTCCGTCGGGTGCACGACTTCATGACCCGACGTCTGGAGGATTTTGAAAATAGGGCAGGTCGCTGCAATGTTCGCCTGGTTGGTGTACCGGAGAACCCTGAACCCCACTCGGTGGATCTCCTGGTTGAGGATCTGGTCTTGAACCATCTTGCCCCTTCCGGCCTTACGAAGTTCTTCACGGTGGAACGTGCACATCGTGTTCCAGGGGGCAAGGTTCGGCCGGGAGCCCCGCCGAGACCCATTGTAGCGAAGCTTTTTCACTATAGAGACCGGGACGCTATCCTGCAGGCCTCACGGGTGAAGGGCCCGGTGGCCTTTGAGAATGCTACGGTGAACTTTTACCCGGACTTTTCCCAACAAGTTCAGAAACAACGGATGGAGTTTCGTGGGGCCAAGAAACGTCTTCGGGATCGGGGCTTACGTTATGCTATGCTCTATCCCACCAGACTTCGGATCGAGTATAATGAGCGTACCCTTTTCTTTGATCGCCCAGATGCTGTTAATGACTGGCTAGACTCCTTGCCTGACCGTGCTCCTGAGACTGAATCCGCCGCTCACCCTGGTGGTGCCGAGGGTGGTGTGGAGATCTGACTGTTTGGCTCACATGTTTTATTTTGAATACATTTTCAGGATTGTTGACCGGCGTTCCTCTGCATTGTGATTATTTTATCTTTCTTTTGTTACTTTTCGTTCTTGATGTTTGTCAGGGGCGGGTGGAACGGAGACCTTTCCTCCTCCGGGGTCTTTGTGTAGACTAGGGGTTATGGGGCGACAGGCACACTGCAGGTTGGGGTGGCTCTTTAGCTTTTTGCAGGGGTGCAGGGTGGGGGGTGTTTCCCTTCAGTTTGGGGGAGGGGGGCTGGGAAGTTCTTTCTTTTTTGTGTGTTGTTTTCAAGGCGAATTGCTCCTGTGTCTGCTGCTGTTTCTGGTGTCTTGCTCGTGGATGAGGGGTCTTGGCTCGGGTGGTTGGGATGGGGGGTAGAGGGTTGAAATTTGTTTCCTGGAACGTTAATGGCCTGGGAGATCGTATTAAGCGCAGTGTGGTCTTGAATTGTATACGACGTTTGTCGCCAGATATTGTTTTCATGCAAGAAACCCATTTGATTGGTAATGTTTGTAATGCGATGAATAGATGGGGCTACCGCCTTGTGGCGCACTCGGGGTCTACCTCCGGATCTAGGGGTGTGGGTATCCTTGTTCGAACCTCCCTCCCCCTAGCGATTGACGAGGTGATTCAGGATGACCGTGGGAGGTATACTGTCTTGGTGGGTAGATATGAGGGCCGCACCCTATCTCTCTTTAATGTTTATGTTCCCCCGGGTTTACAGACTTCTACTTTCACTGATTTGGGCCGTGTTTTGTTAGATCTCCCTGAAAGTACTCTCTTCCTGGCCGGTGATTTTAATTCGGTGCTTTCCGGCCTTCACGATCGCCATCCCCCTAGGGATACTCCGCAGGCTCAGCAGTGGTTGGGTGGGTTTCTGGATACCTTTGGCCTTGTGGACTGCTGGCGACTTTTGCACCCCACTCAGCTCCAATACACTTTCCATTCTGGGGCTCATGGCAGTCTGTCTCGGCTGGATTATTTCCTGATGCCCGCGGCCCAGTCGTCAGCGGTTCGCGAGATTTTGCATTTGCCAAGGGGTATTTCTGACCACTCGCCGCTCTGGCTTCGTTTCGAGGTTGGGGTGGAGACAGCGGGCCGAGTGGCTCCAATTAACCCATGGTATCTTTCCTCTCCTGAGACTCGTACCCTCTTGCTCAAGTCCATAGATGCATATTTCCTGGAGAACGAGGGGTCGGTCCCTTCGGCTGTGTCCCTGTGGGAAGCCTTTAAAACTGTGATTCGTGGACAGGCCCTCTCCTTGATTGTTGAAGCCAAGAAAGCCGGGAGGAGGGAGGTGGTGGACCTTGAGGGGGAGATCTCTGCTTTGGAGGATGAGTTGGGATCTGGTGTCACGCCTGAGAAACTCCATGCCCTGGGTCTAAAACAGTTTGCATATAAATCCCTGGTCACGGACGCTGCTAAGGTGATGTTTCGTGAGCAACAAGGCAGATTGTACGATGTGGGTGATAAGGCGGGTAAACTCCTAGCGTGGTTGGACAAGAAGGACAGAGTTAATCGTGTGGTGCCTGTGATTCAGTCTGCGAGTGGTGAGAATGTGACTGATCCGACTGCCATTGTTGATCGTTTTGCGGAATATTTCCGTGTTGTATATGCTCCCGTGTCTGAGAGGGACGTGGCTGACTCCCGCTTACTCTTGCGCGATATCACTTTGCCCTGTGTCACCGACCTGGACCGTATTGCTTTGGACTCCCCTTTTACGAATGATGAGATAGCGACTGCTATCCGTTCGCTCCGTTCGGGCAAAGCGTTGGGCCCGAACGGGTTGCCCATTGAGTTGTACAAGCTACGCCCCGATAAGATGGCGCCGTATCTTCGCGCCATGTTTCTAGAATCTCGTGAACGTAACATCCTTCCCTATGATCAGCGCCTGGCGACAATTGTCGTCATCCCTAAAGATGGTAAACCACGTGACCTCTGTTCCTCATATAGACCCATATCCCTGTTAAATGTTGAACCCAAGGTTTTGGCGAAACTTTTGGCGACTCGTCTCCTTTCGGTTCTCGGGGATTTGGTCCATCCGGATCAGTCTGGCTTTATCCCGCATCGCAACACTGCTTTGAATCTGCGACGCCTTCACGGCGTGATGGCGAGGGCGGGGCTTCTGACTGAGCCGGCCATTTTGGCGTCCCTGGATGCCTCTATGGCCTTTGATACTGTGGAGTGGCCCTATCTATGGGCGACTCTTGAGAAATTCGGATTCGGGTGCGAGTTTATTAGCTGGATTCAGTTGTTGTACGCGGAACCTCTGGCACAAGTTGTGGTAAACGGTAGAGTGTCGGCTCCCTTCTCCTTGGGCAGGGGTACCCGTCAGGGTTGCCCCCTGTCCCCGTTGTTGTTTGCGCTCGCTCTTGAACCATTGGCGGCCTGGCTCCGGTGGGAACCGTCCCTTAAAGGGATTCGCTGGGCCCCGGACTTCGAAGACCGCGTCTCGCTTTATGCGGACGACATCCTTTTGTACCTTACTTCCCCTCGCAAGTCTTTAACTGTTTTATTTGACGTTCTTGTGTCCTTTGTCGCTAACTCAGGCCTCGTCATCAATTGGACTAAATCCTGTGTGTATGTTTTGTCTGGTGTCTTGCCTCCGTTGCCGAGCAGACTTCCTCTTCAGGTGGCCAGGGATGGCTTCAAATACTTGGGGGTTTTTGTTACCTTGGACTCGTCCCTTCGTTTTGATCGTAATCTCCTTCCCCCGTTACTTAGGCTACGTTTGGACGTTGCCCGTTGGCGCAGACTTCCCCTTTCTCCCCTGGGTCGGGCGGCCCTGTTTAAGATGATGTCATTGCCGCGGTTTCTCTATGCTCTCCAGAATTATTTTGATCCTATCCCTAAGTCCTATTTTCGGGAGATTGAGAGCCTTCAGAGGCAGCTTATTTGGGATGGGCGTCCGCGCATTGCTCTCGCGAAACTTTCCATCCCGTGGTATGATGGGGGCATGGCGCTCCCCGATATTAAGAGATATTACTGGGCTTCCCATCTGTCCGCTATCAATCACGCTATGTTTTCGCCAGGTCGTAATCCGGCGTTTGAAATGGATAAACTTCAGCTTCCGGGAGGTGACTTTAACAGAGTGCTTTATTCTCGCTCCGCTGGGCGCCATCTTGTGGGACCTACATTGACTGCTTTGACGGTGTGGCGTGCCGCGAATGTGAGCTTGGGCTGGGAGGATCGCTTGACGTTGGCGACGCCGCTTTATGCTTCAGAACGTCTGGGCGGTCTTTGGTCTTCCAAGGGTTTCGACCGTTGGGACATGATTGGGATTTCCAAGGTGGGGGATGTGTACTCTAAGGGTTCTGTGCGTTCGTTTCAGGCCCTCCAGGCTGACTATGGCCTGAGTGGTCGGGAATTCTTTCGTTATTTACAGCTCAGGCACGCCCTGGCCTCGGTGTTTGCTCCTGGTGAGATTCCGCCTGACTCTTCCCCCCTTGAGGACCGTATCCTTGATGGACATCTTCCTGATAGCACTATCTCCCTGATCTATAAAAAGTTGATTAATAATCGGACCGACTTATTGGCCCGACTTCGGGAATTGTGGATGGGAGATGGGTTAGAACTTGATGATGAGGATTGGCAATCAGCCCTCTCCTCCCCGAAGGAAGTGGCTATTCCGGCTCGTCTCCGTCTGGTTCAATTGAAGATCCTTCATCGGGTGTACGTGACGGGACCGCGACTGGTGGTGATGGGCTTTTCCTCCGATGGATTGTGTAAGCGTGGGTGTGGTTTGCGTGCTACTTTCCTGCATATTCTCTGGGAGTGCCCGATGGTGGCTGCTTATTGGGCGGCCGTGCTTGAAGTGATGGCTGCGGTGACAGGTGTGTCCTTGTGTCCGGAACCTCGTCGATGTCTTTTGAATGTTTGGGAGCCCACGGACTATTCGGTGGCACAGACTAGATGGGCCACCCTGGGCTATATGGTTGCGAAGCGAGACATTGCACAACTCTGGGGGGCCTCCAGGCCCCCTGACCTCTCGAAATGGGAGGATAACATGGATTGGTCCATGTTCCGTGAGAAAACTGTCTATGTGGCCAGGGGCAGACCCAGGGCATGGGTGAAGATGTGGGGTCAATGGAACGACTACCGTGGCGACATTTGTACTCCTCCCTTTGTGGGCACTGTTGAGCTTGCCCTGTCTCCATAGGCAAGCGTTCTTGGAACCTTTCATATAGGGGTTGTGCTGGTGTCTCCGGCCCTCCCCCTCCCCTTTTTTGTACTGACTTCTGTGTCCCTCCCCCCCCCCCCTCCGAGCTCCTCAGTGCTTAGTGTTTTGCTGCTGTACTTCTGTTGCTGTCCCCCCCCTTACATCCATTGAGCTGACCTTCGGTACTATACTTTCGCCTTTTGTGTGTGTTTGTTCTATTCATATAAATAAAATTTGTTTTTGTCCTGTAAATAGTGCTGAGTATTGCATTGTTGATTGACTTTTACCTCTGCGGGCATATATGATATGTGTCTACTCCTCTTTTAGCGGCCGGCCCGTGTGGTTGTAGGCCCATCCTTGTACTTTTTTGCTTACTCAAATAAAGGTTTTAAAAAAAAAAAAAAAAAAATGTAAACTTAAATTTCACGGCGACATATCGTGGAATCGACCTACCCCCTCTGCCTGAGGAGGACATCTGAGTGGCATCCTCCGCACCCTGCTATGTGTCCCCTAAGTTCTTATCACTTGACTGTTTTATTATCTCACTGGTATGTGTATTTTGTATCTGCTGAATCATGTGCTGTACCTCGAAATGTGACCACTGTCTGCACATTGTTTAGATTATTATTTTACCTGCATGTTCAGCAGGGATTGCTTACTTTCATGGAAATGGTTATTGATGCACATATTGTCCAAATGATTCATTGTCGCCCGATGTATCACAAAATGTCCAAATGAAATCTGTTGTTAAAAAATAAAAACGTACATTTCACAATAAAAAAAAAAAAAAAAAAAAAAAAGAAATTCTGGGAGTTGTTGTCTTTTTTGTTCCATTATAAAACCGGAAATGGAAGTCCCAGAATTGAAAGAAAATAAACTCTATTTGAACAGCTCCTCAGGCATGGTCCTGGTAAACTTAGCAGCCTATAGTAACCTCATGGGCCACAGCGTGTGTTCTATGCGGTTCTGTGTCCAAGAGTGAGGGTAGTGGCACCTCTTGGGTGCAGTCTACACTTCTTTGGACATGTTGGTTAGAGTCACCCTTGTGTCCTGGTGGATGCTTTGTTGCATCACCTCTCCTACATTTGTTTCCCCATCCCCAAAGTACGTTGTATTCCTTCTTGGCGCTGTGCTTCCTTATCTCCTATGCGGCCTTCAACCAACCCCCTCATTCCAGCGTCTGTGCGGGACAAAGACTTCCAGTAGCTGGCTCTTGGCATGCCACATCTCAGACCCCGTTCCACCACTAGTCACCCCACCTTTGGGAACAACACAGATACAAAGAGGTCGAGTTAAGGTGAGGAATAACCCACCCTCTCCACACAACTGGCACCAAGGGAGGGTACTGCTGCATTTCAATTGTCAGGAATCTGGCATAGTCATTGTCAGGTCTCCTTGAACCTCCAGCGCTTCTTGCCTCATACATGAGGGCTCTAGTAAATGCCTACAAGGGTGTCACACTATCCTCCCTTGTGGTGGTGACTATAGGACTCAGGCTTCTTGTTCTCTACCCCTCTCCCCGGTGTCCCTCCTCCAAGGGGTCTTACACAGAATACAGGCCTCAAGTCAGCATGCCCTGGCACCTGTCAGAGCATGGGGTCTTCTGTTTGCGGGGTGTAGCCTTTTACCTATCCACCCCAGCACCTCTTCATTCCACTGAACAGTCTCACATCCTTGGGCTCCAGCATCTCCTGCTCAAGCTTGAACCCACCTCCTTTCGATCCAATGTCTCCTTTTTTCCTAACAACACCTCCCCAATGGACTTTAGTGAGGTCAATACCAGCAATGGCCACAGGTCAGACCATTCTCATTTAATGTAACAACATGTAAGGCTACTTTATATATACTTTATATTACCTATTACCTATTTTCTTTAGTGTGTGCATAGCACTCCCATACTTAAACACTGGTATGGGTATGGAAATTCCAGAAGGATACTTACTCCTTTTTTGTATAACAGTGCTACATGCTCTGCAATGAAACATTTGAACAGTAATTTCTAAGTCTGAGAGAAACACCTTTATGTCAGTTTCCATTGTGCTGCATACAAATTCAGGGGCCTGACTGGAACTTTCCTGCTGCCCCAGGGGTGTGATTTTTAGTCCCTCTGAAAAGGATATCTTTTTTTTTTTAAACAAATTTTATTGAATGAAGATACATATGTATGCAAAGCTCCGTAACCCAGAGTCAATCGCCATCATCATCGTCCTAATATCCACTTCAGTGATTTACAGTAAAATGATAAGAGAATAAGGAAAGTAGACAACAGACCCCCCCCCCCACCCAATCAACAAACCCCCCCCTGACCCCCACCCCCTTGAAAAGGATATCTTTACGACCTACTGTTGAATAAAGATTAGGCGTTGAGATTAGTGGAGTATGCTGCCAGGATGGGTGGGGTGGACCTGGTACGTGCCCACTTGGTTTTCAAATGGCAATGGACAGTGCATACACAAACGAAGCTGACACCAGGTCAACCTTCAGGAAGGTCTCACTATACAGGCACCCTAGGAAGATCAAGGGAACTCATCAAACAAGTTTTCTTTGGCAACGATACTTCTTATCCACCCACTGGCTGCTACTAGGTATATAGATGGCGTGCTCAAAATGTAAAGTCACATCACTAGTGTCCCTATGAGGGCCAGAAGGACAGCCATGCTGTTCGAACTATAAAATGAAGAGTTGAACTGCTTACCTTCACTCCAGGACCCCAGCTTTAACTCCAAGGCTCACCTGTCGGACTTCATGTATGACCTACAAGGGTACCGAAAGTGTCCATTGCAAAAACATTGAGCACAAAATATTGTTAATAATCATGCAGATGGTGAAAGCTTCTCTAATCTTCCATATGCCTTAGAAGAAATGTCTCAGGTGTTAATACAGTTGTGACAAGGCGCATGTAATGTTAGATATGTATTATTGACCATACAGCATCACTGACATTACATCACTAAGTCGTGAAAGCCTAGACTTCACATGGTTATAGTTGTGGCTTAAATACCAATACTCATACTTGTTGTTGTGACCCTGCAAGACCATTATTAATCATACAACACAATACAAACAACCTTATGCTTACCCCTTTGTTGCTGCTCTATGGCGGTTTGGCTACCTATCAAGCTGTGGATTGGCCACTACCAAGGTGCGGGCCATTAGAAGGGTCATGATCGCCACACCTGCTTCTGCTCTCTGGAGGACTTTCTGAGCCGGACCTCAGCTGTTATTTTGTTCCAGTATCTCTGGCCCTCTCACCTCTTCCAGAAGTGCAGGCTACGGGACGTATGGACCCTCAGGGTCTGCAGTTTCCGTGCAGTGCCCTACCAGGTTTTCTTCTGATGGAGGCTCACCCCCTTGCATATTGGTCCAAGCAAATGCCAGATTAATAGGCAATATACAGATTCGTAATTTTGTTTGTCGAAATACAGTAGAGAAGTATCTCTTTTGTCTTTGATCTTCGACCATTCACTCGCTCCCTAGCATTTCTCTTGCTTATATCCTTTTCTGTGTCTTTCTCCTCTTTTTTTTGTGCCTCCTTTTTCACTCTTCTATCTGCTCTTTGCCTCCTTTTTGCCTTGGTTTCTCTGCTTTTTCACCCTTTGCTCCTCCTCCTGCACCTTTTCCCTGTGGCAGTCTTCCTAATTTTCCCCTGCGCTCCCACCTGCTCTTCCCACCATTCCTCATGCCTGCTCTAGCCCCACCCACTCACTACCCTGCGAACCCCACCTCTCTCCCTCTCCTTCTTAGTGGCAGTAGCAGGAGGACAGGTGCAGCAGGCATGCCAGTGGAGCACCATAGGCAAGCTAGTCAGTGCCACATCTAGTGCCAGGACCCCTGGTTCTCCTCCCACTTACCATATCCAAGAAGCTCCACTACCCCAGTCCTTGCCCCCAACCCCCTTCCCATGCCTCTTCTGAAGCACTACTCTCCACCCGCATCCACCACACCCATTTCTTCACCAAAACATGACCATGAATTCCACACCCCCACAAAGTTCCCAACACCTGGTTGCTCACCAGACAACCCGCCGAAGTCTTTGACCACCTGCACAACCTCTCACTGGAACTGCTCTTCCTGACAGACCTGGCTGACCCTGTTGTCGCCCTCCAGTACGGTAGGCCTGGAGTCGGACTCGCCATCATTTTCAAAGAGGGCATCCTCTGCTCCACCACGTCCGCTGACACCAGCAGTTGCAGTATGGAACACCTGGCCATCAAACTACAACAACTTCACGCCCCAGCTGGACTCTTGCTGCCATCCCACCCATTGAGACCCTCCCTTAGAAACTCACCATCACCAGTTCGGAAATCACAACGGCCATGTGGTCCATGCACTCTGGAGCACCATACAGACGCATGCCTCGCCATTTCATCACCAAGAGACTGGACCCAATTAGCTCCGCTCTGACAATGAATAATTCCATCTCCACAGCCACATTCCCGACACCTTGAACTAAAACAGTATGTTACCCCATTACCCCTCTCCCTCAGCAGAACCGAAAACGTTGGCCAACAACCCCACACATCTCCCTGCTGCCCTACCCTGCAAATTTCCTGCAGAAGATCATCCACAAGCGACTAGTCCATCACCTTTACCTCAGCCACATCTTCGTCCCAATTTATTCCAGTTTCTGCTTTCATCACCGCCACATATGACATCTGACTGATCATGGATAGAAGAGACCCCTCAGCTCTCATCCTACTCCGCCTGTCTGCCGCCTTAGACACTGTCTCTCACCCACATCCTCATCTGATATCTCCACGAAGCTGGCATGCAAGGACCTGTGGTCCACTGGATCTGCTCCACCCTTACAGACTGTGGGCCCCAGTTAGTCAGCCTGGCTCCTTATGTGTCATCTGCCCCAAACTTGTCAGCAGGGTACCCCAGGGTTCATCTGTCTGCCCCACACTACAGGGCCTGCTAACAAACATCATCAACATGGTTGCTTGGAACATACTGAAGTAAGGATCAAAACATCCGGCCACTCTGTGCCCTTATTTATGGAAATTCCTTTCTGAAAGGTTTTGGAAAAGAGTTGTGCACGTTCTGATCAATGTCAGAGCTCAGCAGTTGTAATGCTCAGGTCAGATGTTCTGTCTTTTAAAGGCCACTGTGGGCCATGTATAATTTGTAGTTTATGCTCCTTAGTTTTTCTGGATTTAGACAATACGATGCATGCGGCCTCAGGTGCACTGTATATCTGCATTGTCATGAAGACGCCTGCTCTTTATTTGGAGAAAGAATCTGATCTGAAGGAGAGCCCCTTTTTGGTTCATTGGCAGAGTTGTGTGCTGTTTGAAGATAGGGGTGTGTGACATTTATGTGTAAAGAGAACATTTACAACCTACCACAAACGTCCAGGGTTCTCTAATCCGGCCAGGAGAGGGATGCTTTTGTGTGAATCCAAAAAATGTATTTAATAAAAAAAAGTTCCCTTTCTGCAGTCATCTTCATATATGCGATACATATAGGATTTTCATTGGTTCATTCATATTACAGAATAGATTTAGATTACAGGAAGTTATTATTGTTGCCTAACTCCTAGTCACAGCAACTGAGGCACAGACAGAAAGGCTTCTAATCTTTGAAGGGAGAACTGACTGTCAAATAAGAATGATGGCAATGTTCTGTATTACTGGGCCATGCCTTCACACCTTCTTTCAAGAGATCTGTGAATGATGTTGTTTCCTTCTTAAGAAGCTGTTATATGTCTACAAAGTGATATATGAGATCCATTCAGTAACTGCTCTAATGAACTGGTGTGCTTTTATAGATACATATAAAGCTTGATATCAAAGGTAAGCTTTCCTAGGCTGATTGGGTGTGTCCAGCAAGAACTTAGCAAGAGGAAGTTCTTTTGTTCCATGATAGTTTGGTACCTCTGCTCCAAACTAGCCTGCCTCCAGCATTAGATTGGAAACTAACCTGAATTACAAGGAAGCAGCGCAGAGCGTAGCGCGCTCAGAGGAACTACTACAAGCCTATTTTTAAAGTCCCGTTTTTTCGTCATTTATTGTTTGCGTTTACTTTAGCCTTATACCCTGTTTTTAATACCGGCCACTTACTTGCACTCTAATTGTTTGAGTACACCGTGTTGGTGCGGGTCCTTTTTCCCTTTCTCCCTTTCCCTCGAACAGCTTAGCGGCGGACATCTTGGGTGGGGGGTGGATGGTCCAGACGCTTCGCGCGGTCTAGTCGGCACAAGGACGCTAGACCGGTACTTAAACCAGGTAAATCAGGCGGCCTGTGATTGGAAACTAACCTGAATTACAAGGAAGCAGCGCAGAGCGTAGCGCGCTCAGAGGAACAAGCCTATTTTTAAAGTCCTGTTTTTTCGTCATTTATTGTTTGTGTTTACTTTAGCCTTTTACCCTGTTTTTAATACCGGCCACTTACTTGCACTCTAATTGTTTGAGTACACCGTGTTGGTGCGGGTCCTTTTTCCCTTTCTCCCTTTCCCTCGAACAGCTTAGCGGCGGACATCTTGGGTGGGGGGTGAATGGCCCAGACGCTTCGCGCGGTCTAGTCGTCACAAGGACGCTAGACCGGTACTTAAACCGGGTAAATCAGGAGGCCTGTGATTGGAAACTAACCTGAATTACAAGGAAGCAGCGCAGAGCGTAGCGCGCTCAGAGGAACTACTACAAGCCTATTTTTAAAGTCCCGTTTTTTCGTCATTTATTGTTTGCGTTTACTTTAGCCTTATACCCTGTTTTTAATACCGGCCACTTACTTGCACTGTAATTGTTTGAGTACATCGTGTTGGTGCG
This sequence comes from Lissotriton helveticus, assembly GCF_964261635.1. Lineage (NCBI taxonomy): Eukaryota > Metazoa > Chordata > Amphibia > Caudata > Salamandridae > Lissotriton > Lissotriton helveticus. Next base: position 190,743,287 of record NC_136057.1, on the reverse strand, counting down.
GGTCCTTTTTCCCTTTCTCCCTTTCCCTCGAACAGCTTAGCGGCGGACATCTTGGGTGAGGGGTGAATGGCCCAGACGCTTCGCGCGGTCTAGTACTTAAACCGGTCATGCAGACGCGCAGCGGTCACGCGCTGCGGGCTCGCCAGAGCATCGCCGGAGTCACGCCAGAGTCCAGCCAGTCTGCGCCCGTCCGCGCACGGACGGGCGCAGGGGCCAGGCCCCCTGGCTACCGGCTAGCGTACTCGTCGGAAGAGCTTTATCAACTTGATAAAGGTGAGCTGCCATTAGATCCTGCAGTCTCATCAAAATTGGATAAGTATGCTATTAAACGTCTCGATAATGGCAAGCTCGGAACCCGGTCTTCTCGGCTGAAGTTAGCCAGTTTAAACACCAGGTCACTCCATAAACATTATGTGGAGATCTTTACCCTGCTTCAGGATAACGACATTGATGTCCTGACCCTAACTGAGACTTGGATGAATGACAATTCCATCCCAGACATTATTGCGGCTCTCCCAATCAACTACGACGCAATTTGGCACAACCGCGCAGGAAGCGCACGGGGAGGGGGGGGGTAGTGATTTTATTTAAAAAGAATCTGTCAGTAGGAAGATTGCTGTCAGAAACAGTGGACTTATCCGACTTGTTAGGGGTAAAAATCACCCTGAACAACTCCTGCCTGGTAGTTTTGTCGGTTTATCGTCCACCTAACTCGACCTCGCTTTTTAATGATCTATTTGCCCCCATTATGTCTGATCTCTACACGCGATATAAAAAAATCGTGGTTGCTGGAGATTTTAATTTACATTGGGATAATCCCCATATGGATTTGGCTACATGTCAACTGAATAGTACAATGTCCTGCCTAAGTTTTAAACAACAAGTGGAAGTACCCACACACATTAAGGGTCACACCCTTGATCTTGTATGGACCTCAGATCCTACTGTAACACTCAGAGGTGTTCTACCATGTATTTGGACCGATCACTATCTAGTGAATTGCGAGGTCCGCATCGATGGCCACCTAGGTGATCAGCCTCGTAGAGTCTGGAAAACCCGCAAATGGGATGAGGTCGATTTAAAAACCCTGACTGAAACACTTCCGAAAGTGGCACGACCTCCTGTTGGAATTAATTTGGACCTGGAATATATAGACCTAACGCGGAGCTTGTGTCAAGCTATAGATCAGATAGCACCTGAGAGGACACAGCTCATCAGAGGTCCAGGCAAAGGAGCTCCATGGTTTACCCCACTCCTGAGGGAGCATAAACGAAAGCTCCGGGCTTTGGAGAGATCCTGGAGGAAAACTAAACATGATAATGCCAGGGATCAGTACAAAGCTTCCCTTTATAGGTATAAAAAACTTATATTGCAAACAAAGGCGGAGCACTATGAGTCTCGTCTATACAAAGCTGGGAATATTCAGAAAGAGACCTTCAAAATCTTAGCTGAGCAAGAAACCGGAAAGCTCAGAAACCATTATAGACTGTAATACCTTTCAGGGATATTTCCTAGAAAAAGTGGAGAACATCATCTTGGAAATAAAAAGTAACACGGTGAGTGGACTTGTCCTACACCCTGATTCTCATAACTCCACGGACTGCACTATCATGGAGTTTCCAGAGATGGATGTGTTGAGTCTGGAGCAACTGATGGGTAGAACTAAATCTGGTTCCCCAGCTGACCCGTGCCCCCCTAGTGTATTCCGCGAGGCACGTCCCATCTTGGAGGAGCGTATTATCTCCCTCCTCAATAGATCTTTAGAAATGGGGTATCTACCTGTCAAATTCAAGGAAGCGCGTGTTAGGCCCCTATTGAAGAAACCCGGTGCCGATCCTGCGGGCTTGAAGAACTATAGACCAATCTCTCAGCTGCCTTTTCTTTCCAAGATTTTAGAACAGCACGTCCTGAAGTTTCTATCTATTCACGTGGAGTCTCATGATCTACTCCACGAGCGACAGGCAGGGTTTCGAGCACATCACAGCACCGAACTGGTTAGGCTTTCGGTGCTGGATGAACTAAGAGGCATGGCTGACATCAAGAAATCGAGCGCCCTGATTCTCTTAGATCTGTCAGCGGCGTTCGATACTGTCAGCCATGCCATGCGCTCCTGGAAAGACTTGAAAGCTTCGGGGTTAAAGGTTTGGCTTTTAAGTGGCTGAAATCCTTTCTTTTGGGAAGGACACAGAGGATACAACTAGGGGACTTGACATCAGATGTGGGGACTTTAGGGTGTGGGGTGCCCCAGGGCTCCGCGCTGTCCCCACTGCTGTTTAACTTATATCTTCAGCCTCTGATTGTGTCTCTGGCCAGCATGGGCTGCTGAGTTTTTAATTATGCTGATGATACTCAGCTTGTTCTGAGTATCGATAACACTGAGGCCGTGCAGTCCCAAGTACAGAATATCTTGAGGTATACGGTTGGGTGGATGACGGGAAATCTGCTGAAGATCAACCCAGATAAGACTGAGGTATTGGTAATTCCATTGGCCACCTCACCTTGGAGCGATCTTTACTGGCCACCGGAGTTAGGTACAACTCCGAAGCCAAGTGCAGTTGTAAAGAGTTTGGGGATTAAGTTGGACTGCGATTTGTCAATGGGCAGCCAAATTTCTTCTGTTGTTGGGAGCTGCACGAACATCATTAGGCAGCTACGGAAGTTAGCCCCAGTCCAGTACTTTCTTAGGCCATGCTGCGAACAATCGTAGCGGCAACCATTATCTCTAGATTAGATTATGGGAATGCCCTTTATCTAGGCCTCCCAAAAACTCTGACAAATAGACTGCAGGTCGTGATGAACGACGCGGCGCGATTGATCTTTGGACTCCCTAGAAGGACTAAAGCTTCTCCCCTATTGCAGAGCCTACATTGGCTCCCCATAAAAGAGAGGGTAGAGTTCAAGAGTCTATGCACGGCCCATAAAGCAATTTATGGCCATGCGCCGGCCTATATAAAAGTCCGTTTGGATGTGTACAGCCCAAAAAGAACACTTAGATCCTCTGCTTCTCAGTTTGCGACCTGTCCTCCGTACAGATTGGTGACTAAGGGAGGGAGAGCCTTCTCTGTGTTGGTCACTCAGTTATGGAATAAGCTGCCGGAGGCACTGCGCAGAGAGGTGAATCTCCTAAGGTTCAGAAAGTCTTTAAAAACATGGTTGTTTGGGAGGGCTCTGGGTGCAGTGTAGGCTGTTGCACTAACCCCCTGTGTTGTATGTAGTTATGGTATAAATTCCATCGATTTCCGAGCGCCTAGAGACCTGTAGGTGATTGGCGCGATATAAATCCAACATACAAATACAAACCTTTCAGCAAATACCTATAGGTTGGGGCCATCTATACATTGTGGTGCTTCTGTCTGCTTCTTTATTTTTGGCAACGTTTTTACCAATTACTAGCTAGCTAAGTGATTCTGTGGTGCTAATAAATCAAAAGGGATCAAGTCTCTTATAAGTGTTCTCATTTGTATTAAAATCTTACAGTTGGGAACCCTCCCAGACCCCTCAACGGATAGGTGCAAATGCGCTTCAGGAAAGATTTGAAGAAGTGTTTCAAATCTTTTTGGATGAACCCAAACAATTGATTTCACTTGCCTTTTTGAGGCCCATCTCCAAGTACTTAACGTTATGAATCGTCTAAAGTATAATTACTTTTGGAACCCTGTACATGGTGAGTTAAAGTGAACCCTTAACTGGAGCACATAAGTTCTACATGAAGTCAAGAAAATGAACCATGGTTTTACCATAGCCAGTAGTTATATGTGAGAATTGTGATGGAAGGGATTTCAACTGTGTAGGGCAGTTTATTGCAAGGAAATACAGAATCATTTTGGAAACTAGGCAGACTTGGAGCTTCCTCTCTTCCTGTAAGAAAGAAGCTAGGGTGCTTTAAAGTGCACAAAGCAGGAATTTGGTTTAACTAGATTCAAAGTTAATGTTGCAAGACCTGGTCTAGTAAGAGTAGGCAAACAAAAGAGAATGACCTCGCCGCTGCACCACTGTTTTTAATTAAGCCGCATAAGGTAAAGATGATCCAGGTAGCATCACTGGTTTATTTGTCTGCACTGGTAATGCATACATTTGGTAAAAGCATTCAGAGGAAATGGATGAACAATAGTATCGAACAATTGTGTATCAGAATAGCACGGAAAAAAATCTATAACCTTTAGATCAGCCATGAAAGTTATAAACGCACAACAAGCCAAATGCTTTAATTGTGTTGAATCGATGAACTAAGGAGCAAAGACACACTGGGTTTCATTGTTTTACTTAGTAACTAATGTTAAAGTTAATAGGAACTACATATTAGATTATAAACTTGTAGTTAATATAAGAAACCTGTAAAATATGTATTTTTGATTTTTATGAGTAATTGCTAAATGCAATAGCTTAAATATGCCTAAAACAATTATAAGCATATTTTTCTGTGTCAAAAATGCACTGCCGACGTAGGGATTTGCATAAATGAAATATCCACTGTTTATAGCAGGACACAGATTGCCACCGAATCTATTGGAGTACTTTTAGTTTTGAGAGTCAAACATACTTACTACTGGTAAGAACCTCTCAGTGACTACATTAGGAATACGGTGTACGCCATGCATTGTGGTTGCCTGCAGCCAAATAAAGATGAAATTCCAAAATATGGGAACGTAATTATTACACTAACAGTCTTATTATGACTTTGGTGGCCTTGGAGCAGGGCCACCACCCTGCTGCCCTGGGCCCTGAAACCGGTCCCAGGATGCTTGTTTCCTGTTCAGGGAAGACTTGGCTTGGCAGTTCGGGCTGGACTGTACCCATGAGGCACAGGGTCAAGACTGATTTTCATAAAGCTGGGTCTGAACTGAGGTGGCGAAGTGAGCTAAAGAACGATGATGGATTAAACTGACTGGGGGTGAGTGTCTGAAAAGTTTCAGCGCTCCGTCCATCATCTCCTTGTGTTTGCTCTGCTCTGAGATGGCCAAATCCATTAAAAACCACCCGCCAGAATTCGACTTATTTTTACATTGGCTAGCAGTTCTTTAGCGGTCCCAAAGCACCGCAATGGGAGCATCAAAGGCAGTACTGCAGGCATGGACGGTGAAGTCCATGCCCTGCAGGAACAGGGGCTACATGCATACAGGACGGTGCAACATGGGCTCCCCTGCATGCACACCATGGTGCAGAGGCACAAGGGGGCCTGTTTCCGCACAGACACCAAAAAGTGTGGCAGCGAGGAAACTCCTAATATGCTTGGTGGTGCCACAGGATCCCTGGCGGCAGCAGCACTCTCCTGGCTGTCCAACCTCCACAATTCTAATGGCTTAGGCAGACCGTGGACCGCAACCATGGGTTTGCAGTCCGGGGACCGCAACCATGGGTTCGGTGGTCCATTGGAACGCCAAACTCTTATTAAGACCCAAAGTCACTCTACTCCACTGCACTGTACGACATTATTCATTCTATGCCACTGCACTCTGTGCCACTCAACTTCATTCTGTGCCTCTCCACTCTACAACACTACTCCGCTCTATGCCACAACACTCTACTCCACTCTCTGTCCCTCCACTCTATGCCACTCCACGATACTCCAATCTACAACATATTTATGCAACTCTGTGCCACTCCACTCTACAATCCGATACACCACTTTGACCCTTCACTCCCCTCCACCCTACACCCCTCCATGCTCTTCCACACCACTCTACTCTATGACCCATCACTCTATGACCATCCCTGACACTTTGACACTCCACAGCACTTTACTTTGCGCCACTCCATGGCACTCTACGACCCTCCCCTCATACACTCCACTCTAATCTGACACTCCACTCTGACACTCCACTCTACGTCTCTCCAGACTATGCCACTCTATACCAGTCCATGATACTCCACTCTATGTCTCTCCACTCTGACACTTGACTCCACTCTACACTATGCCCCTCAACTCAACAGCACTCTGCTCTGCAACATTTTACTCCGCTGTACGACACTCCACTCTGACACTTCACTTTACTCCCCTCCACCCTATGCCCTTCCACACCACTCTTCTCCACGGCACTAAACACCACCTTACTCCTTACCACTCTACTCTGCGACTCTACCTGACACTTTACAACACTGTACTCTGTGCCACTGTACTCCACGCCACTTTTTAACACTCTACTCTATGACCTTTCACTCCACTCTGACACTGCACTTCGCTTTACTCCACTCCATGCCACAACACTCTACTCCAGTCTTCTCCACAACACACTACGTCACACCACGACTCTCCACTCTACACCATTCCACACCACGCCACTTTAGAATTTACCACTCTTCTTTACGCCACTAACTTTTAGCCACACTCAATAGCCCCACAATGGCGTACAGTATGACTAAAACACTTTGGCAAAGACAATAGCTCTTGCTTGCTTAAACAAATGTAAACATGCATAGGAAAAGACGTATTGGTGTTGCCAATGCTTGTTTAAATTTGTTTACAGTCCCCCTACAACTGGGTACATCACTCCATCCATATGGGGCACGAGAATGGAGCATACGTGCTGTTTGTCTGTTGCACACAGGAATCCATTCTGAATCTTTTGTCTGCAAGTACTAATCGATATGGAGCCAGACATACATCAATGTGAATTACAGAGCTCCTCTTCAGCATTTCTACATTCCTTTGTAGTGGCCCAGACTAGGGATTTTGCGAATAGCAGCAAAAAACCTTTGAAGTATAGGGACACCGCTTGCCTTCTTTAGTGTCCCTTCTTCTGCAGAAGTATTACTAGAGTGGGGGGGTTCCCATGATCTTTTCTGCCTTTTGGTTTGGGTTCCCCGGTCAGGGACCACACTAGCCCACATTTTTGATTTCTTACTGAAACTAGATGAAATACTGTGCATTGTTCCCAAACTGGTCAAGCCACAAATGTCCTGAAATGGCCTTTTTTGATTCAAGATTTGGACCTGTAGAATGCATAATCTCTGTCTGCTAACATGCTTGAAGCATGGGGCAGAAACCACCAGCCATTGTGGCAGGGTTTCCCATTGATCTGTATCGGAGGTCTCACACTAGAGCAAGAAAGACATCTCTTGTCTCTATAACCTGGTTCTCTGACTACCAACTTCCCTTTGCAAGTTAGGTTCTTGAATAGGAATCTGGATGTTCTGTATTCTGGCAAGACTAGCTACCTTGAGACTGCCAAGAAGGAAGGAGCCCACTAGCTGCAGAGTAGGAGCACAGGAGGTATGCTTGCACAGGAGAAAAACTGCATAGGAAAAAAAGGCTGTGAGTAGTTGTGCAGTGAGAACTGAAGTTGGCCTAGTGCAACTCAGGGAAAGATGTGCTCCGCCAGGCTGCATGGTGAGGTCTGGCGACACTTGTTTTCCAGCAGGGCACCTGAGTGAGATTGGCTGCACCCCGACCTGTTCTTGCATTTGGGGTGTCATGTACTCCCTGATAGGATCATGTCGCCATGGATAAAGCAGTCCGAGTTGACAGAAGTGCCTGGCAAAAGATAAAATTGGCAAAAAGCACTATGAAAAATTAGCACTACAAAACATTGCCACCACAATTAACAGTTTGCTGCTCCAGGAGAAGCAACATCTGCAATGACTTGGCGGTAGCATAATATGCAACCGCAGTCTGTCGTTCATCGTATCGGCAAGCTAACTGTTGTGATCTAGTGTGGCTCTTCATTTCTTTGGTGGGCTTGGATTTTAAGCCTGAGCAAGATCCCAGTGAGAAAGTTGACCTCCTCCAACCAACACATGACTGCATGCGTTACCTGTGCCATCACCACTTCCCTTCGTCTGAGTCTGAGGTGCGAATCTTCACACAGAGATGCAGGAGGACATCAGGCAGGTTAAAGACCACACTGCACTCCATCAAAGCAAACATGCACATGGCCAAGAGCAGTTCCACTGTGACAGCACAGTCCGTGAAGTTCTCATTCGCTGAAATAACACCAATTTCAGTCACTGGGCTAGCTATAATAATATTAGAAGTAACTGTACTGTGACCAGTGTCTAGCAGATAGCCACTATCTGGGGGAAGCGGGAATAAGATATACCCCATGTACTGTGGGGGTCATGAAAGTATCTTTGCACCCTGCTCTTGTTAGGCTACCTGGGAGAACCGTCTAAACATTACTACGTTTGCACAAACCAATATGTGTGTTGTTTTACATGCTGCATTTCGTTTGTAGTATTGAGCTACGTGTACTGACGAAAGTACTTTTTATATATGTTGTCTTATGCTTGCATTTTTATGTCTGTACTTGTATGCATTTTAAACGATGCGAAATAAAGTTGACTAACTGACTAAATTACTTTTTTCTTAAGTACTGGCTGATCACTAATGTATTATCAGGTGCTTTCAGTTCTGTGTTTCTACCCCACGCCATCTCCTTGAGTACGCTTAGAACTGCTCAACATCTCTACGCTGACAGTCAAATGCTAAAACGGGGGATGTTTTATGCTTAATTTTGGGTCAACAGTAAGGGAAAGCCACAGTACACCCTGCTTTAACCCCTTCGACGCTCATGACGAGCTGGGCTCGTCATGCAGTAGCCTCCTGCTACGCTGATGACGAGCCCAGCTCGTCATGTAAAGTGGTATCTGCATATTCCCAGCACAGGAGAAAAATCCCCATAGCGTTCAAGGTGTTAAGGGTCCCATTGTTTTGGCTGCAGCCTAGTAACCCCTGTATGCCCTAGGGCTCTCAAGAGTTCCCACTAATACCATTGACCTTTGATAAGTACACTACACTATCAATTGCTCTATAAGTCTGTTCTCTCAAATTAGCTTTCTCAAATCAGCATGCCATTTCTCCCCTAGTTTGAGGGTTTGTTTATTGAGCCAACGCGTTAGTTGACTTAAAATCATTCAGTGCATGAAAAGATTTTAATTTGGGCCAGCGACTGCTCTCAGCTGACTTTCATGCGTCAAAATCTTTATTGCATTACCATTAAGCTAGGTCATTGCTGATGCTTCCAATGGAAGGAAACCTATTTGATAAAGCAAAAAGCCAAACCTATTTGATTGAGCATAAAGCCAAACCTATTTGATGGAGCATAAAGCCAAACCTATTTGATGGAGCATAAAGCCAAAGGCAGCAACCACTGAGCAAAGTCATATTTCCGCATAATACACAATTGCACAGTTTAGTGACTTCTGGGCCATGAAGCTCTATTGAAATGTCAAGAAGTACTATGTATAATGATTTAAAGTCCTGCAATCCAAGGGAGGGATATAACCTGCAGAAATATGTTTGAGCTTAAGGGGATGATTGAATTCTTGCCTGACTTCATAATTACCATCTACATGGCAGAGTACTTAAGTCCCGCCATTGCGAAGGTACTCCGTCAGCCATATTTAGCGATGTTCGCTGTGCCTGCCAGCATCTCTTGCTTTTCCAGGAACTGCCGTCACGGCGGTTCATGGAAATGCATTGCAAGTCTGACGGATAGCTCCGTCAAAATTATGGAGCCACACATCAAACATATACTTTTTTTTTTTAATTTTCAAAAAGAACATCCCAAAGCGTATATTGTTGTTGAAAACAAAATAACTACCCCCTCACCATGAGAACATTCTACCCATGATGTGGGGGTAATTTAAAAGTTTTCACTGCCCCGTACCGCTGTTTTTCTGGTCGTGACGGCAGTGAACGATGACCCTGTGTCCCTCACTCTAAAGTGGGCGGACACATGGCAAAAAATCTGACGGCCACTACTCCGTCAAGCCATGAGAGTTGTGTGTAGGCAGCTGAAATGGAATAATATCTGCTGTCTAAAACACTGAATCTCCACCCAGCTCGAAATGAGGCAGGTGGAGCTTCAGTCTTGCAGAAAGGGTACTTAAGGCTCTAAGTCACCTGAAATTAGGAGTTTTTCAACAGCATATTTACAAACCCACATAGCTGATTTGTACCACTATCCATTATTTGATGAAGCCGGATGTTAACATGAAGATACCAGAATAACACCAACACAATGGGGAAATAATAATTTTCCGTTTTATTGATTTGATTTGTTAAATACGCAAGCAGGTTTGACATTGCTACTTGTTTGATGTACTGTGCAACATTTAACGAAGTAACTTTCTCCTTTAAGAATTATACCCTTTTGTTTTTACAGAATGATCGAGGAGTTTGTATGCCAACTTAAGCTGTACGAAGCAATGGGCTTTGAAGTCGATACAACAAGTGCCATATACAAACAATACAGGCTGCATAAGGTGGCAATGAAATATACTGGTGAGTACAAATGGGTAGGTAATTATCTCACTTTTTAGTCATTGCATGAGTTTTAAAGTCTGTGTGGGGATCAAAAAAGTTCCTAGGTATTGTAACAGAATTCAGATTTCAGATTTCACTCTTCTTTTTTCACTATATTTTCTCCAGCAGTCAGAAATTTATAAAAGTAACTTATTTGTAACAGTTTCATAGCAGTGGTAAACTAGCTTTCCCAACAACTCCTGGGAAAGGAAGACACAAAGTTCCACCCAATCATATTCTTCATTGCGCCTTACAGTCTTGTCTCTCTTTATGTCTCCTCTTTCTTCTTGCAACAGATGTCATTCCAAGTACCCAGCTTATTCCTACTTGGAGTTCCATTCCTTGTAATTAAAAGACATAATCCTTGCCTCTGTGTTTCCAATAGAATTGATAGCTTTCATCATGATTACCAAGAAATGTTTAATTCTGTCAGGACTGCAGGTGAAGATTACATTGTTGACAACTAATGTAGCCATATCTGTGTATGGTTTGTCATATAACCTCCTAAAGTTCGAATCAGAAGGCCAGTCTCCTGCATTCATTATTTCTTTTAGTCTGGCTCCTAGCAAAAAAGCTTTTGAAGCCATGACCCCTCGAGCAGTATGTGCTCCAAAAACATTAGTGTCAGTGCCTGCCTCTTGCATGACCCAACAAATCCATTTGGCGAGAGCTGGGGAGGTAACCGCTTTAAAGGGCTTTCAAATAGCGATCAACAGTTTCCTTTCGCCCGGAGGGCACAGTTCCTCTGTCATTGTCTTGTATGCCTTAATGCACCTCACCACACATAGCTTAGCTGTGTCGTCATACGATATATATATATATAAGTTTCAGAGTTAAACTTCGTTTGTCTCCCTATAATGTCCAGGGCACTGGTGTCCGAAACTCGTGTACAGTATATGAGGTATAAAACATGGCGAATCTACTCGAATTTCCTTTCTAGACAGATATTTACTGTCTGCCAAGAGAAGAAAAGGTAAAGAACCCTGTGGACACCCCACAGGGAGGAGTATTTGGGTTCAGGAGGAAGGGCGAAGTGAATGCCGCTCAAAAATTTCCTAACAAAAGGATGTTGACCCGCAGGAGAACTGTCAATTGGAGCACAGCCTGCTTAAATGGCAGATCTAAAGATGTGCACAACATCCGATCCCATGGGATTCATGCCCCTATGCAAGCATGATCCCATCCATCTAAACTAGACTGTCTAGTATCATTTAACTATGAGGCCAAAGGCTAGAGCGGTCGACCTCGAAGCTAGGGAACTGGGTTTGAGTCTCAGCAGGGACACTAGAAATCATGTGATTCTGGGCAAATCACTTACTCTTCCCGTGCCTAACAAAAATGAATGTGTCTGTCTGTAACGCAACTGGTGCTCATGTAAAGCGCTCTGATACCTTCGGGTCGAGTACGTGCTTTGTAGAACTCAACAAAAAAACTGTTCCATCTGCCCGAGCTTTGGAGCGGAGACTCTGGTTTTTGTTAAAGTCCTGGGATTTTCAATTGTCCCCTGTAATCTGCCATGCCATAAGCTGATAAGCTGCAGAGTGCTTTCTACCACTAGTCTGTGACGGTTCTCTGGTGGATTCTGGAGAAGATCACGAAATAGGAAAAGATACATTGGAGAATCCCAAGAAAGTACTATCAGAACTGCATACCAAACTTGAGCTCTCCATATTGGGGTTACTAGGATCAGGTCTGCCTTTTACTGTCTCGGTTGGGCGGGGAGGTGTGTGCTCATTGAGAATGGGAGAAAAGCGCAACCAGCTTCTCTGCTCCAATCCTGAAGGAAGGTGTCCACTGATGCCGCGTTCAGGTCCAGTTTCAGGCTGAAGTACAGTTCTACTCGGTGGCCCAGTCTTGAGGCAAAAGATCAAGAATGAAAAGCCCCATCTGTTGCTATCTCCTTGAATCCCATTGAGTCCAGTTTCCACAGGTTCATGTCCTACGAGTGTCAAGAATGCCAATACACCACAGTGTTGTATGTGTCCAGGAGGTATTTCCCCATCCACTATATATGGCTGTTGAGGCAAATGTTGCAGAATTTTCTGGCCAGTACCTAGCAGGCCTTTGATCTTTTCTCTCCCAGGTGGTTGATATAGCCTACCTCTGAGATGCTGTCCATCTCCAGAAGGATGCATCTTTAAAATCAGTCTTTGGTCCAGCATTGCACCACAGAAGACCCTGCCAAGAGTTGATGTGAAGTCTCTGTTCTTGAACTGACCGTTTTCCTCACCACAACTCGCTCCCTGTCACTTCTTCTGGCATCTGATTCGGTGTTTAATTATGGGTTGGAACCGAAGATCGCTCTCCTGCACCATGACGGAAAGCCAACATCTGTTTTCCTCCTTGGCCTTGTTCAATCGAGGTGTTGTTTCCGAATAGGTTTGTCACCTCCGAAGATGATAGTCTTCTCACCATTGATGGGTCATTTAATGCTGTGGGTGCTGGGAATATGGCCTGTTTGAATGGCAAGAGGAGGCTGATCAATCGGGCAATCTTGTGTAAAGATGTGTTTGATCCTTGTGAAGTTCTTGCTTAGTCTATGACTCTTTCATTGAGTGGGAGGCTTAAGGTACTCATTGAAGTCTATCGCGAACTCAAGGAATGTAGTGCTTTGTGTTGGTGTAAGTAGGGGCTTCTTGTTGATTATCAAGCAGAGAGATTTTAATAGGTTCCGAGAGCCTACTCCGAGCAAGGGGTATAATAAACCTAGATGGCATTCTGCTGGTGGACCAATGCCTAAGTGAAATGTTGAATGAATGAATAAATTGGAGAAATATGTAATAGAGTGGAAAATTGGGATTGGTGAATGTTCTCCATCTTTAAGTGGAGGAGTACCAGCCACTCGTTGAAGTCTTTAGGATTTATGACCAGGCACTGTCCACAATCCTCCTCTGCCAGCGAGAGATTGCTCATGAAACCCCGGTGGGGAATGCTGGTTGGGGGAAATTGCATCTTTTGAAAACAAATCTGCAACTACCTCATCTATAAGGGAGGCGTCTTTTTCTGAAAATGTCAGAGTGCAAGTGGTGCTCAAAACCTGCCACCCTACTCCCTACGTATGCTTGAGAAGGAGGTACACTCACCATTAAGGGGTACTTGGACATAGTTTTCTCGTAAGCTGCCTCCGAATCTCAGTTGGAGCGGCCAGTCTCTGGAGGGAAGAAACCGAAACCTATGTGAATGTGGCAACAAATGTTCCTCAGCTGTTTTTATTTATTCTGGTACAGACCCTAGAACAGGGCAGACAGACTCCAGCTGGAGCGGGTAAATACTTCACAGGCTCCATGGTCAGGAGCACTGGTCCAGTGTATTCGGGTAATCATAAGCGCTGCACTGGCCAAGTGCAGAGAATAATGACCTTGTCTCAGACCTCCAAGGTGGAGTAAGAACACCCTTGTGAGGTCTGTGTACCAATCCGTGTAAAATGGCCATGCTGATGCGATTCAAGCCATTGAAAGTCGTGTGCAAAGTTCAGGAGCTTTTCCACTGCTCTGCAAGCAAAATAGGGGGAGATGAGGAAATGGTTAATTACATCTTTAACTTTCCAATCAGTAACAGTCCGTAAAACATTCCCAGACCAGACAGAGGAGACCTGGAATCACTTAACAGAAGGTGTCCTGGAGCAGTGAAAGAAAGAGGGGGCATGAAGAAAGGGACAGAGCTATAAGAAGCGGCCTAGAATATGATTGGATGGGACTTAGTCTCTCCCTTTCCCCAGTGTTGCTGTGAAACTTAGTTTAATACCGTTATGATGTTATGGCTGTTGGAGGTTGGAGGAAAAAAAAGGAAAAGAGTAGAGTGTTTTCCTCACCTCTGGTCCTGACACAGAATTGCAGGATGTTTTTCAAATTTACAAATCCTTTGGCTGTCGCTGCACTACTGCATGGCACTAGTTTTCAGAAGAGCCTTCCAACATACATTTGTAAAGTTTTTTTTTTTTTAAACCAGAATGGGTGCATGCTTGGGTAGGCAGTTGGCTGCCAGCAGCACATGTGCTTTTGTTTACTTGGTGCATTCTCCCACTGCAGTGAAGTGGGGATTTTCGAAGTTGTCAGCATATCTTTTGTTGACATGCTAAATTAGAGGGCTTTGCTTGCAATTCCTTCTTCAAGGTCTTATTGGGCGTAGTGTACACCCACTTAAATAAAATGTGCCTCTACCTCTCAAGTGATGAGGAAGAGGAAAACAAAAATAGTTTATGATGAGGAAGAGGAAAACAAAAATAGTTTGAAGTAATTTCTGTGCAGCACTTAGTAAAATGTTCCTAAGTACACCTTTCTCTGCCGTACTTCCTTTAGAAACGTATAGTGATATCCCAATTATAAAAACACTTTCCACCCGTCCATGCTTCTATGTGTTACTGTTAACAGAGTACAGATTCCTTTATCTCTATTTGCAGAACTGAAGGATTTGTCAAAGGTGTTTGCTGACGATCCAACTTCCATTCCCCAAGGAAAGTGCAATGAGGCAGTCTATAGGTGCAGAAAGTGCAGGTATGATTTATTTCTGTAAAAATTTAAATACAAATTACTGGGCACCTGCTGTGTAAAACTAATCACACCCCCATTTCAGGTCTCGCCTAGGCAGAGCATGCGCTGTCTCTTCGATACATGTGGTGTCTACTTTGTGGGCTTTCTGCACGCCCATCTTTTTTCATTGGTTCCTTGTAGTGCCCCCTCATACAATCTTGCTTTTCTATGGTCCCTTTGTTGTCTTTGTCTCGCCTTTTGGTGTTTGGTTCCCTCCCATGGTGCCTGCCCCTGTTGCATCCCCACTTACTCATTCATTTATTTATGGTTTGTCTGACGCACAATTTTTTTTCTTTCGGCTTATTTATCATTGCAGCCGCATCTCCAGTTCCTTTGCTTGCTGCCCCCCTTCCCTCATCCCTCCCTCTACATTACTTTTGCACTGCCTCAGACCCGCCCGCCACACTTTATCTTTAATCATTGTGGCCGCAGCTCCCACTCTGTTTCTTGTTGCCCCATCCTTGGCTGCCCGCATCATCATTACTGCTGTACCTTCCA
Organism: Lissotriton helveticus; assembly: GCF_964261635.1. NCBI lineage: Eukaryota > Metazoa > Chordata > Amphibia > Caudata > Salamandridae > Lissotriton > Lissotriton helveticus. The sequence goes on along the minus strand of NC_136057.1, from coordinate 190,728,017 downwards.
CACGTTGCTTGTTTACGTCTACATCCCAACGAACCACAGAGGAGGAAAATATACAAGGAAGAATGGCTGGAGTAGTGATTTGGGGGCTTCGGTTGGGTTGGGTTGGGTTATGTGGGTGGTGGGTAGGTGTTTTGGTGCTTAGTCTTTTTAAACCCTAGGGGCTTACAACAATTGCTTCACGTCCCCTAGCCACATTGTTTACTCCTGCAAGGCTCACGCTGGCAGCTACACATCAGTTGCTATTCAGGACTTAACGAGGTCGCCTCGGTCCCGGCAGGGACACCCCCTCTCCAGCACCCTCCACTCGCACTGAACATTTTAACTCTGACCCTTCATATTTTAGGTGTCAACAGTGTCCCCTCACACTTCTTTAGAGCTTCTGACTCTTCCCACCCCCCACTCAAATGGAAGCGTCCGCGTCTGCCATTTTCTTCTAGGGTTGCCTTAATTTGCATACCGCATTTCCGTTCATAAAAAAAGAGCTGGCAAGAGCCACTGTTAGGAGGAGGGTGCGAAGTGTGGAAGAGTCTGTGATCTCGCCCAGCCGTTGGGCAGAGAGTCCTGGCTAGGTGAGGGGGAATTGCAGCCGCCTATAGTATAAGCAGATGGCCCTCTTCCACTCTGCTCCACTTGGTCTCTTGGAAGGCAGGATGAGGCACAAGACTGCACAGCCCTGGGCGAACCACCTGGTTTGTGCGGTGTGGGCCACCTCGAACTGAACAGTTTGTGGAAATGTGCTGGTTCACACTGCCCTTTAAAGCTTGTAGGGCGTAAACCTTGATTCCATGTGAGGTAGGGCATGGAGCCCTCTAGCTTTCGCTGCGCCTCATAGACCTTCTTATTGACATATGAGACTTTTTGCTAGTCTACAAATAAATCAACACTTGTTTAAAATTTCACCTCTGGGTAGCTTTTTAACAGTGGAAAGCCCCTGAACCCCAATATGTCACTCTAATATCTTAAGTAGGGCAGTTGGGTTTAACACCTATGTACTTTGTTTAAATAAGCACATCGTTATAGATACTAGATTCTTACACTTGGAAGACAAGCTGTATTGCTGCAATACTTGTTCAAAATCACAAAGCTTTAGATTAGTTTCTCCAAGTTTTAAACATCGCAGATTTGGGTCTGTTCCTCCCAAAGAATTAGCTGTTTATTTCTCTTCTAATACAAGAAGGGATATGCTTTTGATGCAAGTGTTAAATTAAAAAAAAAATATAAACTTATTTTAAAAGCTCTAAAAATAACGATATTCAAGTCTTTATAGTTTAGTACAAGGCAAGAGTGAAATGTGTATTACTGACCTAACTTTTCAAATCACCTATGGCCTTACTATTGTTCCATCTAATTTATAGAACGTTTTAATTTAAGTTTAGCCTCGAGTGCCACCTAAGAATCAATGCAGGGCAGGATGATGTCTTTCAGTAGCTCCTTTAGGCACTGCCCAATGGCAGGATCCGATTGGGACAGAAAATAAACCTGGGCACCAAATTAAAAGTGGCCCTCATTAATTAACTGCATAGTTAAAATATTCCCCCTTGTTTGCAAATTTAGGCAGTTTTGAACTTGTTCACGCATGCTGTGTAAGTATTTTTCAATGTTTAGAAGACTACATGATTTATGCTTGTTTTGGAAATTGGCATGGTGTAGGAAAGTAGGTTCTGCTTCTATGCTTACCCCTACTTTTTGCCTGGTGCTAAGATGTATGGACTAGTCTGACTGAGATCCTGCTAATCAGGACCGCAGTATATCTGCTTTCTCCCTAAATTGTTGTGTTCAGTACTTGTGTACACCCCAGATTGGATACTGGGGGAACCCTTATAAGTCCCTAGTATATGGTACCCATGTACCTAGGGTATAGGTATCCCAGAGGTCTCCGATGGGCTGAAGCATGTATTATGCCACCCATGAGAGACCATTCAAAAAGGAACTACAGGCCTGCCATTGCAGCATGTGTAAGCTGGTGCTAGCACCACTTACTAAAGATATAGGTTTCCTATATCTAGGATCATTGTGCTTAAAACCTATGTCACCCCTATAGCAGGCCTTTGCAATCCTGATGACGGGGTGCTTGGCTCTAAGTTAGAGGGTTTCCCTGCATTAGCAGGATACCCCTGCAGCCTAAGGAGTCAATTCTCCTGGTTTGTCATTGAAGCAGCCATATACTATATAGAGGGGCACCACATAATTACGCGATGAGTATCTTGTAAACGGCTACAACGAATCCTATCATGTTTGGTATCAAACATGTTGGAATCATACCCCACACACTGTAAAACGTGTGGGAGGTATGATTCCAAGCACTGCAAGAGCCCTCCATTAGGCTCTGTGTTCCCGGTACCAGACTTCTTGGCCTGGACAGCACAAAATGGTTTCTGCTGACCAGAGACACGATTCTGCCCTCCTGCTGCTGAGCCAAGCTCGAGCAGGGGAAGGCAGTACAATAGACTTCCTGTCACAGGGAGGTGTGACAACTTCCCAGACCTGATTTAGTGTATTTGGGTGGGGTGGGTGCGCTTGCCAGTGCCACTCAGTTTGCATGAGAGGCACATTTGATGTCCTTGTGCATAGTCAAGTTCAAACCTGTTCTGGAAGCCGTTGTCTCCCGCTCTGGTGCGAAACTGGACAAAGGACAAGGTAGTAAACTCCGCACTGTCCAGACCCTCCCATGGGAGGGTCCCCTGCATCTTTCCAACCCTTTCCCTAGCGTACTTAAGGGCTCACCTGGTTGTAGGTCCCTAGATTCGTCTTGGGATAGGATTCAGATTAGACACCACTTCTGTTCTACCGTCTGGGCACTCTGGAATTTGCTGGTCTTTCTTTTGGGCTCAACTTCATCCCCCTTTCAGTCTGCTGCCTCGTCTGTGCCTGTACATCATGCAGGAACCTTCCAAGGCCTGTGAAGCATCATAGACACTTGAAGGAAGTCTCCCTTGGAGAGAAGGAGACACTCCCCTGCATTCGCAGGCACTGCAACTAAGTTAACCGGTCTGCTGATCCTGAGCTCCTCCAGACTCTGAATGGGTCTGCAACACAGGTGTTTATTTTCCAAAGATCCTGAGACCTGCCCTGCCATCTTACCAAGTTTGAGGCCAGTATCCCTCGTGGGGCTGCAATTGTCGAACCCTTGTGCACCACGTCAACTTGCAGTTGAAAATGCTTGTTGACTTCTTTCCAAGAAGATCTTTGGGCTCCAAGTAGCCCCTACCTTGAGCATCTCCTGTGACTAGAATCTTGGGCCACACCAAGTGCATTGTGGCCTGCATCATTTGGTGAGCTGCTTGAGGTCCTCTCATGACTCCAGTGCCTCCGGCCTGTGGGTCCACATGAGGGTCATACTTTTTTCTTTTCTGCTCGACCCTGTCCTGACTCCCCTGCCTTCGGTGAGTCCCCTGGATCTTGCTGGTCCCGACGTTGATCCTCCTTTGATTCCTGCGTTGATTGCCTTTGCAAAGGCTTCTTGGTTCTCCCGCCGGACACCGACCCCGCACTCGACATCCTTCGTAGGACAGGTCGTGCACAGCTCCTGGTCCTCTTCAGTGTTGCCTGGTCCTCACAGCTGCAGAGTCAAGGTCATCATCGCCCATCCTGCAACACCCGACATGTTCTTCGGATCATCCCGGAGTGAAATAGACTCTGTACCCTCTGCTTGCAGGTACCTCTCATCTAGAATCCACCTTCAGATTCCACTGGACACTTTCTCCTTCTGCCACCGCAGCACTTTCCTGAAGTCCTCCATTGGGTTCGACGGCAGTTTCCGACACCACTTCACATGTATGCACCTGGCTTCCCTGGTGTAGGTAACTTGAGTATTAGGGTATCCACGGGTGGGGTGGCTTTCCAACTTTCTGTCTTCAGGGTCCACTGGGAAGGGTCCTTAATCTTTAAAAATCCAGCGACTTACACGTAGAGTTGTTCGGAGTACGCAGTCGTGTTCTCACTCTGCACACGCTCTTTGTTGGGTCCCTATGTAATCACTTTGGGTGGTTTCTGGAGTCCCCAGCACTTCTACATCCTCTCGACATTGTCTGGACCCGAGTCATGGTTATTATACCACTTTCTTAGTATATGGTTTGGTTCTCCCCCCCTCCGGGTCAACTGTGTATTTTGTGCTATTTGTATTGTGTGCATTGTGCATATCTCTGGGTAGGAGATATTTCTATGTGTTAGAGAGTATTATATAATAAATACATATTTTTATAAATACTTGGTGTGGTTCTTTTTCACTTAATCTATACTATAGGATTGCATTCTGGTAAAAGAAGCTGCTTTACACTATTTCTGGACTAAGCCTGAAGGCTGCTCTCCACAGCTACCACTTGGAGAGCTTTCTATGGTTGTCTAAGACCTCTTTAATCACCATAAGGGTTGTCTGGACTGGTGCAAGGTGTCCACTTACATAAGTGTACATCATATACCAGGCAAGGTTCTCACACACTGGGACAGCATACACAGACTTGAACCCGGTTCCCCCTTTCTATAGTCAACAGCTCTGGATGTTATTCTACATTCTTTTTCTTAACCAATCGTCATTTTTGGCATCCCAAGGCGGTCACCCACCACGAATTTAGCAAGTATTACCGTAGTGATAATACAGTATTTTCCCTTTTTATATCTGCATGTTTCAGCCTTGTTGTTTGAAGGGGGCAGGTGGCATAGGGGCAGCACGCTGAAACTTGAAAGCAGTTCTCCAATTACAAAGTCGGCAGCACTGGATGTTATGTTACTTCCTCTTTCCCAAACATTCGGCATTAGTTTTATCAAAACACAGCAGCTTTAAAAACTTTCAAATGTTTAAAAAATGACTAATTCCATCTCAGCCCTACTGTCCTTTCTAAACCATAAGGTATTTATATTTTTGAGATCGACGTGTCTCAGCATTTTTTGGGGTTGGCTCGGGGAGAGGACGCTGAAATTTAAACCTGGTTCCTCAAAGTCGTCCGCTCTGGATATTTTTTTCTCTTCAAACAGTCGTCCTTATTTTCATCCAAATGCAGCATCTTTAAAAACATTCAAATGTTTAATAAATGGCTGATTCTCTCCCAGTACTACCATCCCTTTCAAAACAATACGGTATTTATAGTTTGGATATCTGCATGTTACTGCCTTTTTGGTGGGGGTTGGCACAGGGAGAGCACACAGAGACTTGAACCAAGTTCCCCATTTCTAAAATCAACAGCTCTGGATGTTTTGCTACACTCTTTCTCCCTAACGATTGTCATTTTTGGAATCCCAATGCGTTCACCCAATGGTAATTTAGCAAAAATTGCCATAGTGATAAAACTTTATTTGCATTTTCTGCCATTTTTAAGGGTGGGTTGGCACAGGGAGAGCACGCCGAGCCTTGTGACCGGTTCACCTGTTCCAAGGTTAGCAGCTATACAGTATTTACTTTTTGGAAATTCGCATGTGTCTACCTTTTTGGGGAAGGAGGGTTCGGTACGGAGAGCACACAGAAATTTGAACTCAGTATAACAGTCAGCAACTCTGAATGCTTCATTCTTTCTTCCAAACAATTGTTATTTATGGCATCCTAATGCGTTCACCCAACTCGAGATTAGTAAGTATTGCAGTACTGATAATACCGTATTTTCATATCTGCATGTTTCTGCCATTTCTTTAGAGAGGGTTGACACAGAGAGCGCACGCTAAGACTTTGACCTGGATCCCTTGTTCTGAAGTTGGCAGCTCTGGATGTTATGTTACATCCTCTTTCCCAAGCAATCTGCATTATTTTAGGGTGGGTGGTACGGGGAGAGCACGCCAAGATTTCCACCCGGTTCCTGAGTTCCAAAGCCTGCATCTCTGGATGTTATGTTACATCCTCTTTTCCATAACACTTGGCATTTTATGTATCCAAACGCGGCAACTTTAAAAACATTAACATGTTTAACAAATTACTAATTCAATCCCAGCTCAACCATACAGTATTTCTAATTTTAATATTGGGGTGTCTTTGCATTTTTTATATTATTCTATCTGTCCATTGTCATGTTTTTCTTCATTTCCTCTTCTAGTTTTACTCGTGTATATACCTTCTTTAACTGTCTGCCTGCTTTGTTATTATTCTCTGTCTACTTTTCCCATGACTAGCTTTCCTACGCCTTTTATTCGCCTAACTGTGTCTCTTGGTTGCGTGGTACATATCCGTCCGAATATTCGTTCATCCTTTTGCTTTTTCTATCCGCCTGCCTAAACTTCAGCCATTGCTCATTAGGACTATATCTTCGCTGTCGTTTTAATTTTTTAGCAGCGTGTCTCCCTTGTTACTTTTGCTTTTTGTCTGTCTTTTCTCATTTACTATCTATCTTACTCTTTTCTGCTTACCTTTTATGGCACTTGAACACTCTGCCCATCTTTTCTCATTTTCTATGTACGCGCCTTCTTTCTTTTCTACTTTACTTGACTTTTTTCTAACACTCCCAACTGTCAGCCTCCTCACACCCTCTTGTCTTTTCAATAGGTTTCTTTCTGATTCTGTATTTATTTCTGCGTCTAATTCTTCCCTCTTGTTTTTGTACCTTTCTCTATACATTTGTGAAGTTATGCCGTCTTGTTCCTGAGCACTTTGGTACAATGCAAGTAAATACTTAGCAAGTGAACTGCGGATATGTTTGCTCAGTGGTTTACAAGGCCAGCTTCTTGTGTCAAAAGGACCTGAAGACTGTCCTGCATTTCACGGTGCAATATGTGCTCACACAGCAAACATCTCGACTCCCTGCAGCAAGAAGTCCGCAGAGCCAGCACGCCGGTGGTGGATCCCTCACATGCTAGAGAGGCAAGCGTTACCAATTGGATCAATCCGTCATAAGCGCCTTCTCCTCCCAGCTTTTTATATATATAGTGCACACATTATCATGGGTATGGGCCATACTAGCTCAAGAAGCGGGTGCGATAGCGCGCAGTAGCACATGAATGTGAAATAGAGGCAGTACGTACTATGACGTGCAGCAAAAGTGTCAAATTGGCTCTCACTTTCCCAATGATGTATATGAGACACACATACACCCGCTTTGTTATAATTTACAGCCTTTGTCATCCATCAATTTGCCCGCTCCTCCATTCATCCACCATTTGTCCGACGCCCACCGGTCTGTTCCCCCGCGCATTGTCCTTGCAAACACCCCCTATCCTTCTGTCTGTCCACCCTCCCACTGTACTTCAAATACCCAACTCACTCCATTGGTCCACCTGCGCACTGTCCATCTACATCTGTCTGTCTGTTTACCCACCCACAGTCCAGTGGTGTTTAGTGCATTCTGAAGCCAGCAGTACAACCTTTTCAGGCTTTGACATCAGATATTCTGATGTTGCTGTATGCTGAAGTTGACATATCTTGATGACTGCGTATCTAACTTGTTCATTCCGCTGCCTGGAGGGTCCGTATGAAAGAATTCAGAAATCGAACAAGATTCAACCAGTACCTTTTAATTTAAAGAAGAGGACAAGGGTGAATCCAAAAACATGGACGGTATTTAATATAAGAACATATCTAACAGACTGCCCATATCGGACCTTTAACACGGTGCAACCATAAAAGGGCACTCGAGTGGCCCTTTCAGTTGAAATTTTTGCTTCCCGGAATAGGGCAACGCCTCGTTATTAGAGATTGTATATAAAAGCGTTTGGAGCCCTAAGGAGCCCCGCTATCCTCACAGTGCTATATATAAATCTCTGATCTACCCTTGAAAATTGAGAGGAACTTCCGTGGCTGGTAACAAGAGAGACTAATAAATGTTCATGTCTTGAAGAAGGTGGTTGGAACTAACATTTGTGCCACCGAAACGCGTCGACGCATCTGTAGCTTCACACAGGGTTGCATCCAAGGAACTTGTTTTTGTCCAATAGAGGATGTGGTTTATGGACATTTATGAAAGATTTTAATGAATTCCATGTGGAGCAACTGATTCAGGATGTCATTAACATTGTGTACTGTATGTTGATGTCTCTCTCTTCTTTTCATTTTTTATATGGTGTTTTTATCTTTTGTGCAGACTGTGGACTGTTCCACGTGTCTTTTTAAATTGCTACTTCGACTGAATAATATTTTTAATAAATTCATTTATTTTCCTATATATATGTTCTCTTTGGAGTATTGTATGTCATAATTGACCAGTGGGGTCCTGGGTTGTTGATCAAATTGGGGAGTGGTGACCATACTGGTGACTGAATGAGTCCGGATGGGAAGTGTGGTTGAATGATACCATAGGTTTCAGAGGCGTTATAGTTAGCTGGACATTGCACTCGTACAAAACCATAGAAATTCCCCCGTTATAGTTAGTTCAGCTAACTATAACTCGTGCGCCCGCAATGCACTGCTGATGACGTCACATATTACATCACTAATGACATGAACAGTGACATCACAAATTACATCACTGATGACATCATGCAGTTACTGTGAAAATGTTAGTTTGTATTTTTGAGTGTGTGTATCAAAGATTATATTAGGGTGAGAGGAGGTCTGCCACTCTATCACAAGGATAATGTCATCAGTGATGTCATTTGAGATGTCATGAGGGATGTCACTGACCATGTCATGAGTGATGTAAAATGGGACATCATCAGCAATGCATTGCAGGCATGCGAGTTATAGTTAGCTGAACTGTAATGTCCAGCCAACTACAACGCCCCTGAAACCTATGTTTTTGCAGTGAATTTCTAAGGTTTTTTAAATGCTAATTCCTAACTATAACGCCCCTGAAACCTATGGTTTTTTCTGTGAATTTCATAGGTTTTTTACATGCTAATTCCTAACTAGAACGTGTCTGAAACCTATGGTTTTTTCAGTGAATTTCTAAGGTTTTTTAATTGGTATTTTTTAAGGGTAATAGTAGTTTTACATATATTTTTTGTACTGAATTTCTAGACTTTTTAAACTTTAAAAAAATATAGATTTTAAAATATTTTTCTTTTGAAAGTTGCATTTTTTTTAATTTAAAAGTAAAATATAGTGTAATTATTTTGTTTTATTTTTTTATTTTAATATATATATTTTTTTTATGAAAATTTTTTGGAGTCTGCACCGAAAGCGCACCGACCACGACGGATATGCAAATCCAAGCTGCCATTTTGGAAAAATCGTGAAGGATCCACATACGGAGTGCGACAGGTTTGCGTTGTGCAGTTATGTTATACACATACGTTACGTGGTGTGCGCGTCAGGTACTCCTGCTCCCGCGCATTCGATACACATGCGCATTACAGTACGCGACGCTTGCGCGGTGCCACGCCATACGTGAAGTCATACGCATACCAAACACGCTGGGTGCGCGACTCCCACACATTTTTTTATGTTCTAAAATGATATGTACGTGCCTTTTATATATATATATATATTAGGGCTAGACATTATCTAAGGTATTTATAATAATAATATAACATGTTGGGGACCGTGGGGGGAGACCAATGCCCCCATGGTCCGCTGGCTCCCCGCGACCTTCAGGAGCAGGCATAGCTTTTCGCGCTAGGAGTCGTGTACCCCTCGCGTGCACGGTAGCGGCGGCGCTTGTACGCGACTCCGTATTTTCCCGTTAAAAAAAAAAATGGCTCTTACCAATCATTTGTATTCGCCCCTGGGACTCCATCCCCGGGGCCCATATAACACGTTGGGGAACGTGGGGGGAGCCCCAATGCCCCCACGGTCCTGCCGGCTCCCAGCTACCTTCGGGAGCCGGCATAGCTTTTCGCGCTAGGAGTCGCGTACCCCTTGCGTGCACACTAGCGGCCGCGCTGAGTTCAGCGCTGGGTACGCGACTACGTATTTTCCCATAAGAAAAAACATGGCTCTTACCATTAATTTGTATTCGCCCCGGGGACCCCATCCCTCGGGGCCCATATAACACGTTGGGGACCGTGGGGGGAGCCCCAATGCCCCCACTGTCCCCACTGTCCCGCCGGCTCCCCGCGACCTTCGGGAGTCGGCATTGCTTTTCCCCATGGGGACCTGCTAACATGCAGCTCCCCATGAGGAAAATCAATCTGCTTAGCTTAATTGAAGCGAGAACAGATTTCCCTGCTCTCGCTTCAATTAAGCAAAGCAGTTTGCAATGACAATTCTGGAGCTGCGAGGCACTGCAAACAACAGTGTCCCGGGGGTGGGCACCCCGGGACAATGCAGGAGCCGTCCCTTGGGGGGTGGTGGTCCCCAGGGCCACCACAGGCTCCAGGAGGAGGCCACGCAGCCCCCCTCCAAATCTGAACCTGGGGAGGTGGTGATCCCCGGGGCTCCGGTGTCCTTAAAGAACCCCCATATTAACATATTAGTGCCCCGGGGAGGTGGTGCCCCCGGGGCGTGTGGGGGGGCTCCAACCCCCCCACAGATTTTTGTTATTTTAACATAAAAGAAGCCCCGGGGTGGCGGGCTGGCGGGGTCCCCCTGGGCCCCCACAGATATTATTTACAAATGCCCCTGGGACTTGGCCCAACCAGGGGGCTTAGTTTTTTCCATTTTCGCGGCTAGATCCGCGCACCCAGCGCCTATTCAGCCGATTTCTCAAAACTAGGTTTTTTTACCCTGGGAGTCCTTGTGGGACCTCCTATGCACCCCTATTGGGCCAGGGTGTTTCTAACCTGCCCCCTTTTCCTGACTTCCAAATTTGTTTTTCGGTTTTCTTCTGCCTCTGTTCTACTGAGGCACAAAATGGCTGCCAACACTTCCTGGTTTGGAGTGTTGATAGCCAATTAACATGAAGCTTGTGATCGGGAGGGTGCGCGCAGTGTGCGCGGATCCTCTGCGGCCATAGATATCACTATCTTTATTTCTTAATTTCTCAAAACTACTGAACGGATTTACACCATTTAAAAAAAAGTTGCTTCTGAACAAAGCTCTACCTTTTGGCAAAATTTGGTGTAATTCCGTTCAGCAGTTCGGGCTGTAGCCGCGTCTAAAATTTTGAATGGGAAATAACATGGGGAAAACGCCTTTTGTGACCCCCTTTTTTCTCGGCCCCCGCTTGATGAATCACTCCCAAACTTTCAGGATAGGAGCTGACCGGAACTGGCCATTTGTTTTGGAAATTTCGCGAAGATTTGTCAACCTGCGCCAAAGTTATTGGGAATAGAATGTTAAGATTTTTCTATGGATAATAGGTCCTAACCATAACTACCTACTGGCGACCGCCAGTAGGTAATATATATTTATTACCTACTGGCGGTCGCTAGTAGGTAGTTATAGTTAGGACCTAGTTTCCATAGGGAAAGCGTTTTTTCTTTTCCCAATAACTTTGGCGCCGACTGAAGAATCTTCGCTACATTTTTTTTTTTAAAGTGCCCAGCTCCGGTCAGCTTCTGCCTTAAAGGTTTCGGGGTGATTCGTCAAGCCGGGGCTGAGAAAAAAGAGGGTCCCAAAACACGTTTCCCCCATGTTCATTTCCATAAGAAACTTTAGACAAAGCTACAGCCCGATCTGCTGAACGGAATGACACCAAATTTGGCCAACGGGTAGGTCTTGGTTCAGAAAGAGCCCTTTTTAAAAAAAATAGTGTAAATCCATTTAGTAGTTTCTGAGAAATTAGAAAAAGAATGGGTTCGATATCTGTCCTCCATAGGAAACTTTAGACAAAGCTACAGCCCGAACTGCTGAACGGAATTATACCAAATTTGGCAAAAAGGTAAATCTTGGTTCAGAAAGAGCCCTTTTTGTTAAATGTTGTAAATCACTTCACTGCGGCAAAGCAGAATTGCTTTCCCACAAGGGGAGCTGCATGACAGCAGCTCCCCTTGTGGAAAGGCAATACAAGCTCCTGCAGGAGGCAGGGAGCCGGTGGGACCGTGGGGAAATTGGGGCTCCCCCCACGGTCCCCAACAGAGGGCCGGCCCCAGGGATGGTGTCCCAGGGGCCAGAAGTGGCCAGTGGCATTGCAGAGAGGTGGTACGAGGCCATGCCCCTTATTACCCCTCTCTGCAACACAGCTCTGTGGTGCTTACTGGAGGTACCTGATGGGCTAGTTGGCCCCCAGCGACCCTCAGGATTCAAGGGGACTTAATCCCCCCATTTACAACGCGCCAGAGGGCGCATTTGCACAGTGGTGCAGGGAGGGGGCGGGCCTGATGTTACAAGTGTGCAAACACAACCCTGACGTTGTAAATTGGTGGTTTAAGTCCCCTTGAATCCAGAGGGTCCCTGATGGCCAAGTAGCCCCCCAGGTACCTGCCAGAAGCCTCGTTTGCAGGATGGTGTAAAAAGGGGAATAGTCTAGGAACACCTCTCTGCAACGCAGCTCTGTGGCGCTTACTGAAGGTACCTGGTGGGCTACTTAACCACCAGTGACCTCCAGGATTCAAGGGGACTTAATTGGTGTCTTATAGTTAGAAATTACATTTATAAAACCTTAGAAATTAATTACAAAGAACAAAGGATTGAGGCACATTATACTTTCTCATTTAAAACACATTGAAATTCACTGAAAAAAACATAGGTTTCAGGAACATTATAGTTAGAAATTACCATTTAAAAATTCTTAGAAATTCACTGAAAAAACCATAGGTTTCAAGAACGTTATAGTTAGTTGGACATTTCACTCATACACAACCATAGAAATTCCACAGTTATAGTAAGTTCATCTAGCTATACGCGACCCCGCAATGCACTGCTGATGATGTAACATATTACATCATTCATGGCATGGTCAGTGACATCACTGATGACATCTCAAATGACATCAGTACAAAGGATTACTGTTTTGCCACGGTCAGACATATTGGCTGGATGTATGATGATACAACGCATACCATCACAACGCGGTATGTTACATCGTGGTCTTGACAACGCAAGTCGTTACATGAACTTGCGCTGGAGGGCGTTGGACTTAGGAATAGTGTGAATTACTATTTCAACTCCAGTCTACGTACAGTAGGGAAGTGGTTGGAATAGTAATTCACACTATTCCTTAGTCTAGAGCGCCCTCCAGTTCAAGTCGATGTAACGACTTGCGTTGTCAAAACCGCGATATAACCATACCGCGTATTAATGGTTTCGTGGTAAAGGATGTCTCCCATATTGGTTAGCATGTTGGCCAAATTATACTCTCTGCACATAAAAGCAAACTGAGCAATCTGCCATAGTTTTTAGATTTGCTGGGATCATAAAAAAACAGACAAAGGCATCTGATAATCAAAACATTTCTATTAATGTTTTATTATTCAAGGCAATTTTCTTTTCATATGGTACTGCTGCCGTGCGGGACTGATTCTGTTCATGTGATCTGAAGGGTGATTTCTTTTGCATCCATTGGGCAGACCATGGAACCACAAATATTTTTTATAAGCATTGACACAGGACTTTAGTCTCATTACTGCACTGATAGAACTGATAGAACTGTTGTCCAATGTAATTGATGGGCTATTGGGTTTTCTTGTTAAGCTTGTGATGATCATGAGCATCCTGATTATACTTTTGTTTACATTTGGACAAGGTACTTTTGTGGTTTTAATTATTGAGATGGGCTAATTGGGCTGAGGGAAATGTTGAACTCCATGTGTTTACATCTGCATAGGGCACTTTATGTCCTAATTATTGATGAGGGTGTTTTCATGATTGAAATATGGGCTGGATATGTCTTTTTTTAACAGGAAACAAAAGGTTTGTATGAGTTATTTTATGATTTTAACTGAATAAAGATTGAGTTGAAATAAATGATACAGAAAAAATATATAGCTTGACATGAAGGCTCAGATACAGAACACACAATCACAAATTCATAATCCAATCCCTCGAGATTTTGTGTGTCAAACTCATAAAGAGTACAGACAGCAGCCTATGGGAGAAATTGAAAGTCTCAAAATAATCGGACAGAATCTCAGGACGAAAATGAGAAGTCGCCCGATCCTTCAAAAGCAGGTGTTTTTGTACACAATTAATGCATAACAATTAACAAAACTACAGATTCAGCATGGTATGATCATTGTTAGGTTGCATTGCAAATCAAAAACAGCCCGTTAAAAATAAATTCTTCTTAAAACTAACCCATTTCTTAAGGTAAGGTATCCTCTGCTTGCTTCTTCAGCAACTGCACTCCGGAAATGTACAACATAATATGAAACATTTCTCAAATGATTGCTCAAAACATTATGGGGCATATTATCAAGGGGGTTTATCTCCGCTTTTTTGGCTTTAAAAGCCAAGAAAGCGGAGATAAAATTATCTCCCTATTACCTAGCTGTCGCTAACACCAGTTAGCGACAGTTAGTAGGAGATAGCGACCATCTTGGGCCCCACTTTGCATGTCAGTGATATTTATCACTAATGACATGCAAAGTGGGCGTGCCAAGATGTTAGCGACTGGAAACAGTCCCTAACATCGCTATCTCCTATTACCAACTTTTGGAGATATTCGCGCTAAGCGCGAATATCTACAAAAGCTAACTCCTGCCCTGAGCAGTTCTTAGCCATGTTATCCAATGGGAGGTGGATAACATGGCTAAGAGCATTAGCTCGGTAATGCATGAATATCGCTGACTTTTCAGCGATATTCATGCATTGCGGCCGATTTTTATCGCATTTGCGATAAACCTTGGTAATACCAAGGTTTATCTGCGATAAAAATCGCCGCAGCTCAGCGGTACATTTTTGTCTCTAACCAAGCAATAGCGATAAGTATCGCTATTGCTTGGTAATATGCCCCTATGTTCTTCTGCAAGCCTGCATCAGAACTTCCAGGGGAAATCTGTCAAAATGATACATTGGATACATGATGAAAAGTATGATTAACAATACATACTCTCCTAATACAATCACACTTTACCTCGAGCACAGAATGCTCCGCAAAAATTGTGACGAGAGAAGACTTGCAGTGGATCTGTGTTTGGGAAGGGGAAAATGAACAGGAACAGGATGAGCAGAACGTCAGACACTTCATCCATTCTATCAAAATGGAGTCTTGCACGAAAATATGGCCTAGCTATGCTAAATTATTAATCACACTTCTAATCAATCTTATGAAATAGTTTCAAGTGCAATAGCATTAATTCTTATGTTGCGACCATATGCATAATTAAAATCACTAATTCTCACAAGTAAAATATTAATCAAATTTGTACATATAACAGAACTTTAATCCTGTATGCTGTAGTTGGTCGATGAAAATTGGAATCACTTAGTAATAGAACGATTAATGAAGAGGGCTGATGAAAGTCCCTATAAGTGAATTACACATATCATTTTAGTAAAATCAAATGGTATTGGCTAATGTCCGACCTAAAATTGAGTAATTGTACATATGCATCAGTTTGAGAAGGGATAGTTATGGGGATAAATAAACCTATTCAAAAAAGATTTTGCTTCAGCATTGAAAAAGTACATTGTGCATATTTTTGGCCATGAAAAATAAATGTTCAATTCTTTGTATACAAAGTTACAAATCTTTTTTTTTTAAATCTATAGTTTTATGTTTTTCACAATTCTTAGGTTTGCCTGGATTTCAGTAACTGTCAACATGTCATTTTTCATGACATTTAAGTCAGTATTAACTTCAGGGTTTTCTTGTCTATATTCAATTTGACACATATATTCGCAATAAAAGTACCCAAAGATTTTCTCCAACACACTCTGGACTCTGACTTAGGAAACTTAGGATTTTAACAATGAACTGTATTTTACGCTAGTATGAGTATAGGGTTCCAAACAGGACTGCTGCATATGTAGCATCAAAAAGTATGGGAACTGTGATCATGAGTATAATGGGGGTGGAGCGAAAGACATGGCAAAGAAATATATATATTCTGTAACTATTTTGTTTTTGTAAAATCATTTTTATAAAATAATGAATCTTAAGTTAAAAAAATGAGTGCAAATAAAACTGATTGGTGTGAATTGTGCTTTTTTATTGCATGAAACCCCAGTTGGTTAATGCAATCACTGCAGATTTCTTTGTATATAACCAGAAGATCACAGTTGAACTTGGTTGGCACAGTGGGCAATAGTGACGTGTATTTACAGTGCTACCAATTCCAAGCCTGTGACAGAAAATACTGAATATTTAAGACATTATTTTAAAACAGTTTTACATACAGTATAAGACAGCCTGCTGAAAAATTAGAAAAAAGACTGTTTTAAGTCAAATTAAATGCTTCCAAAATGTTCATTTCAGAATTACACAGACTGTACCTAGAGCAAACATTTATTTTTGCCCATTGAAAAGTATGCAGTACATAACTCGGCTCTTAACACCCATACACCGACCTAAAAATAAAAACAATCATAAAAATTGTATTGGATCTGCAGGTCTAATATCTTGAATAATCTACTCGACCTAACTGTAATGTACTTGACCCGTGAACTGGTCTCAAATTGTGGGATCCTAGGCAAATATTTTGTCTTATGGAATTACCTTTCTCTTCATTATCACATAAGAGAGCTCCTTCAAATATGCAAGTTTTCCTATTTCTGCTGTACAAAAAAACTTTTTTTTTACTATATTAAATGTTGGTTCCATGTGTAGGAAGAATCAAGTCCATATATAGAGTACACATGATACCTGGCTTGCCTCTTAGTTCACTAATAGCATTGTCATCTGGGCAACGGCGTGAATATTTCCCAGTTCATGTTTAAAAACTCACTTTTATTAAATATATTACTAAAGCATGATGTGGTAGTGCACTGTCATATACCGAATGCACTTCTACCGTTGAAATGGCCCAAAACTTTCCCACTAACATGTAGTTTTACTGATAAAACTATATAGCAAGTAAGCAATGTTTGCCATTTGGGTTTCAGCAAAAATATTAAACAGTTGCACATCACCAAGTAAAGTGTTCTGTTTTGTGCTTATCTTATAAAACAAAATGGAACATAATAACACAAAAGTGCCTTCGTAGCTACTGAAATATATTTTGAAAATGTGTGTACAGTTCACTAATTAGCTATTTCTAATGTGTTAGAAAAAAAGCCTGATATTTTTCAACCTTTTATTTCACATGCTTTGCACAGCACAACGGTCACCCACTTCACAAAATCCTCTAACTTAACAGTCACAGAAAGAAAAGTAAATGTAGGCAGACAAACTGACTTTTGACCTCTTTCTGAATGCCAAGCAAATGTGAAAAGGAAAAAACAAGATTTAAAGGCATTTTTATTGCTCATTCACTTAGTGAGCAAATGGAACACCTGCTTTTGTTATTGCTCCACAACTGGCTAGTAGACCTTAAAAATAGCTCGTCCTGGTGAAATCTGACTCGCCATAGAAAGTGGTTTTCTCGAGGCCTGCTTACAACTACCTCTCAAAATGAAAACCTTTTAGTCTAAGTTTCAAGTGACTCCAAAATTAAAGGTTATACAGGCTCCCAAGAAGCCATTACTTTGGTAACTAACCAGTTGCATGTATTTACGTTTCTTTCAGGTAGCAGGCACTCTGCTGAGAATGTTTGTTTCTTTTTTAGGTGTCTACATTGATAGTTTCACAGTGCAGCAGACTCGCCCCCCCCCCCACATCCACCACCTTTACTTTTTCACTTTTACCCGGGGAACTCTTGAGGGTGGAGATGTGAGGGGTTTTTTGTTTTCGTTTTTAAAGGTATTGAAATTGTTCCTGTAAAATTTAAACAGTTGGGGCACGTCGTTTCCCATAGCTCCTGTCCACTTTGTCCTCTGCCTGAATGCAGTATCTGGATGGTTAAGAAGACCTATAAGAGGCGTGATCTAGCAGCCACAAGCCTCTCAAAAATGCACATTCAAGTTTCTCCTGACATCTAGTTTATACATGTCAAATGTAAGAAATCTATGTACTGTGAGAACCCTAACATCCATGGGAAGTCAGCTTTCATATTGTTTTTTTTCTGTACCAGTGGATCCTATATACAAAAACAAAAGTCCAGACTAGGTCAACAATTCATAAGGTGGTTGTTTATTTGAGGTGCAGAGGGGCTGTAAACATTCTCTTTTCCTCTCTCTTGGCAGGCGCCATTTATTTCGTAGCTCATCCATTTTGAATCATGCCTTTGGATCAGGCCAGTCCGCTTTTACTCACAAGAGGCCAAGTATACAGACACAATTACATGAAACAAATGAGGCTAAGTGCACTTCCTATTTCATCGAGCCGGTCCAGTGGATGGAGCCTGCTCTCCTGGGGGTCATGGACGGGCAGGTGAGAGTGATAGGAGCTTGCCAAAGATGTGACTTCATGGATTTACATTTCAAGTTATGTTGTGAAATACATGCAATAATACACAACCAAAAGTGCTTTCCCAATGAAAAGAAATCTATGTAGTTCTGAATGTCACATGGCTTTTCTGTATGTCTGCTTGTGACACATTTCTGGCCCTTGTCCTTCTTACATTGTTCAAGCCAGCTCTAGTTTCTTTCCTTTCAACAAATCTTCTGTTAGAACTACTGCCAAACATGGGTTTTATTATGTAGAGCCAAATGTCATGACTTCTTTCCACGAGTACACCAGCTGCAGAGATTGGTCTGTAAGCACATGCTAGATCAACTTCGCATACTGGTCCTAAAACTCCCCATCTAATATAAAATCACAAAAGTCCTCGTTGGGAGTGGCCCTCATATTTCTGAAATGCAACTCCATGCTGACACATGATTTATTCAGGATATTGGGCCCGACCTATGGCCTGGACTGCTGGAAATTCTCTGAGCTACTATAGCCCTATACCTTGCTCTGAGGAACTTAACATTGTTGGCGGAGTCAAGTAAGGAGTTTGGACAATGTGTGGGATATGCAGTTAGACCATGGTGTTTGTAATATAAGTTAAGCAGGGGATGCATTGGTTATTAGGATGCTTAATCACTTACCATACTATTTCCCTTGTCACAAAGGCATGTGGATTTACCCACACCAAAAGATCAGAGCCATTTAATTTTGTAAGAGAAGTAATACAACTGGTTTTCTTCATAACATGGAAATGTCAAGATTCCTGCTTAAAGAACCTGAATCTTCTTTAAGAAATCTTTCTCCGAGGCCTGTTATTGTGTGCTAATATATTGTCAAACGACAGCCTCATAGCTTGCAACAGTCTGCTTTCAAATGAGTACCTCACTCCATTTAAGGATAACCCTGTCCAAAGTGGGGACCAGTTTAACTTGGGGTTAAAAATGAGCCGACAGGACCAATTCCAGTTTTTTAAGCACATAAATATTTACATGTATCAGCCAGTCTTATCTTTTCATTTAGCCAAATTTGCAACCAGGCACATGAATCTATATATGACCTCTATTTTGTGACTAACCAATTTGTTGTCTGTGACAGATGAATAGCATCATCAGCTCAGAAGAGAAACAGCAACGCATATTCCCAACCGTCATGGGATCTGCTCAACAACTGGTTTCAGCTGATTGATATAAAAATTGAATAGGAAGGTAGTGAAGAAGCAACCCCGCCTGCTCACTCGCCTGTGCGATATATCAGAGATTTCCTGTAAGGCAGTTAAGATGGCAACAGTGTCTACATTAAACTCTAGTGTGCCCAGAATCATCCAGAGTTTAGGACATTCCAAAAGGTCGCCTACGGAAGATAAATCCATAAATGCCATTCACTTAGGACCTTTATTGCACGAACAATGACACCATGAACAGATTCAAACATAGCTAAAGGGTACTAATGTCCTTGCAGAAACCAAATTGTATGTCTGAGAGAATTTTCAACTTTGGGCCCTAGGCATGTAACCTTTTCAGCAAAATCCTACCTAGATGTTTAACCGTAAAATGTAGGAGGGACGCATGCTGTTAACACAATTGGCTTCTTGTCTGTCCTCCTTTTCAAAGACGAGAATGATGATGCAAGAACCTTTTACTTTTAGGAAATAGAGAGCCCTAAACTACATTTAGCACCTTGGTGACCTTTGATCTCAAAGGTCTACACCGTCCAGTCCCCCACATGAACATTCAGTCAATAAATCAGGATTTAGAAAGCACAGCAAATCACCGGTGAGGGTCTCAAGGCGCTGGAGTTTCAAGCTGCTTTGTCGTGCTCTGTTCATTTGAACAGCCATGTCTTGAGTTCTTTTCTGAATTCCCGGAGCGATGCAGCATTCCTGAAGTCTGTCAAGGTATCTTGACCATTGCTGGTTCAACATAAAAACGTAGTGCATGGCTTCCTTTGACAACGAGTCTCTCAAATCCATTCTTCAGTCTGTCTAGTCAGGTTCCCTGCTGGACCTTTTAACACCCAACATGCGCAGGCAATTGGTTTATGGCTTGTTACTTACGATTACGAATCTCTTTAATGCCTTGATTTGTGAGGCTTTATCCCCCTAAAGTGGAAACATGCCATGGTCTATTCACCCCTGAAAAACAAACTTGGACCCGGCCAATCTGTCCAATTTTTGCCCAATCTCCCTGCTACCCATCCTCTCCAAGATTCTGGAGAAACATTTCAACAGCCAGCTGACCACTTTTTTTCTCAGCTCAGAACTTTCTCCATCCATCTGGCTTTAGGGCTGAACACTGCACTGAATACACCCTTTTGGGTGTAACTGAGCTTGTAAGGCAGTGCCTGGACGAGGGAAGAACAGCCAAACTCACTTTATTTAGACCTTATTGTGGCTTTGGGCACCGTGTCCCACTCTATTTTGGTGGAAAGATTTGATGGCACTTGGCGGCCTAGTTCTGAAGTGGCTCAGATCTTTTCTAAAAGATCGGACCTTTCGGGTATTTTCTTTCAGTGCTAGATCTAAAATGCAAACAATAACTTATGGAGTCCTGCAGGGTTATGTACTGAGCCCAGTGTTTTTTAACATCTACATCCGTCCTTTGGTAGATGAAGTAGATAGCATTGACTTGTCCCTCTTCCTGGGCAGATGACACTCTGATCATCTTTACTCTGTCATCTTCTCATAATCATGGACCTTCCGATCTTAGTCTGGGCTTGAGTCACATCTCCTCATGGATGAATGAAAACTCACTCAAGCAGGACAAAAATGAGGTCATGAATATGGGCAACAATTCTGCTCTTTGGGGTCCACAACGTTCCCCAGCTTACTCTAGCCTTAAAGGTCAAGAAGTTGGGCTGCCTCCTGGATGACACATTATCTATGAAGCCAAGGTAACAGCCTCTTGTTTTGTAGTGTTGAAGTGGCTAAAAAGATCCTTTGGTTGATCCCAACCTCTGCGCAAAGGACCTAATCCTCTCCAGATTAGAGTACGGCAATATGCTGTATTTTGGAGCTGACAAAGTGGCTATCCGTCGGCTGCAGCTAGTGCAGAATGCTGCTGTTAGGCTTCTCTACCAGCTTCTCAAATTTGCCTTGGTTTCATATCTTTTCCACGAGCTGCATTGCCTTATGATTTCTCATAGTATCAAATCTAAAGCACTATGCTTCATGTTTAAGGCGAACATCAGACTCTGACCTCGCTACATCAAGGATTTGGTCCTTCCGTATCATCTACCTGTTCCTTGAGACCCTCATATCGGGCCTTGCTCCTAGTGCCTAGGTTCTGTTGGTCTTGCATGAAAGGGAGCTGTTTTGCCTATCTAGACCCAAAATTATGGAACTCGCTTCCAGAGTCTCTGAGGACCTGTGCTTCACTTCTTGCTTTTCACATGGGACTGTAGCCTTGGCTCTTGAAATGTATGGCTCATCTGCACCCTCCCTACCCTCTCTGCACTGGAAAACCTCTAGGGGTAGCTGCGCACATTACAAATCGTTTAATAATACGTTTTTTATAATGAAATTTAATAAAGTAAAAAAGCACCATCATGGCCAGCGTAGAAAGAGTCATAGAGCTATTACTTTCGTACTTTCAGCCATGTTGCACAGCAGCCTGCCCATCTGTGCAACATTTCTAAATAAACATTAACAAAGCCAATAAATCTTGCATATGTGAAACCTATTGGCTTTGCCAGTGCTTGTTTTCCATTTATGTCCATCAAGAACAATAGCTCAAACCTGTTCTTTGGAAAGACGACGTCTACTTCTATGATTGTTCCTAGTTAAGACCGGTAAACTTGTAACAAGAGGGTTGTGCACTCTACAGGGACAAGCAACTGTTAATTTATTAATTTGCTAAAAATAAAACCGGTTCCTCTAGTTGAAACTGCACTTTGCAAGCACGGCTGACTTCCTTTCCTTACATAACTCCTCTTGCCTTCTGACAGGGCTGTTGAGGCTGTGACCGTGCAGAACCTTCATGGTGCTAGAAAGCTAAACAACAAAGCTACCTGTGGAATGGGCGAAGGAATGTCTATCAAGCTTATGTTAATTTGAAAAAATGCTCTTAGCAAAACTCCCAGATGAGATTCTGTTTTTCAGAGATATCCTGTCAGAAGGGAAAGCCATGAAGTCTAATATAGAGTAGTTTTGAAATGTGATTGACCTTGAAGCAACACAACAATCCCGGTTTATTTTAGGCTTGTGGCTTGATAGGTATACTGTTTACTCTATGGTGACATTAACCACTTGGCTGCTAAGGGGTGTGTGCGAGGTCCATTGACTTTCCATTGAAATCAATGGAAAGTCCATGACGAGTTACCCTTGTCATTAGCGCTGAAGGGGTTAAAGCCCTTCCATCAAAGGTTTTAGTGAAGGAACTGTAACTTAAGTGACATTTTTAAGTCTATGCTTTACTATCCACAAGTCTTCCTCTAATACTTTCTTCAAACCATGTTTATGGAATGCCCAATGAACTAATTTGGGCCCTTGATTTAGTAAAGCGAATTTCCATATAATCAGTACCAATTTAATAAGTCCAAAAAGTGGAAGAAAATTGCCATACTTGGTCAAAATCTTTAGGTCACCCTTCCAATTTGGATCACAGACAATGAAAATTGTCCAACCTTCAAGAAAAAAACTGTAACAATCCTGTGCTATCCACAGCGTCATTTTCTTTCACTCCACCATTTGAGATTCTCCAGGCTCTGAAGAAACCTTTCCCCAGCTGATACCAGTGAGCTAAATAACAACTGCCAAATACATAAATTGCCTTACAGTTTATTACAGCTGGAAAAAAACATTCCCATATTACCCTCGGCAGAGAGTATTTCGTTACAAATGTTTCTCATTGGCTGCAAAGTAGTTTTTGCCTAAGCACCTTTTATTAAAAGATGTATATACCTGCTTAGAACAATTTGTTCACAAAATAAGTCTATTCTGAAAGATGGCACCTACTAGAGAAACAGGTCCTATGCTCCACCTTATATTTTCATGATGAATGATTCGTGGTTTCACAGGTTGGATGTTTTGTGTTACTGGCTTGTACTTGGTGGGTGGCGTTGTCAAACGAATGGGTGAGTTATAGCCCAGCAAAAATGTAAAATGAGATAGGTTTATCATTGCATCCTATGTTCCTACAAAGTCAGTATAACTTACATACTTTGTGACCCAGTTTTGATGAAATGTGATGCATTCATAGGTTGTCCTGGGAAAGATGTTGGAGTAAATTTATTTTGTGTTCTGTCTAGTATTTGACTAGCTGCATGTCACCCGGAACACATTTTTCTGGCCCACTACTTTTGGTTAATAGACTGGGTGATTTCTGAGAGCTGTGATGATAATTCAATTAAAAGGAACTAACTCCACTATGAAGCAGTGATTTATGAAGTTAAACCCCTGACTGGTGATGTGGAGGAGGTGATGACACAACCGGTGGTCTTTGCTGAACATCTTGTTTAGAGGGACTAAAAGAAGTTACTGCTTCCTCGCATGATGTCGGTCATGACTCTTTGAGAAGTTAGTTAATGGTGTTTTACAGTGACTTAGGTTGAAATTCTGATACACGACATTTTGGAATAGTGTGGAATAAAGATGATCCGTGATTTCAAGTTGTTTAACATGTCCCGATGAAAGAATGCGTGGCTGGTTTAGTTCTTGTTATTACTTTGAGCTCTGTGACAGACAGACCTCCATTTGCAATGTCTAATAGAGAATTGTAAGTACAGCAAGTACAAAGAATAAAAGTGAGCCTGGATCAATCTATCAGTCAATCAATTAAGGGTTGGTAAAGCGCAACTACTCACCAGTGAGGGTCTCAAAGCGCCGGGGGAGGAGGAACAGCCATTCAGGCAAAATATAGAACACCCTTGACCTCTTATTATTAATAAATAAAATGGCAGTGTTTCCATTGATATATGGTTATGATATATGGTTATGATACATGTTAATCTGATACAACTTGGTATTTTGTTACAGCTTCTCTGTCCAAAGTGCTCCTACAAACTGGGCTCTTTCAACTGGTACGGAGAGCAGTGCTCGTGTGGGCGTTGGGTGACACCCGCCTTTCAGATACACAAGAATCGAGTCGATGAGGTGAAGTCTCTGCCACCCCTTGGATTACGGACAGTGACCACATGAGTTGGTATACCCAGCCTTAATATGAGATCATGACCACAGATTTCCTCTGCTAATACCTTTCTCTTTGTTTATAGCTTCTAATACCAAATTCCAGTTCAGCTTTTGAAATGAAATTGTCAACAGCTCAATCTCAATGCCTGCTGGAAACAAATCTGCAAACTGGAACCTTGAGATTGCTTTCTGGGTTTCCTTGTCATGAATTTATCTGTTGACGTGATGATTTGTCCGGCTGTTCAGCTTTTCAAACAAAATTAGTAAAACGAAGAAGGCCATCCATCTCCATCAATGCATAGCTCTATGAAAGAGTTAGTGTTTTTAGTGCAGTATGAATAATCCTAGACTTTGCTTCTGCCACCGGCCTTTTGTAGCAGTCCTTGTGCTGTCGAGATACAGGATAGACAGATGCCTTGGGCAAGCCTCTAAACTTGTACAAAAATCTTGGTCCTGAATAAACATGTTAATTTTCACCATTATTTGATTGCTGCCGATGAAATTATGTGGTTTGGTAATATTTGTGTTATAGGGCCTTTGCATCATTGATATATAAAGAAATGCTCAAATTAGAAATCAGTAGGCATGTTTTGCCACTTAAGTTGTGGCTTTAGCATCCTCTGTCTAGTAGAATACATTTATCAACATGTTGTATTGATAAAGACCCTACAGTAAATCCTCTTTTTATCAACTGTTGGCTTCTCAGGGCAGGTTCGAGCTGGGACAGACACCCCAGACATTTATCAGTATAAGTTAAGCATTCCTTGCCTCACGCTTACACATTTGCTGCTTGGGAAACTTCTTTTCATAACTTAAGACATTAGGACACCATTACTGATTGAGGAAAATAAATTAATGAGTATGTTTCTCTGACTCCTTGTCTTTTATCTCTTTGGTGATTAAAGCATTCAGTGAATAAGTTAATTGAAAAATAGGTTCGGTAAAAAATGTTTTTAATCCAGATCACCTTCAGCCTGTCTTGGATTGCTTGTGTTCTGGTTCATAGAGGCCCTAGCCTGGCAGTTTGGGCTGAACTGTTCTCATAAGAGCAAGGTCAAGACTGATTAGCATATAGTGGTGTCCAGACTGAGGTGACTGCCATGGTGAGCACAATAATGATGGACTGGAATGCGACCCTGAGTAAGTACCAGTGGCTTAGACTAATTCAAGCATTTCATCCATCACATTTTTTATACTTGAATAACTTTTGTATTAGTTAGTTCTTGAGCTTTACGTTGTCTACCCTGAACTGCACCCCTTCTTATCTTCAGCTTTCATCAAACTGCAAGGTAATTTTAGGGGTTTTCTGTGATTTTCCCCTTCAGTACTGGGCACTGTCACAAGCTGCCACTATGGCTGACAAATAGAAAATATCTCAAGTATTGCTCATTCTGTGGACACTGTTTATTCTCAATATCAGGGTGTTTATTGACTTTTTTATCCCATTCATAAAGTGTCTCGCTGTGATATCTGTAAGACATTTCCTTCAAAGATGCTCAAGGAGAGAGAAAGAAGATTGGCTCTTTACTTACTTGAAAAGAAGAGGATCCACAATTCTAAAAGGGATGCCACTCCTCTGGGGAAATTTCCATGAAATGTGCCAACAAAGCACTTCTACAAATGTGGGCCAATAAAGGAAGCATATGGAATTTCCTGAGCTGGAATTTACCTAAAACAGAACCATCTCCTCCAATTATTAGACAAAACCTTCCTAATGCATGATTTTTAAAAAAGGGGAAGGAAAAATAACCTCTGAAAAATACTGTGTGAAAGCCCAGCTCTGCTGACATCCAACTGCCAAATTGTTCACGACCAAAGCTGTACCGTTCACTAGATAGAGCTTCTTGTTGATCGGCACTGCACCAATGTAGACAACAACACCATGGACAATCCCTGTGGTGACCATCACCTCTCTTCTGGTGACGACCTCATCAACAGCGACCCTGTCGACCGCGACAATGCATCCACCGTCTACAGCCGTGACCACCTTGTTGACAATTACATCATTGATGACCCCATCAATGGCAGAATACCTTTTCCACCTTCAATTGTCCTGCTTTTGAAGCTGAATGTTTCAGTGCACCCCCAGCGCACATACTGGATTCAGAATTGGAAGCTGATGTCAGCCACCATGACCAACCATCTTGAACTTGAGGGAAATCCTTCTGAGGAGGATTAATACCCACACACCTTCACTCACCCATCCGCTGAGAGAAGTTCATTATCTTCACTTGTGTGATCTACAGTAAGATATTCTCCTTCCTCTCCTAAAAGAAGTCCTAGAAAAGGTATCTGAGAACTAGAGGATTCAACTCCAGATTTTTTCTGTTTAAGAAAAATTAGGCTAGTGGAGGCCAATACTGAACCTTCGAAAGCAAGCAAATTACTGTAAAAACAATCCTTCCGAATGATAGCCTTCCAAGAAGCCCTGATGTTTCAGGAAGGGGAGTACCTCACCTTCAGGATCTGTGTTTTCACATTCCTACACTTTGAAATCACAGGCATGACCTGTCGCAAAAAGGAAAAGTGTCCCATCGAGGGTAGAGTTAGAGCACACTGCACCAGAATCATGGAAACAACAGCTGAAGTCTGTGCTTGAGTGTCTTCACAGAACATTTCTCATGCAGCCAAGTGGAAAAGCAGGTATACTATCACCGGGCATTTGGCCTGAAAGCAAACTCAGGAGTGGACAGACAGTCTGTGCATCCATTTTAACCAGATCGATGCTATGCATTTTCCCCTCCTGTGCTGAGATTTGTTTATTCCCATGTTTCATGACGAGCTGGGCTCGTCATGAGCGTGCGAGGAGGCTACCTCATGACGAGCCCAGCTCGTCATGAGCGTGGAAGGGGTTAAATAGTGTGAGCTTGCTTCCTGCTTTACTGAAATGTGCACTATTTGCTATTCTGATTAAAGTTTGGATGGGGGCGTAATCCTGCAGTTGGCAAGTTCACTGGGTCTCCTCCCAATAACATTGCAAAGATTTTGTCTTTTCTGATTTTTACCCCGACAGAGCAGATGCGCAAATGTGCTGGTTGCCTTAATTGATGCAGCAGAACAATGCAGGCTTCTGTTCATTAGCAGTGGCAGCCTGTGTAGGCTTGACATCAGACAGAGGTCTGCAACAAGGTAACAGCAGAACCACCATGAAGACATGGGCACCCAATTCATATTTCCAGGACAACCAGAAGAAAGCATGACTTTCACCAGCTACCCTCCCAATACACACCTCCACTGAGTGCCACCAGTAAGGTGATGAATCTCTGCGTTTTACTTTTGATTTAAAGTGGAATGACTTCATTAGCAATTCGGGCCGGAAGTCTATGCCCCATATCTTTCCAAATTGCCTGGTGCTGGTAGCTAACTGATAGTTTCTTCGAAAGGAAGGTCACCAACGTTAGCCGTACTTGAATGACTGGCTTTTCAAAACTCCAACAAAGGAAGCATGTGCCTCCACAGCTGCCTGCATCAGTCTATTCCAAGAATTAAAACAGGCCCTAAACATTGAGAAATCCTCCATCCAGCCACAAGATTGCACTTCCTATGGGCAATCTTGAACACTCAAGTGGGGAAGGCTGTCTCAGCAAAAGTTACAAAACTTAGGTTGTGGCAAAAGCATTTTGCTCCAAGCAAACAGTGCCAGTCAGAATATACAAATCCTTCTTAGGGCTCATGTCATCTTGCATCAACCCGATTCCTTTCCGCAAACTCCAGAGTAAGCCTGTTCAGCAGGAGCTAGTTCACCAGTGGAATCAGGCAACTGGCAAATGGAACTAATTGAGCCTGGGCCCACTTACACATCCCCATCCAACCGGATGTACCTTATGTACGAACGTCTTCCGTCTTCCTCGTATCCTGACCCGGAAAA
Organism: Lissotriton helveticus; assembly: GCF_964261635.1. Lineage (NCBI taxonomy): Eukaryota > Metazoa > Chordata > Amphibia > Caudata > Salamandridae > Lissotriton > Lissotriton helveticus. Next base: position 190,699,924 of record NC_136057.1, on the reverse strand, counting down.
CGTTCGTAGCGAGCAGGGAGGCCGCAGTATTTTAAACAGATTTTATTCACTTCAATGCTATTACAAGTCTGCATACTTAATCAGTTAGTCTGCTGTCACATATAAGACGTTATCGTACAGACTACGGGCAAATCAGGGCTCACCTGTATAAATCATAAAAAGATACTGGTTTTTAAAGGAACTCCAATCCCCTACTACTACTCCTAAGAACGCATTATGATGGAAAAGTACCATATCAAAAGAAAACTCTGTCCTGAAGAAGGTGGTTGATCCATGTCTCACTAAAACGCTGAGGCGACTGCTCTGTAGTTTTCTTAGTTTTTACAAATATTTTGTTTGTGTAAATGATATAATTATCATTCTGTGCTCAATATTATGAAATTGCTATTTTAACTTGGTTTTTAATTGTGTAAAATTCTCTATGTAAAAGCTTTTTTTAATCATCAATACAAACTGAATTATTTTATATATTGTTCCTGTTTTGAATGTTCCATTTTGATTATGTCAATTCCATTGCAACTGGTGTTAGAATAATCGTTGTATAAGTACCAATATTGGGTAGCACTACATTTCCCAACACTTGATCCACGTATAATTTCAGTTAGGGATCTTTTCAGTTTTGACGAAAAAAGGGAAAGTATACATTTAGCCTTCATGAACCTCATCACAACTTTTGACACAGTGGTGAGATCTAAATTGTGGTCTGATCAGAGGGGCATTTATTTAAGGAGTTTTATATAGTGCTGGCTAGACCCAAACGTATCAGAGCGCTTTACATAAGGTTCCACATAGTTGCAAACTCACATCACATATTACCAATGATACCAGTAAAAACATTTAAGGAGCATACAAGAAAAGGAAAATGGAGTGAGAAGGGTAAGGGGGTAGGGGAGAAAGGGGTAGAGTATAGATAAAACGGAGAGACGAAGGGAAAGTCTGCCCAAGGTCCGGCTGAAGTGAGAAGGGTAAGGGGTAGGGTTTATTTACAACAGAGAGACGAAGGGAAAGTCTGCCTGGGTAGGTGACGGCTGAGAGGGAATCCGCAGCTTATCTCCTCTTCAGCTATCAGGTAGCTCCACCGGGCATCGGTCAAATAGCTAGGACTAAACAGAAAAACATTAAAGGCGTAGAAGGCAAGAAGAAGGGAACGTAGAGCAGGAAGGGTGTGGAAAAGTAAATTTTGCCATGTTGTATGTGCCTACGTGTTCCCCATCTTATGCTATATGTGCATGACCGATATGCATGTATTCCTTTCTGATCGATTAAAGACGCGATTACAGTTGTATCCATCTCTAGTATGTCCGTTTCCAGTCTTCGTGAAAGCTACGAATATTGGGCCTATGTAAACCTACGTTGCCACGTTTTACAGTGTGCATGTTAATTCATTGAATTGTCCCCGTTTCTAGGCCTCAAAGGGCCCGGACTCAGATTCAGCTCCTGTTTCCTGAACCCTCTCCGAGGAGCGATACAGCCCCCACCCATATCCCTGACCCTTAGCTTACTTTCATGCCTCGCAGTGCCCGGCCCGGCCCGGCTCTGCCTCCCAGTCTGCCAAGAGTATGTTATGTTTCTAGTTATCAGTCCAGCCCTCCTTCTCTGCATTCCTAAGCTACTGAATCGCATCAATAGTTTCCGTCATGGTCTAGCCTTTATGTCTCCATGTAAGAGAAATACTGTCATAGAATATTCCTCGCACACGCACTACATGTAGAATAATGCATGCACCAGTCTTAGCGTCTATTAGCCTTTACCCTGATAACTTTTGGATTCTATCAACATGTACTCTAAACACCAGATACTAGATATGCCTGGGTACATGTCGCTCTGACACTCCAGACTTTAGTCTCCTCTTCTAGCGCAGAAGTCATAGCCCCCAGTTCTCCCTAGTAACACGTCATTGCCAGTTTGCGCGCACCACTAGGTTAGAGGTCCCAGCTGCTCAGGTAGCCCCCTCCATGTTTCCGCCCCGTTTATGACATATTCTGTTACGTTTACATCACATGTCTATGTATACGCCCTGTACACGCCTTCTTGTTACATCATTTTGCCCTTATCTTTCGCGACTGTTACGAACCACGCCTACTGCTACGCCTATTGTATTGAATGTAATGTATCCTGTTTAACTATATATATTGTGGACTGTTATTAAAAGTTACCCACTCCTATGCTAGCCAATTCCCAGATCCTGCCCCCGGCAGCTGCCATCCTATTCCCGTACAGGCTGTCCTGTTCCTGTCCTTTATGCCTGATTAAAGCCTGTAAACTTCAGCTACCTCGTATCCTGACTCTTATTTATTGAGCTACCTGTTTATTGATTAATTCCGAAAAATAGATCCGGTAATAATTTATTTATTTACCACATAATGGCGCCCGAATAGGTACTTGCCCTTTCCCCACGCGCCGGAGAAGCCACGCAGGCCCCCTGATCCTCTGCAGCCGTGACGGAACCATACCGTGCACGTGCAGATATTTCTGCTTCAAGTATCCCTCAGGCCCACGGAGGTTGCGGTCCAGCGTCCAGACGAGGCGGTGAGGAACGCGGCGAGTCCCGACCAGAAACCAAGCCGAGAGTCCAAGGTCCGAGGTATCCGGAGGCCCACCTGTAACTGAAGTCCGAAGTTCGTCCGTCCGACGTCGTAGCAGTCCAGTCGAGTCCGAGGCCTTCCGTTCTTGCTGCCCGGTGAGTACCGTTGCTGGGGTAGTATCTAGACAGGGTCAATTAATTTGTCTCTGGTCCGTGGGTTTGGGTACGCAAATCCAACACGAAGTGTTCACTTAGGTGGACGCGGGTCCTGACGTGTCTCTTTATGGGACCGATAAGTTTCGTGCTGTTTTAGCAGTACATCTAGTCATTCTAGTAAGTTCTGTTCTCGAGAAATTCATGTGTTCTGTTTTTCAGTATTTCAGGTAGTATTCTGTCCGAACTGTTATTTTAAATGTCATTCCATGTGTCTTTCAATGTCGTGGTATGAGTGACTTGTTTTCTTAAGTTATTATTGTGTTTATCGTGTATTGTATTGTGTTCAGACTCCAGCCTAAGTTATGCCTCTGTTCTCAAAGTTACGTCAGTTAAAAACTAGAAAAGGTCTGCTCGAAGAAGCAGTTCCTGTCCCGCCTAGGGACAGTCCAGTCATTTTATGTATCAAAAGCATGGCATAAGTGCCATATTATATCTAGACTTATGGGTGGAGTACACCAAAGAATTAGAAGAAAAGTATAGATGGCCCGTATCAGGTACGTGGGATGCCGAGTGCATCATGCGAGTAGAAGAAGCATTATGGAAAAAGAAAGCCAGACAGTCCCAGAGAGATGCCATCGAGTTATGGCGCAAAGAATCTCATAAAAGAACCGAAAAAGAAATCAGAAAGTCAGAATTAAGTAGAGAATCCTCAGAAAGAGCCCAAGAAAGGGAATTAATCGAAGTAAGTGAACGAGTTAAAGCCGAACAGTCAGACAGACAGAGAAATGCCCTCATTAAGGGTATGTATCCTCTTCTTGCCGAGGGCTTGCCAAAAGCAACCCCGGAAGCACCATGTAATTTTCCGCCGCCATTAGTTCCGATTAAGCTACGTCACAAACCGACCGCAGCTGATATTTTTCTCTCGTCCTACTTGGACGACACAGTCCCAGAATATGCAAATCCTGTTCCGCCAGCTCCTGTAAATAATGTAATTCCTGTTCCTCCAGCCACCGGGGCACCTGTTACAGCACCGGTAACGGTACCCCCGGTCCAGCCCATAGTACAAGTACCCGCTACATCAGTCACTCTGCCAGCCCGTATGATACCCGTCGATGATTCTCGTTTAGGAGCCGCGGGGGGGGGAAGTCCTCCGGGAACCCCGCCGCAACACAAACGTGTAACGTTACTCGAGTTACATGAACGTGCGTTACAGCGTACGCCTAAATCTCAGTTGCAGATATCAGATGAGCGCTTACCGAATGCCGTTATGATTCAGTCCCAGGCAAAGATGATATGGTCATATATTCATTGCGTGTAAGACGGGTGACCGAATATTTGGACACCCTACCGAATATGAAAGAAGATCTAGACAGAATATATCGTTTCATCCGTACAGGAGAAGATCCAGAAAGTATTGGCGAAGTCATGTCTCAAAGGAAAGCTGAGACTCAGCTCATGCTTTTAAAGTTTCTGATTAATTGTTTAATAAGGGAACAAGATTATCCGACTAAAGATCCGATCGAAATGAGAGTTCTGACAAAGTGGAGTGATCATATAGCCGAGGGAAGACACAAGACACTGAGTTGTATAGAGAGTATGTACAAGAAAATTCGTAAGGAAATAATAAGGTTACACGAGAAACGCAAAGCAGCACAAGTGTCCGAGAAAGAAGACAACACTGACACTGAAGAAGTAGAAGACGAGAATACCGCCAGAATAGCGTATGTAGGTAGACTTCCCGACCGACATTCACGTCTAGAACACAAGAAAGTTTTTCATCTTCCAGCACCAGAACAAGAGAATCTTGAACAAGTATTTCAAGCTACCGATCACATTCTGAAATCACGAATCGGTTATAGTGAACTTAGTACCATGCATGAACAAGAACTAGCCCGATCAGCAGTCCGATGGATTACAGATTCTACCACTTTTCCAGACGAAATAGTGGCACAAATGTTTCTGAAACTGCCCCCAGCCGGGTATGTATATGATCCAGCACCTCATTACACTGTATGAGGGACAACATTCTGATCCAGGTCCGTTACATGATGTTCTGAACGAGTTACTCCAGTATAAAGGAGAGGTTTAGGTACCGATTTAATTAGTGTCATTCCAGAAAAACGCCACAAATATAGAACGTTTCTGAATCCGCATTTTGTTCATGTCTCACCTCCAGAAAGTAAACCATTTTACATAGATAGACAGCATCCGTTACGAGAAGTACACCCAGTTAGGACAGTGGGTGGTGAAATGCAACGAGTATTTGTTTACACCCCTATCACAAAGATGGAACTCTTAGAGATGAAGAAATTAATTCCCTGTCACGACAAAGATCCAGCAGGGTTCCATCGAGAATTAAAAGACATGCTCCGTATGAGAGAATACACGTATCCAGATATCATTAAAATGCTAAAGGTCCTGTTGCCCGCAGGGGTATATGAAAAACTCAAGGAGAAAGAATGGGAGGTGGGAGAGAAAAAGATTGATTGGACAGCTCTAGAAGCTGAAGATAAAATACGAGTACCAGGTACCGGTCTTGGGGACAAATGTAAAGAATTGCCCGAGTTATTGATACAAGTTTTGCCAAGGTTATTAGCCACGAAAAAGGAAGATTGGGATGCAATCTCAGCATGCAAACAGAAACAGGATGAAGACACTAGTGATTTTTATTCTAGATTTGAAAAATGTTTTATTATTAACAGTGGTTTGAAGACGAGTAGCGAGTCATACCCTCATCTTTTTGTTACTAAACTGGTCGAGAATTCAAGTCCACAAGTTAAAAATCGAGTTTTGAAAGTCGAAAGTACCTGGCAAGCTAGTACCCCGTCACAAATGCTCCAAATGCTCCAGTATCACCAGAATAGAATCAGGGAAGAGCAAGAACATGAAAGGAGACGTATGAAAGACACGAAAATGAAAGTGTTAGTTGCACAATCTGTTCCACAAGACAGTCAGAAGAGGGGTCCGAATCAAGCCAGTCATCCTGCAGCTCCCGTTAAAGGGACATGCAATTACTGTAAACAGCCAGGTCATTTTATAAACGAGTGTGCAGTTCTGAAACACAACATAGCAACTGGTAAAACTAAAGAAAGACCACGTCCGCCTAGACAAGAACAAGTTTCACAGACTTCTCAGTCACCACAGAATGCACAACAGACAGTTCCAGCACCGCAGCCCATAGCTGCAACACAGCATGTTACACAGCAGATGTACCAGTATGCCCAGTCAGAGTATCCAGAGTATCAACAGTATTCATGAAACAGCCTAGAGAGGGAGGTAGGCTTGCCTCTCATCGAGATACCTGTAGATCAAGAGGGTCCCTATGTACACAGTCAAGTATTAGGGAAAGACAGAAAGTTTTTGATTGATACAGGGGCAAGTAGGACTACTATCAGTCATGACGAGGTTCCAGGGGCTCCGCTCTCAGGCTCTAGAAATGTTTCCCTTGGATTTTCAGGAAAGCCCATTGTGAACGAGATTTCAAAACCAGTTACTCTAGAAGTTGGTCCATTGTCCCGAACTACTGATTTGTTACTTACGAAATCATGTCCAGAAAATTTGTTAGGCATTAAAACTCTGAAAGAATTAGGTGCAGTTATTTGCTGTTCCCCAGAAGGAATCCGATTGTTTTTGCGTGACTTTAAAGGTCACTATGTATTACGTGATTTTGATCCAAGATTATCAAATGTACCGCAGCATTTATGGGCGCAAGGTCCAACTGATGTAGGTTTTATGCAAATCACACCCCATCGTGTGACTCTCATACAAGGTATAGTCTTGCCACGAATCAGACAGTACAGATTGCCACCTGAGACTGTAGCAGCCTTATCCAAAATTATTGACAAGCTCATTGTTCAAGGAGTGGTTGTAGAAACTGACTCCAATGTATGTAATTCTCCTATCATTCCAGTCATGAAACGTACTGATCCAAATGCACCTCCAGTATATCGATTAGTGATTGACCTTCGAGAACTTAATAAATGTATTATACCCCAGTATCCAGTAGTCCCAGATATTTCATCCCTATTGACAGCTATTGATTCTGAAGCTACATTTTTCACTGTTATTGACCTCAAGAACGCATTTTTCAGTGTCCCGATTCATCCAGACAGCCAGTACCTTTTCGGTTTTTGTTTAAATGGAAGGAGCTATAAATTCACACGAGCTCCTCAAGGTTTCACAGATAATCCTAGCATTTACAGTCAAGCACTTAAAAGACAACTAGACAATATTCACATGCCAACTGACACTGCCCTGCTCCAGTATGTCGATGATCTACTGATCACAGCCCGTTCTGAACGTGACTGCGAGCGTGCGTCACTTACAGTCCTGTATTTCCTAGCCGAGATGGGGCACAAGGTGTCCCCTTCGAAGCTCCAGTTCTGTGTCCAGCAAGTGATCTACTTAGGCCACTTACTGTCCAAGTGGGGTAGGCAGTTGACACCAGACCGTATCCAGTTAATAGCGAGTCTTCCACAGCCCAAGACACAGAAGGAGGTACGTGCTTTTATTGGCCTCACTTCTTACTGCAGACAATGGATTCCTCAGTATGCATTTCTAGCAAAGCCACTGATACAGTTAACGACACAGGAGGCAGCCGTATCGACTGTTCTCCCTTGGACATCTGAACATACACTTGCTTTTAATGAATTAAAGAAAGCCTTATGCCAAGCACCTGTTCTAGCTACACCGAACTACAGTAAGCCTTTTACACTTTTTGTCACAGAACGTGATGGTACTGCATTATCTGTTCTCACACAAGATCAAGCAGGACAGTACAAGCCTTGTGCTTATTTTTCGAGCACATTAGATCCAGTAGCCCAGGCTTTGCCTGCGTGCCTCAAGTCAGTTGCAGCCACAGCTCTAGCTAACAGACAAAGTGATTCCATAGTATTGGGACACTCCCTGACAGTACAAGTTCCACACTCCGTGGAAGTTATTTTAAACCGAACACAGACTCAGCACTTGACAATTGCACGTTTAACAGGTTATGAACTGACACTGTTTCAGCCACACATAGAAATCAGATGCTGCAACGTTCTAAATCCTGCTACACTGTTACCATCAGTTACTTCAAATCCTGCCACACATGACTGTGTGGAAGTCATTAACACTATGACCAAGCCAAGACAAGACCTGACAGACATTGCATTACCTAATCCCGACCTGACACTTTATGTGGACGGTTCATGTATGAGAACTAGTACAGGAGAACTAGTAGCCGCGTATGCAGTGACTACTGACACCGAGGTTATTGAAACACACCGTATTGACACCCTGTCTGCTCAAGCAGCAGAGCTAGTTGCTCTGACCCAAGCCTGCATACGTGCCAAGAACCAGACGGTAAACATATATACAGATTCACGTTACGCATTCGGAGTTGTACACGACTTCGGAGTGCTCTGGCAGGAGAGAGGTTTCATGACTTCTCATGGAACCAAGATTCAGCATGGTCTCCTCATTCAAGCTCTGTTAGATGCAATACATTTACCGACAGCTATCGCTATCATGAAGTGCAAGGCACATACGAAAGTTACTGACATCATTTCCCAAGGTAACGATCTAGCAGATCGAACAGCCAAGCTTACAGCTCAGACACCAGACATTCCAGTCAACACGACACAGACATCCACTCCAGAACAGACTACTTGTATGACAGTTAAGGACCCTACACAAGATGTCATAGACATACAGTTACATGCTACTCCCGAAGAAATCAAGAAATGGTCCGAACAAGGAGGGGTCCAGACAGATCAGGGATGGGTGACGAAGGGAAAAGCCACATGGTTTCTCCCCGACTCTATGGTTCAAGTCATTATCAATACCGCACATAGTCCAGCACATCTAGGAGAAAAAGCTATGTTAGACAGTATACAGAACCTTTGGTTCAACAAGCACTTACGAGCTGCAGCCAAGCAGAAAGTCCGTACTTGTATGATATGTTGTCAATTCAATCCAGGTAAAAGTGTCCCGGTGGAACAAGGTGGATTCCAACCTCCTGACCACCCTTTTGAAGTCCTCCAGATGGATTATATTCAGATGGAGCGATGTCGAGGTTTCAAGTATGTCCTCGTAGTTGTATGCGCTTTGTCCAGGTGGACAGAAGCATATCCAGTTCCAGATTACACAGCCGCGACCACTGCCAGACAGTTGGTTCGTGAATTTTTTCCCCGCTATGGACTCCCTAGGGTCGTGTATTCTGATAACGGCCAGCCATTCTCATCTGAGTTAATGAAACATGTTTCCCTTTTGTTAGGGTACCAGTGGAAGTTCCATTGTGTGCGCCATCCTGAAGCAGCCGGTCTCGTAGAGAGACATAATCAGACCCTGAAAATCCGTATTGCTAAGACATGTAAAGAGAAAGGTGTAGACTGGCTAGTTGCCCTGCCAGTTGCTTTATTTTTCATGAGGATGGTTGCACATTCCAGATCAGGTCTGTCCCCTTATGAGGTCGTATTCGGCCGCCCCCCAAACATGTGGGGTACACCTAGACCCCGCAGTATTACAGATGTTTCCAGTAATATGTTGACAGATTACCTAGCTTCCTTGATGTCTGCCCTACACTCTTGTCGTTCACAGGTTGCCGCTGCATTTCCAGACAATACTGAAGTGAAACCGCATGAGGTCGTTCCAGGCAACCTTGTTCTCGTCAGGAACTTTGATCGTTCAAGTCCACTGGAGCCCCGTTGGAAGGAGCCACGACTTGTTCTTCTGACCACCCGCACGGCCGTGAAGTTGGAGGGCCGCAAGGGGTGGGTCCATCTGTCCCATATAAAGAAGTTCCATGGAGTTCGTGAAAAAACATTTTCAAAGGACATTTCTAAAGACTGCCTGAAACCAGACTCTGAACTTAATTCTGAACTGAAAGTTCCTCTGTTAGAAAAAACTCGGCAACAGGAGTATAAGTTGAAGCTTCGGTCTAGTAAAATAAGTCAGCCAGTTTAATTGTCTAAGTCCCTCTCGGGTGAAACGGTTAGACAGGTCCCTGACATGTATGAGATAGACCCCCATAGTGAGAGAGTTAGTCAAAACTCTATACGATGTATCGTCGTTCTAAGTTTCTTATTGTTTCTAAGTTTAATGGTTACCTGCACAAGTTATGCATTACATTTATGTTTTCCAATTTCTCATGTAAATAAGTTTTCTAATGCTACAGTAGAGCACACATTTAGTGATCTGCCTCCTCACGAGTTATCCTATCGTCTTGCTATGCGAAACAATACATTTATAAGAATGTTACACTATTCACACCAGACCAGCAATGCCACTAATTGTTGGGTGTGTGGTCGACTCCCCCCTTTTCAGACACCGAAGGGAGTTCTGCCACTCTTTCCATATCTGTTTTCACATAATGGTTCGTGTGGAGCATGGTCCACGTTAACGTCATCTTCAAATGATATGTCCCTCCTGAATAGAACATGTTTTCCAGACAAGCAAGGTCTCCCCCATAGAACAGGGTTAGATCTAGAAAATGAAGTTTATAATTTAGGTAATTATTCTTCGAATTTTATGGTCCTGAATGTTCAGTCTGATATTACTCCAGACTTACCTGCTATTTCAGTATTACCAGTCAAAGGCGAATTATGTGTCAGAAATAATGGTTCCGCACATGTAGGACATAGTGATTGTACTACTACTGTCGAGTATAGTGACAGTGGGAAATCTATTTTCAAAGCTTCACGTCATTCTTATTTTGTTTGTGGTCAGACCGCATATGTTCGTCTGCCCCTCGATTGGGATGGAACATGTTACATTGCCTTCCTACTGCCACCAGTTTTTCTAGCCCCATCTGATTATCACAGAAATACACATCTAGTACACGTTAGACCTAGAAGGGAGATTGAGTCCCCAATTGTCGATCAAACTGAAACTACTCTAGAACAGTATACAGACTTCAATAAAGGTTTCTTTTTCTTTATAGGACCTATCCAGAATAGTAAGTTAATACGTAGACTAACCAGAACCCTTGAAGCAGTAGTGAATGAGACTACTTCTGCTCTAGGTAACTTAACTGAAGAGCAATCTGCTATGAGATTTGTCGTGCTCCAAAATCGTCTCGTTCTTGACGTCATACTGGCCGATAGAGGAGGAGCATGTAGAGTCATCGGATCTAGTTGCTGCATTTTCATTCCTAATAACGCGCCGTCTGTATATTCAGCTATAACCAGACTTCATAAAATTGCCCATCAGTTACACCAGAATCCAGGCACCTGGACATGGTCCGGTTGGCTCTGGAGTATTATATCTGCCTGGGGATGGAAAGTATTGTCATTCCTAGGTATTGCAGTAATGATCATATTCAGTTGCTGCCTCTGTATACAATGTGGCCCTGCGATTTGCGGCATGTGTGCTACCTCTTGTATTCCTAGTCCTAAATCCCGTTCCAAGACAATTCGAGACGAGCAGATGATACTATATGAAATGATAGATGGTATCATGAATATTGATGTTTCCTGATGGAAACGTAGGGCACAAGGAGGGAATGTGGAAAAGTAAATTTTGCCATGTTGTATGTGCCTACGTGTTCCCCATCTTATGCTATATGTGCATGACCGATATGCATGTATTCCTTTCTGATCGATTAAAGACGCGATTACAGTTGTATCCATCTCTAGTATGTCAGTTTCCAGTCTTCGTGAAAGCTACGAATATTGGGCCTATGTAAACCTACGTTGCCACGTTTTACAGTGTGCACGTTAATTCATTGAATTGTCCCCGTTTCTAGGCCTCAAAGGGCCCGGACTCAGATTCAGCTCCTGTTTCCTGAACCCTCTCCGAGGAGCGATACAGCCCCCACCTGTATCCCTGACCCTTAGCTTACTTTCATGCCTCGCAGTGCCCGGCCCGGCCTGGCTCTGCCTCCCAGTCTGCCAAGAGTATGTTATGTTTCTAGTTATCAGTCCAGCCCTCCTTCTCTGCATTCCTAAGCTACTGAATCGCATCAATAGTTTCCGTCATGGTCTAGCCTTTATGTCTCCATGTAAGAGAAATACTGTCATAGAATATTCCTCGCACACGTACTACATGTAGAATAATGCATGCACCAGTCTTAGCGTCTATTAGCCTTTACCCTGATAACCTTTGGATTCTATCAACATGTATTCTAAACACCAGATACTAGATATGCCTGGGTACATGTCGCTCTGACACTCCAGACTTTAGTCTCCTCTTCTAGCGCAGAAGTCATAGCCCCCAGTTCTCCCTAGTAACACGTCATTGCCAGTTTGCGCGCACCACTAGGTTAGAGGTCCCAGCTGCTCAGGTAGCCCCCTCCATGTTTCCGCCCCGTTTATGACATATTCTGTTACGTTTACATCACATGTCTATGTATACGCCCTGTACACGCCTTCTTGTTACATCATTTTGCCCTTATCTTTCGCGACTGTTACGAACCACGCCTACTGCTACGCCTACTGTATTGAATGTAATGTATCCTGTTTAACTATATATATTGTGGACTGTTATTAAAAGTTACCCACTCCTATGCTAGCCAATTCCCAGATCCTGCCCCCGGCAGCTGCCATCCTATTCCCGTACAGGCTGTCCTGTTCCTGTCCTTTATGCCTGATTAAAGCCTGTAAACTTCAGCTACCTCGTATCCTGACTCTTATTTATTGAGCTACCTGTTTATTGATTAATTCCGAAAAATAGATCCGGTAATAATTTATTTATTTACCACAAGGGGGTAGGGTGAAGGGGTAGGAGGGAAATACGACCGAGACGAAGGACCGTCTGCCCAATGTCTGGCTGGGTAGGTGATGGCCGAGGGGGGATCCACAGCCTGTCTCCTCTTCAGCTAACAAGTAGCTCCACTGGGCATCGGTCAAATGGCAGGGTCTCCGCGGTCGAGGGAAAGTTCGAAGAGTACATGTCCCAACGTGATCACCATCTCACTGAACTCCATGTCAACCTCATCTGTGGAACACTCCACAGTGCTTTTACCAGTAGTAGAAACAAAATCCACAGGAACCTTCGTATAGTTGGTGGTCAAAAACACCCTTACCTACTCTATGCTGACAATATTTTAAAGTTTGATATGTCACATATAGGCTTACAAAGAAGACCGAATGATCTGAAATGTTATTCTCAGTAATTATTTGAACATACGACGAAAAGCTAAATTGTATTCTTTAAAGGCAAACATCATCAGAAAAAAGAAACATTGTCATTGGTATGTGGGGACAGAATCACTGAAAGTAGTAGAAGAGTATACTTTTTTGGGGAAGATCTTTAGCTCCTCACTAGATAATAAGGCAGAAAAAGCCAATATGACTCCGAGAACAGCGAGCGATGCAAATGGGCTGTGAAGATTTCTATAATGTACATCGTCTGAGACATTTTGCACATTCTTCCCCTTCTCTTTTATAGGAGGTTGAAACAATTGATAGTAAGAAATGTGCTTTATACATTTGATGGAGGGCAAAATCCTTGATGTTTTGTTCTTTGAATATATCCGCACCAGTATGTGCCATCGGGTTAGAACTCGTACTGGCCTGTGCCTATGTGTTGGGTATGGCTGCAGTATTATGCTGGGGGCTGTGCCTTGTGCACTTTGAAAGAAATATTTGGAGGAAGTTATGAGCCACTGAAATTGTAAAGGCAATGTTTATTTATCTCACATTAGGTAAAAATCCATTATTTGCCCTGAATTTGCTTAAATTGGGGAAATAAGTATTTATGAACATGTATAGGGCTGAGTTCTTAAGTTCCTTTGCCCAGCCCTTAGTATGAAAATGGATAGACATGCTTGTGACAGCAAAAATAAGATTTTTTTTATATTAGCTCTGTGTTATATCCTTCATTCTGTGTATTTCCCTTTTAAATGTATTTCCCTTTTATGTACATTGTATTCCTTTGATTGTGGCACATGCCATACAGTTGTGTATGACATCACTAAGATCTGTATTCTGATTTCTGCTGGTGAACTTGACTGGAAGAAGTACTGTGCTCCAGAAGATTAAACTAATTTTCATTTAATCTGGAATCCTGGAATTTAATATTGGCGACGAGGAGAACTGTACCTGCTACTTTAAGGAGCACAGGAGCGGTACAACTATTTTGGGATTTATATATTTTTTTGTTAAATCAACCTTTTCTCTTGTGGATTTCGTGGATTTATTATTGCTGTTTCAACTTCCTCACCCTCGGAGTGGTATCTACATGCTGTTGGTGAATTTCTAGATTATTCCCATTGCCTGTTACACATTTTTGTACATTTTGAAGTGTTTCCTGAAAATTTCCTGAATCGTTTTGAAAGTCGCTCTGTTGTTGTGCGCGTGTGAGTCCCGAGGCGAACATTCTCCTGAGGGTGTGAAGCGGAGGAAGTCCTGACGTGCTGCGGTGATTCCTTGCAGCGTGTGATGTCGACGCGCAGGAGTTCCTGACGTGCTGCGGTGATTCCTTGCAGCGTGTGACGTCGACGCGCTCCACGCTAGCGTCAGCGTCATTTCACGTCGGCGGCCATTTTGAATCTCCTTAGCAACCCTGATACACACGGGAGCGCCGTGTTTGTTATCTTCAACACGATTTCTTCAACGCTGATGCACACAGCTACGGCACTTCAGATGCACACAGCGTTATGATTGCGTGAATTCTCCGACGATGATGCGCATAGCAGACAGATTTGTGTGCTGAAAATTACTGGCTTAATTATTCTTCAAGTTTCGTTTTCCATTAAGCCATATTGTTGCATGACTACATTATTTGCATGTAGTCGTGGGGGTGGTGCGGGCCGGAATAACAGGTGTGGAGGCCGTATATAGTGTGCTATGACTTAGCAGTCTTTTATTACAGTACACAGTTATGGTCGTGGGAGGTAAAGAAGCAGAGGATAGGGATGAAGGTGGTGTTCCGAGTTCTCGTCTTCGGGTGAGGGATGGTTCTGGAAGGGTCTTGCACGACGCCTCTGGGGTTCAGGGTTGATCCTTCTTCTCCTTGCTGGTCCGGTGGTCCTCGGAGTGAAGGGGAGAGAGAACAGGGCGGTCGGTCTTTAAGCATAGGACTATCGGAGTACTGTCACCAATCACCAGAGTTGTGTGGAGGTCAAAGCGAGAGTGAGGAAGGGGACGGTAGGGAGGAAGATGGGAGGGTATCCGAGCGGGAAGGAAGAAGGTGGACTAAGTGAGGGTTCCAGTGTGGGGTTCCTTACTCTATGTGACTCGGGCCGTGGTATATATATATATATATATATACACAGTGCTCCTAGGGGTGCTACACGGTGAGGGGGTACTCTATTTACAATATATACAGGTCCGCCTGGGAGCCAGGAGACAGGGTACTCACATGCCCTGCCGTAACTCCCTTGAGTTACGGCCGCTCTCCAGCGTCCTCCACCGGACTCCACCAGTCCTCGGTCCAGACCTCGTCGTCTTCTCCGTCTTCTCCGTTCTGCTTTCCAGGGGCGCTGCTGTCCGTCTTCTGCCACGAGCCGAGCTCACCGTGCACCTTGCCGTCTTAGTTTCCTGCTTTTTCTTCTCCCGTCGTCGGGTAGGGGGTGGGACTTCTGGGGTCACTCGGGAGTCCTTCCGGTTTCACGTCCTTCCGGGTCGGGTCCTGCAAGGAGGGAGAAAAACATGGAGTCCGGGTTGCCAGGGACGCCGTCGGATCGGTCCGCGAGGCTCGGGACCTCGAGGGAAGCAACGGGTCACTCGAGGTAGGGACCGCATCCCGTTCACATTGCATGACTACATTTCTACTACTCTCTGAGGGGTATTGTTCATTTATTTTATAATATCATTTGAAGATATTTATATCTTTTATGGTTTTTATCAGTTTGCAGAGTTTTGTGATAATTTTCTTTTGCATAATTTATTGAGTTTTAGTGTGTTTTATTTGTTCTTACCACTATGCAATTTGATCCACCTACTAAGTTCTTACAATCTAAAGGAGATCCTCCTATTCCTTGGTCCAGATGGAAGGAAGAGTTTCTTACCTATTTAAAAGCGATCGATAGAGAGAGGATGGGTAATGAAAGGAAGAAAAATATCTTTTTACATTGTCTGGGTTCGGAGGGGCAAGCTATTTTCAGAACCCTCCCTGTTGCTAGTGGTGATTTTGGAACATTTGATGAAGCTCTCATGCGTATTGAAACTCGTTTCAAGCCCTCTTCTAGTATTGCTCTTAATAGGTATAAGTTTTATACAAGGGCACAGAGAGATTCAGAGACTTTTGATGATTTTCTAACTGCTCTCAGGAGTCTTGTGATCTCATGCAATTTTGGTAATTTAGCAGACGAAATGATAAGAGACCAAATTATTGTAAACGTGAAGAACAAAAAAACACAAGAGCAGTTATGGATTTTGGGAAATCCAAATCTTAATGACACTATATCCACAGCAAAAGCTTTTGAACAGTCGGAGAAATGGAGAAAGACTATGGATGATGTCAACGTTAAAGGAGATAATAGTAAAACTATTGATGAAGTGTGTAGTTTAAAGAAGAAGTCTACACCACAATATTTTAAAGATTCTAGGAATATTGTCTGTTTTAGATGTGGAAGTACCAACCATGTGGCATCTTTCAAGTTTTGTCCTGCTATTGGGAAAGAGTGTGTCAAGTGTGGTAGGATTGGGCACTTTGCTAAAGCTTGTAAGGATGATCGCAAGAGAACTATAGAACCTCAAAGGAGTGTGGGGCCTAAGAGTAGAGATGTTTCAGTTGTGAGAGATTTGAATTCTGTGGATGAGGATTCTTGGTTGTTTCAATTCAAGGTGTTTGTGCAGTTGAGGAGTATCTTCCTTCTCCTAAGTGTCATGTCAAATTTTTGGGTGAAATTTTGATTCTCATGGCTGACTCTGGTTCGCCATGTACCATTATAACTGTAGAATATTTTCATGAAAAGTTTAAGGATACTTTATGTCTGGATGATTTATCTAGTCCTGACATTGTTGCCAAATGTTTTAATGAATCTACCATTGAATTTGTTGGTTATATTGCTTCGAATTTAGAATTTAAAGGGAGATCAGCTCAGGTGAAGATGTATGTTGCTAAACAAAGTATCAATGTTTTGGGTTGGAGAGATCAATGGAAACTTGGTATCAAACTCAATCCACGAAGTAAAGAACCTGTTATGTTAGTAGAAGAGATGGATTGTTGTTCTGGGATCAATTATTATTCTGTTGTAGTTGAGGAGTTGTTCCTGAAGTTTTTACTGATACGTTAGGAAAACTAAAGGGTTTTTGTCATGAGATTAAACTGAAAGCTGGAGTTTCTCCTGTCAAACAAAAACTCAGGAATGTACCCATTAATGTGAGAGATGAGTTAGGAAAGTTGTTGGATGGAATGTTGAGTGAGGGAGTGATAGAAGAAGTGGAATCGTCTGAGTGGGTTTCGCCCATCGTTTTGGCACGAAAATCGGATAATTCCCTGAGGTTGTGTGTAGATCTTCGTGCCCTAAATGCGAACATTCTAATTGACTGCCATCCTTTACCTAACATTAATGAGGTTGTTAGTACACTGGGAGGGGCCACTGTTTTCTCTACATTAGACCTGAGATCGGCCTATCATCAAATAGAGTTAGCTAAGGAATCTCGTCATTTGACTGCCTTCATAACGCCACAAGGGTTGTTTCAATTTAAAAGAATGCCATTTGGACTTGCCTCTGCGGCGTCCGTTTTTCAAAGATCAATGTGTCATCTTTTTAAGGGAATGCAGTCATGTGTGAAGTGTTTTCAAGATGACATCTTGATTTTCTCACCAGATGTAGGAAACCATTCGAAGCACTTAAATAAGGTATGTGAGATTCTCAAGGACTATTGTCTGACTTTAAAAAGAAACAAGTGTAAATGTTTCCAAGAGTCTGTCGAATACTTAGGACATACACTTTCTAAAAGTGGGGTGGTTCCAAAAAAATTGTTGGTTGATGCCATTCTCAAAGCACCTGCGCCAAATTCTAAAGAGAAACTTCTTTCCTTTTCTGGTCTTGGTGAATATTACAGTAAATTTATTAAGGACTTTGCATCAAAAATGGAACCTTTAAGGGAATTGATAAGGAAGAATGTTGTATTTGAATGGGGAGATAGTCAGCAAAAAGCTTTTGAAAGGATTAAAGCGGACATGATTGCTGCGCCATCTCTTAAAGCATTTTGTGTTGGGAAGACGTGTTCTCACTGTTAATGCTAGCCTGTATGGCCTAGGTTGTGTTCTTTCGCAGTTTTCAGGTAAAGTGGAATGGAATGTGGCGTTTGCCTCACGCACTCTTAATTCAACAGAGAGACGCTATGCAGTGATTGAAAAAGAGTTATTAGCGTGTGTGTGGAGTGTGGAACACTTCAGGAATTACATTTGGGGAGCGAGATTTATTATTAAGACTGATCATAAGCCTTTAGTTTCCATTCTGTCTCCTGGTGAAGGTTTGAATGCCACAGCAAGGATTGCTAGGTTAATGTCACGTTTACAAGAATATATATGTTCCTGGGAAAGTCAATGTTACTGCAGATTGTTTGTCGCGTCTTCCTTGTGTGGATAGTGAAGATTTGTACAACGTTGGGATTGTAGCAGGAATTGCTGATGTGCTACCTGGGAATTTTGGTAGTATCTCAGAGGAATTGTGGAAAAAAAGTATGGTAGAAGACAAAGTTTTGCAGAAAGTTATGGTGTACTGTCATGAAGGGTGGCCTTCCAAAAATGAAGTTCCAGAGGAGTTGTTCCCATTTTGGAAAGTCTCAGATGAAGTTTTTATTGAGGGTGATTTTATTTACAGACAAGGAAAGTGTATTCCACCGGTTTCTTTACGGGAAACAATTTTGAATTTGAGTCATGAAAGTCATGTTGGTATCTCCTCAGTGAAAAGACTTATTAGATCTTTGTTTTGGTGGCCAGGGGTTGACAGGTTTGTTGATAAGTTGGTTAGGGAGTGCCCGGAATGTGTTAGTAGTGAGAAGTCTCTCCGGTGCAGTCCGGCTCCACTTATTCCTGTTAAGTGGCCAGAGTTTCCATGGCAGAAAGTGGGTATTGATTTTGCAGGGCCTTTAAATAATTTTTTGCCACAAGATTGTAGGTTTGCCATTGTTATGGTAGATTACCATTCTAAGTGGCCGGAAGTCAAACTAGTACCTAGAGTCGCAACCAGTAGTGTGATTTTGTTTTTGAAGGAGGTGTTTGCCAGGGAAGGTAATCCAGAAGTGATTATTTGGTGTGCAGTTAAAGTCCTGTGAGATGCAAGATTTTCTTAAATCCCAAAATATTCCTCACATAACCACACCTTTATATGAACCTCAAGGAAATGGTCAAGTAGAGAGGTATAATAGAGTTCTTAAGCAAGATATACTTTGGGCGCGAAAGTTTGGTGCTGAATGGAAAGACAAGTTAAGGGAGAAGTTATGGTTGTATCGGATAACTCCCCATACCACCACTGAAGTCTCACCTTTCCGCTTACTTAGGGGTAGAGATCCTGTTTCTAAACTATGTCCTTGGTGGTTCAAGAAGGTTGTTAAAGATAAGTGTTCGCAGCCATCTAAAGATGATATTGCTCAAACTGTTGAGTATAAACAGACAAGAAGCAAAATCTATTATGACTCTCGCATGAATGTTAAAACTCCAAACTTCTGTATTGGGGATTATGTTAGGATACGAAAGCCTGGAATCTTACTCAAAGATGATGCAAGATTTAGTAGACCTTTGAGGGTTGTTAAAGTTAACAGAAATAGTATTGTCACCCAAAATGGTCAAGTTTGGAATGTGAGGCGAGTCTCCAAGTGTTTTATGAATGATTAATGCTTTTTGTAAGAGAAGAGATGTGTTATATCCTTCATTCTGTGTATTTCCCTTTTAAATGTATTTCCCTTTTATGTACATTGTATTCCTTTGATTGTGGCACATGCCATACAGTTGTGTATGACATCACTAAGATTTGTAATCTGATTTCTGCTGGTGAACTTGACTGGAAGAAGTACTGTGCTCCAGAAGATTAAACTAATTTTCATTTAATCTGGAATCCTGGAATTTAATACTCTTCTTGTAAGGAAAATACTGCACAGTCATATTTGGAATGGAACTTAGATCATGGTGTGCAAAGACTTATCTTCTTAAGGATACTCAATCAGCTCCCCCTTCGAAATATAATGTCTGTATGGAAGAAAAAAAGTGAAGATCACATATGCGAATTATGTAAAGGTGTATTCAAGATCTACACTATGTCCTTTTTATTATTCCCAGCACTGCACCGAGATATTGTGCATATTCCACTCTGTTGACCATATTTAAATCTTAGTGCATCCCAGCAGCTCGGTATTGAGAAGGAGTCTGGGGGTATTCCAACGTTCTTACTCTGCAGACAGAGGGAAAACTTATTTGCAGATGGCTCCTCTGCCTCCTTTCTACCAGTTCTCACTATGTCATCCATTCTGAGCTAAGTTTACAATATATCTCAGATCATTGTAAGTTGGCCCTTCTTTTGATGTGGGTTACGACTTAGGCAAATATGGAGACTAGTTTGAATAGGGACATTATAAGCGATAAAACGATACCTGGGGTTGGATGAGGCCGTAGTGGTGTTTTTTCATGACTTACACACTGGGCTTGAAGCCTCAGTAAGATACGGCCCATTGAGGGAATGCACTGTGCACTTTCAGTTAGGGAAGGGTGGCCAGCAAGGTTGTAGTTTAGCACCTATGCCTTTTATCTTGTATATCATTCAATTAGATACATTTTTAAGGGCGCATTGTAAAGATGTCCCATAGGTAGGATACGGAATGGCCAACGCCTTTCTGTACGTGGATAATTTCATTCTTCTCTCTCGTACAGCTAATGGCTTGCAATTTTTATTATGCCGATTTTATGGAAAATCTGGGCCTAAAAATGTATCACTTTAAACCGTATACTATGACCATGGGACCCAGAAATACCATGACCAAAACGTATGTAATAAAGGATCATAACATTGGCAAGGTGGACATGTTCTGCTATTTAAGCATCGTGCTGGATGATAAACTGTCCTGGGACCCTTTATTGAAATCACATATTCAATATTTTACTTGGGTCACCTTTAGTATTGATGGCTTTTCCAGGCATCTAGGCTACAGTCATACAATCAGTATTACACCTGTATAATGCTAAGAGTGTTCCAACCATTCTTTAAATAGTAGGCACAAGCTACTACATTTTAAGTTTCTTCGTAGAATATATCATACTCCTGCACATTCACACAGAATCGACCCAAATAGACTCCACCAATGCCAGAAATGTGGGGCTCCTTTTGCTGATTTTGCCCACCTCTCTTGGGCTTGTCCTAAGATACACCTTTATTGGTCCTCAGTTCACGCCATTCTTGGCCACATGCTTTCAATGCAACTGGAGCCTATCCCTGAGATCGCATTGCTCGGGTATGTGGCTAATTTTCCTCGTGTGGTCAGGAAGCTTGCTGTGCTGGGCTTTTTGCTGGCCAAAAGGGAGGTTGCCATACTGTGGGGCAGTAAGAGGTCCCCAACACGAACCGGCTTGGCTTCGTAGTCTGGCATGCTGCAATATAAACTGCGAGGAATACTCCACTCTGATACCTGGCCCGTCACGTCCGGTGGATATTTGTGGCCCATATAGGAGCTATATCGCCAGGACCAAATACGCTCAGCCCTCACAGACAACTCAGGGGTTCGTCCCAGAGGGGGTAGGCTAGGCAGACTGCTTCTGGGTTACTCCATATTTCGTTAATTTTTTTTTTGACTCATTTTTGTCCGATCACTATTGATGCAGCTGTGATTTACGTGAAACATTGGCTTCTTTGTGGAATATGGCATTTATTTATTGCTGATCTGCGGTTTGTATATGTTGGCTTCATCCTGTAATATTGTTTGCACATTTCTTTCCATGTACATCTTTACCTGCTTTTCTAATATGTTTTACGATGTATATGCTGCTTTTCGCCACGACTGATATTCTATTGACCCTTTTTGTTTTTCCAGTATGTAAAATTGGGAAAATAAAGTTAAAAAAAAAAAAAGTGTTCCAACCGTAGCCTCTGGAGTGGTGATCTGGGGTTATAAATCCTCCATTACTAACTATACAAAAAGCAGAAAATAATTTTTTTAGAAAACTGTTACAAATTCCGCAGAATGTCCCTGCAGAAATAGTACACAATGAGATAAGTACAGGCTTTATTGCTGACTACATACAGTTGCGCCTTATACTTTTGAGGTGTTCGATATGGGCCAAAAATAAGTTAGAATTCAATAGATTGATATTGAGAGATTGACTGAATATGGACTATAGCCTGCGCATACCTTTGTTGAGTTATATAAAAAAGACCCTGACAAATTTGGGTAAGCCACATTTCTTTAATTCACCAGAGCTAATTTCTAAATCAGGTATTGTATTGGCTAAGAGAGTATTTAATGTGTATACCCAAGAAGCTAGAAACCGACTCAAAGCCCAAACATTGCTAAACGCACTGTCATGGTGAAATCTATGGAAAACAATTGAATTTTACTTAACATTGGATATGCAGGTTATTCACAGAAGATTTATAACATACTTTCATTTGAACGTGCCCCCCTCCCCTCTCAATTACTTGCGGGGTGGCATAAGCAATCAGACCCTCCCATTTGCACATGTGATTCGTTCTCTGCACTAGACACTTTACACATTGTTTTAATTTAATGTGCCTAAATGGGCCAATTTGTGACATAAATATATTCGCCCATTACTCGTGCCTTTGAATTTCAAGCAAGCCAGACCAGCTCTTTTATATTTGCAATTTTTAGAAAATGTTACTGTTTGTTGGTATTTATCTAGGAGTGTATTATGCTTACACATGACACTGTATTTTTATTGAATTTTATGTTATGAACTTGAAATGTATTGATGTCTTTATTGTATTTCTAGGATTGCTGATACTAATCGAAATAAAGTAAATACTGACTGACACAGAATATATTTTGAGTGGTGAATACGTATGATGCACTTCTACAATATTCAGGATGGAATCAAAATTACGCTGTTCCACTGTGAAACCGTGAAAGTCTCAAGCAAGCGATGCTGTTGTGGAGGTTCCGATCAATCAGCAAAGCAGGTCTTCAGTTAAAACCTCAAGCAAGAAAAATAATTGTAATAACAGATGCGTCACTGGAAGGGTGGGGTGCACACATATGGGAGCACTCCTCAACAGGCTTCTGGTCAGTGCCGGAAAAGAAACGTCATATAAACATTTTAGACTGATGGGGCATCAGTCTAGGCTTGCAGTCGTTCCCTCTAAGAGTAACCACCACTGTCTGAGGATGAGGACGATGGTAATAAACTGTGCTAATCCAGATGACAACACAACCTCTATGTAATACATCTTTAAGCAAGGAGGAACTATTCACATTTTCTATCAAAAGGGCACAGATTTTGTGGAACAGGGCTGTCGTCAACAAGATGGACATTGCAGTCGAACAGCTTCCTTAATACCAAAATAGCCAGGCATATGCACTGAGCCACACTGTTACAAATTGCCATGAATAGAATTCGACAGGCCCTAACAGAATACATTTTTTTGTTAGTGGGCGATCCAACCATAGACCTATTCACCACTCTGGAGAACAAGGAATGCCGAATACACGGTCCAATGTCTTTGCTTACACCTTTTTCCATTTTTCCCTGTCACCAGTGTGCTTTGGATGGGAGGGTAGCTCACTGTTACTTGATTCTGATTGCCCTAGCATAGCCTTGCTAATTTTCACAAAGTGGCATGCGCAGAAGAATCACCCTAGGCTCCTCTCAGGACACAAATGAGATTCTTCATCACAAATTCAAGTCACTGAACCTGATTGACCATTTCTTAACACTTAGAGTATGGCCATCTGAATGTCCCTTCAAACTGCAGCAATATCTGAGCACCCCCACAAACTAAGGCCTACAGAGCTAAGTGGAAATGCGTTTGTTGCAAAGATTAGGGCTTTAACCCAATCTCCATGCAGCTCCAAGAGCTGCTGTGTACTGACTGTGGTCTCAAGTAATCATTGGTCAGTGTTTACTTCTCTCCAATTTCCAGGTTCCGGAGAATGAAAACCCTTCCTCATCTTGTTCCCACAGACAGTTATAAAGTAATTCATGAAGGGACTCTTTAGGGCTTTTCCATTGAGGCATCATCCAGCTCCATGGAAGCTAACCACTGTTGAACCAACTCACAAGGCCTCCTGTCATATCCCTCCATAGAGCTAACCTGAAATTCCTTTCTTGGAAGACCGTGTCTCTGCTTGCTCTCAGCTCAGCAAGACAAGTTGGGGAAGTTCAGGCGTTCGTTGTAAAGGAGCCGTATGAGAAATTGAGTTATGGTTGAGAGGGGTAAAACTCTTCTCAAGCAACAACCAAAATCTGCATCAGGGTGACTCACTAAAGGTCACTAAATTAACATGTACTTAACCCTCTGGTAGCTTGGCACAAAAGCAGTCTGGCTTGACTTATTGGCAATGTGTAAAGTATTTAAGCTGCACTCAAAGAGCAGTAAAGTAAAATAAATCCCACACTAATCTAGAGCAATAAAGTAATCTTTAATAAATTAAATGCTCTGCTGGGTAAGTGCCAGAGAGCCGCCAATCAGGAGCTGAGAAGCAAGGTCTGGCGCCAAGGTGCGGCACGCTACGTCAGTTCAGATGAAGCCACTAGTATGGAGCTGGTCATGCAAGGACTTGCGTCGGTTCTGGTGAAGTCGCCGGTCAGGAGCCTGTTGTGTTCTTGTAACTTGGAAAAGGGGGCCAGTTGACTGCCCATTGGATACACTCTGATAGTCCTGTGTTCAAGCAACAAGGCAGGCCAGACTGTTGAGGCATTCCTCGAAACAGCTGGGCAGTCATTGTAGACTTGTAGACCGCAGGTCCGGGAGTGATCTGAAGAGCGGGTCTCAGAGTACAATATTTATACCTGGTGCCAGCTTTGAAGGGGGAGAAACATCTTGGTCCTCTTCCCCCCCCCCCTCCCCTCCCCCCCGCCCCACAATCTGGTTCAGGAATTTCATTCTTCTCTTGCCCAGGCACCAAGATGCCTTGGGTGGCAAAAGGCTAGTGTGTAGTTCTTTGAGTGCCGGGGGCAGCCCCTATTATAGTGCAAGTATGGTAGGAGACAGCTCCTCTCCCTTTCATCATATTAGGGTGACCCAACCTTTTAACACCTAGTGCCATTTTGTAACACTGTCTGGGAAGAATATACAAAGACCAGCTGCACCAAGTTATCAGATCCAGGATAGAGGCACCATATTGTTACAACAAGAAAATGCAACTTTCTAAAAGTGGCATTTTCTGAATTGTGGCTTGAAATCTGACTTTACCATAAAAGAGAAGTTTTTAAATTACAATTCTTAAAAGACCAAACATAATATAGCTCCCTTTTCCCAAGCAAACGTTATCACTTATTAAATGTAATCAGATAGCCCAATGTTATCTTATGGGAGAGGTAATCTTTGCAGTAGTGAAAATCGAATGTAAGATTTTTTTCTCTACAATGACTTGTAAAACTATAAAGAGGTTTCCAACCGTCTAAATAAAAATGTACAATGCCCTTAAGGCTGTTCATGGCCTACCCTAGGGATAACACATAGATAATAAAAAGGGAGTTTTAGGCTTGGCAAATAGTTTATTTTGGCAGGTGGACATGGCAGTTTAAAACTTCTGATTGAAGCAGAGATTAGGATATAATCCTGCAGGTGGCAAATTCCAGTGGCGGCTCCATCATGAGGGTGTAGGGACATTGCCCCACTGGTTTTTCGCAGTTCGAGAAGCAGAAACATAAAATGGTAAAACTACCATTTTATGCTCCTGCTTCCCGCACTGCGAGAAAGCATAAGTGCCTGGTTGTGGGTGGGCGGATCTGCTGGGAAGCAGGGGAGATGTGGCTAGCCCACTGTTGTGGGCCCAGACTGTGTGGTTGGCCCTGGGGCCAATCATAACAGTCATGCGCAATCTCCTTTTGTTTCTATGTAGGCTGCATGCAGCTGTAACGAATGTGCCATTTATATGGTTGAATGGCCTGATTATGACCATTGCCCATCACTATCTCAGTATATTTTGATCTAATATAGTGATGTGTAGGCCTGCCTAGTAAGAATAAGTTACAAAGTAGGGCTTGATTATGTCCTTTCTGTTTCTGACTTTATCTTGCTTATTAGCAGTGCTTGCATATTGGCTTTGGCATACTCTTATTGTGTCTTGCATACTAATTATGCTTGTTTACTGGAATAGTGGCCTATACTTGAGCGACTCCATTTTCTAAGCTGTTGCCATCTTCTGAGCCTTTCTAGGTGAGAAGCCATGTTTTGCTTTTCACTTGTTTTCTGCACTTCGTATACTAGTAGGAACTGGTTCTTGTCGGAGGAATGTACTTGCTCTGCTCCGAAGTCATAACAGATGACTGGCTAGCTGAAGCTGTGGCCTTTGTGCGTAGTGGTACGGATTATGATGGGAAAAGGGGTTGCGGCTCACAGAAGCCTCGTCCTACGTCTCCACTGGTACTAAAGGGGGTGTCTGGGTTCCGATCACCGGAAGTCCACCACAGGGCAGACGTGCAGCTGTGACGGTGGAGCGAATGGTATCGCCCTGTCTCTTGATTCAGCCCTAGAAATGGGCTCCCCTCTGGCAAAGTGGAAGTGGGATGAATAGACAGTTGGTGAGGTGTTCCACTAATTCTTATATTCCTACTGATCTTGCCTAACCATCTTCTTCTGTTTTCAGGTTCTATACATTTATATACATATAAGTTCTATATATGTTTTACTGATTGCGGTTAGCAGTTGCCTAGGTGTTAGTTTACGGATGGATATTTGCATATAGTACAGTTTGGCCTACCGTGTATATACTAATAAAAATACCCCAGAGCATATAATTATTTGTCTGTTTTCCCTGTGACGGGAGGTTAGGACCTTTCTTGTCCAAGTGCTTATGTTCAGAATGTCGGAAAATTTCCTTCTAGCAGGTAATTGTGTAAGAGAAAGTTGTTCCACTCCCAACCCGGGAAGTGTAAATTCTAATTCTTCCACCCCCAGCCTTCTTGTGAGAGGTATTGTGTGTGTTTTGGATGTATGTAGTTCTTCTTAGGTGAGTATTCTGTAGCGGAGAGGAGTGATCAATTATCTCACGCACAGCGCCTGTCACTAGGAGGATTGATGTAGTGTGCGAGTCCTCTCGGCAAGGGCTATGTTCTAGAAAGTATTATTGTTCCTATCTTGGGTAAGTATTGTGGAGTGTTGTATCTTTTGTGTCCCAAGAGGGATAAGCTTGCATATCCTGATTATTGGCAGAATATCAGGCCATTACAGCAGTCTACATAAAGAAAATGGCCTCCCATTAAGCTCCGTGCTGGGCGATGTACGCACCGATCACAACGCTGCCATCGCAGCATTGTGATTGGCGAGAGGATGCGAGGTAGGCTGTCTGTGGGTGGCTGCAGCTGCAGGAAAACGCGGGATGGTGAGTTAATTTTATTTTAATTCTCCCCCCCGCCCCCTCTCACGCGACCCACCCCCACCTGTCATGCTGGCCGAAACTTGAGGTATAACTCAGGAAGAGTCTGGAGACAGCCGGACTGAAGAGACCGAACACTCACCTTCACTGTGTTCACTCCGACCCATGGAGCCTCCTCCACAGGGAACACTGCAAAACTCAAACCGCTTTATCAGCCAGCCAGTGGCCAGGTGCCCGCCAATCCTCCCAACACTCTTTTCACACCCTGCAAGGTACTACACCTGCCTCCCTCCCTTGGAAGCGCTGAAGTGTGCCCAGAGCAGGCCTGTTCAGACACAGGCCCGGCGGCAAGGCCTGCAAGGCACAATAATCATTATGGCCGGGTAATTCCCGTACATAATAGTAGCTCGGCCGCGGTGGGGCTCTTGCACCTCACCCACCCTAAGTCACTCCGTGACTCTTAGCGCCTTGAACCGTACTTTAACATGTACAAACATGCAAAGTGGGCCTGAGGAAAGGGATGTGAGAGCACAGATACACCCCAATAAGTATGACACAGACTGGCTACTGAGACGTAGGTGTGGCTGGTAGAAGTATAAGAGAGACATAGTCCGACCGTGGCACCAGGACGCATGAACTGTAAGCACTTGCATTTTCAACCACATCGTTCAGCAGTGCATTTTATGTGTTCTTTTTGCGCTTAACTGTTCTAAGTACAATGGTCATTTGTTTCCCCACACGCAGTGTATTGATGTACATTTTATTGGCAGGTCTGTTGTGCACATGGTACCAGTCTCTACATCAGTTGGTTTTGAGAGTGCTGCGGGTTCGTAGTTCGGTGCTGTAAATGGATGCAGTAGTCTGCAGTATTCATAAGCAGATGTAAAAAATGGGTCCCAAACACTAACCGCCAGCCGTGGAATAAAAGATCGTACCCTGCTTCAGGTCTGATCTGCACATGCCACTCGCCTCTTTCCCAGGAGGGGTTGTTTTTAGCTGCAGAATATCCCAGCTCTCTGAAGCACCCGCGGTGCCCATTTTTCCCCATGCTAGAAATTTACCAACAGTGTCTTTTCAAGCAGGGTCAATGCTCAATCAAAGCACACAAGGTGTTCTTTCACCCTACCTCTCTCCATGCACACAGTGATATATTGTCTCCTTTCCAAGCGCTTTACAGTCACTTATGACAACAGTCAGGGTGTCTTTCTTTTTGCTCTTGTTCTTACTTCCTAAAAGCTTCCATCATACTATGGGGCATATTACCAAGCCCCTATCGCCACCACAACATCACTTTTTGTGACGTTGTGGTGGCGATCAGGCGATAAGGTCAGCGCCTATTACCAAGGCAGCGTTAAACCATATAATGCCACGTTAAGTGGCCTAACACTGCCTTGGTAATAGTACCCCTTTCACGCTAAACTTAGCATGAAAGGGGGCGTGCAGTGGGTGTTGCGGTGGGCGAACCACCGCAACACCCATTCACTTTGACGCTGCCACCTATTGTCAAGAGAGGCGATAATAGGTTGCAGCGCCAAACTTAAGACCAGGAAAATCCTGGTCTTAAGGTGGCGAAACGAGGAGAAATGTTTCATTTCTCCTCGTTTTTGCTTTTTCCATGTATGCTGCCTTGTGCCGCACACATGGAAAAAGCAAAATGCCAAGGTTTGTTTATGTACAGGAAGGTATCCGTTCCTGTACATAAACAAACTTTTTTTTTTTTAAATGCCATTTTGTAACTTACACGTGTGCTACATGAAGCAGCACATATGTAAGTTACAAAATTGTATTTTAGGATTGTTTATGTGGAGGAAGGGACACCTTTCTGTACATAAACAAACCTCACCTGCACACAGACACCCTTACACCCTTACTGGTGCAAGGGTGCCTGCTTTGGCGTTAAGTCGTGAGGGGGAAGCGTCAGGCTGCACCATATCTGTGGTAATATGGTGCAGCCTGACGCTTCCGAAGTGTTAAGTCAAGGAGGCTAAAGCCTCTCCCCACCACTTCCTAGATAATATGGCCCTTTATCTCTTGGTTTCTTTCTTCATTGTGTATTTAGATTATTTACTTTCCGTTTTTCCCTTTAGTTATTTGTCCTCTAAACCCAACTGCATAAGATGAGCCTTCTTTCTCTCTATTATTAAACAAATCATCACACAGAATTGGCTCTATTTCACCCACCGACCCCTACAAGTGCAATTTGCACAACAACAGAGAGGGGTATATTCACAAGAACGTGCACTAACTACCGCAAGAGTAGCGTAACGCAACTTTCAACATCACAGCCTATTGCGGGAAAACAACTCTGTGACAATGTGGAATTCACAACACGGCGGTAGCATGCAATAGTTTGCCGACACCGCAGGCAATGCCCGTGATACAACCACCTCGACTGTGATAAAAAGACAAACCCCAACGCGAAAAAACCTGCAATGGGCAAAAACGCAATAAGATAACAGTGACAACCAGCACGAGGGTAGCCATACTCATGCGCAATGTGGGAAAAAGCACAAGAACAGCATACGGAAAATGCCACAGAACAAAATTCATCAACAGCGGAGTATCACGGATGCACCCTGGCCAACTGCAGAGGACAACTTGTACACTACAAATTCCTAGCACCGTGGAAGAACAGAACTGACACGCACACCGCATGAAAGAGACCAGTGGCAGACCAATCAGAGCCGCACGAGCGACACTCCCACAGTGCAGAATACGCAAATAAGCAGGAGTGCAAATTCATGACAACATCCCGGTACAAAGAGCACCCCCACCACATTTGAACACAGGACACAACTGGTTCAGCAAATGTGCACAACCTGGCAAATCACATCTGAAATCGTAGGGAAATGTAACATGACAATGTACAAGTACAACCTGAAACCTGCAAATATGTTTTATTCACACATGCAGTGCATTTGGACATTTTCTACTGTTGCATGATTGCCCTGGACGGTCTCAATGTGACGTGCTCATGAGAAGTAAGTGTCAATGATGGTATTAGCGCCGAGACGCCTGCGGGTATTTGTTGCGCTCTATAAATGTCAAAAATAAAATAAAATAAATATTCCTACAGGCCATTCCTGCCACTGCTGCAATGAGATGTGGGCCATCTGCCCCATCACCACCATCATGGGCCAGTACCTCTGAGACTGGGATCCATGGGGCCCTGGTGCTAACACAGATGTTGTGCAACACAACATGCAACGATCAGCTGTTCCTGCGCAGTGTTGGGGAAGTGAAGGTACTGGGGTATGAAGCTGAGGATGGCATCCAGGACTGGTGTGAAGAACTTTGATAGGGCTGGCTGTGAGACCCCTCCAACTCTTGCAGTTGTTGGTTGGAAGGTACCAGAGGCCAACAGGTGCAGCACAGCCAGCAGCTTTGTCTGCAGAGGGATGTTGGTTCTCCTCTGTGTTGGAACCGTAAGCCTGTGGGCGATGTGGGTCATAATGCGGTGAATGATCGTCCTTTTGAGCCTGTAGTGGGCAATGACTTCCTCGGGCTTCAGGTCTGTGAGAGTGGTGCATTTTTGGTAGGTCCCCTGTCTTACTCTGCTCTGCCTCTGTGGTGGTCTGGGGGGTGGGACAGGTCCAGGTCCTGGGGATGGTGGCGGTCCTGGGGGTGGTGGCGGTGGGTGTTTTTGCCCTGTTGGGGCTCGGAGCTGCATGATGAGTAGCTCCATGGCGTTGTTTGTTCTTCGGGTGTGGCTGTGTGCGGGGCTCCGTTGCCTACTGCAGGTAGTCGTCCGTCTTTACACCTGCTTGAGGCAGGTGTTAAATACCTGCAGCTACCTCTGGTGACTTACTAAAATACTAGTGTGTAGTGCTGGGTGATGCTCGCAGCGCGAGTTGGTAGTGGGGTGACGAGTGCTAATGAATGATCGAATGATGTGCACGCAGAAATACACAAACAATGAGGACAAGTAGGATAGGATTTTCAATGGTACTGGTATGGCCTACCAAAGCTAATTTTCAGCAGCAAGTTTACCGGTGCTACATTTGACCAGGTTGTTCCTGGTGCGCAGCACTGTCACTAATTGTCAACACCGGCACCTATTTCAGTCTGCCACTGTTGGCGGTGACTCTGCAAGGTTTAGAGGCCACAACAACAGGCATTGTTTATACAATATGCTTGCTGCTCAAGCCATTCTCAATTGTGGGGGCCTGGAATATTCGGATTTGTCACACTTGCACATGTGTCAGGGTTAGTAGTTGTGATGTTACGATGATTGACGGCACGGCAGGAGCGAGGTGTGGGGCAAACTGATGTGCCCGCCGGACTCGAATCCTGGCAGATAGTCGATCAAGTGTCAGGGTCAGTAGCGGTGATATTATATGATTGGCAGCACGGCAGGAGCAAGGTGTGGTGCAAACTGAAGTTACAGGAGCGAACTGCTAAAACAGCTTGGGCCTCACATATTATACGATGCATGTGTCTGCGCACACCCATAACTTTACCAGCTGTGGGACGCACAACATCTTTCCAGGTAATAGGATCAGTTAGTACAGGGGCATCTAAGTTCGAGTTAAATAAAAAGGCTTTTAACACTGTATTTGCCTTGCCACGTTTGCTGCGCTTCAAAGACAAGAGGTTGAAAGTGAGGCTGTCTCTAGACAAGTTCTGCTTGCATTTTAGTTGTTTTAACAATGGGATTGGTGCTTACAATCTCATTTCATTTTGCAGTCAAAGAAAGGAATGAAAATGTAAAAAATTAGCATTATATAAACTGTGCACACTTAGGAGTAAAGCCAGCAAATATGAAGCACATATATCGTAATCCTGAAGTGGGATGCAGATGTTTCAGCTCAGGACCAGGTGGAAGCAGATTTCAACTGGAGGTTGCCTGAAACGCTTCGCCCTTCGGGGGCATGAGTAAGGGTGTGGACTGGTGGTCCACCGGTGGGAGGGTTTATCCCCTCCCCAAAATTGGTAAGCACCAGTTGGCTCATCAGGCGGCAGAGGGGCTGCCTGCCCTTGCATCGCCCGTAAGATTACCCACCATGTTGGCATATTTGGTATGCAAATAAACCTGCAGCAATTTTCACAGACAATGTGTTGTGTGGTTTATTTCCTAATAATATAACTGTATGTGGGAAGGGGAGTGTTGCTGATATTGGCACTTAGACCAGGGCTCTGCATGAATATGCCCTCCTCTGCACATCTTCACGAAGGAGCATGGCTTGCAAAAACGGCTATTAATATAACCTTTGTTGTTTTAATTATATTTATTTATTCAACCTATACTAGGAACCTATGTAAGGGAAGGGGGCGCAGCCCATGCGCCCATATACCAGAGTCGCCGCTGCTTGTATGAGCCTTACTCTTACGCACACTTGATTGGCGCCATTTCTACCACACCTAAGAAACCCACCCCTTTGTGTTTACATGATCAGAACGGTAGTTCACTATCCAATAAATGAGCAGGGGCTTAACACAGGCCCCCGCAGCCCCCGCAGTGCGGGGGGCCCTGTGCTCCAAGGGCCCCTCAGTCTGAGCAGAGCCAGCAAGCCTAAACTGTGCGCACAGGGCTTCTTAATTCATTAAATGGTGTTGCGCTGCGTGTGCAATGCACGCTTCGGCATCTTCTTTCATTACTTAAGGTGCTCACGCCGGGGCCCCGGCCTGTTAATAAATCAGTGGTCTCCAGTCCAGGCCCGGGCCTCTGAAGAGAAGAGGCGCACAAGCAGGGGTAGGACAAACGGCGAAGGAGTGGAGACAGATGAGGGAGGGGAGGCAAGAGAAGAGGAAGTGAAACCAATGAGGAAAGGAGCTTGAGGAGAAGACAGGCCTGTGATTGAAGACAGAGGACACACATGATAGAAGCAGGGCGTAACGACACCCTCTCTGCAGGGGGGGAGGAGGGCAGTCTTCAGTAAGTGAAACGGGCCCCATTAGCTCTTGTAGAGAACTGGGTACAGAGCTGTGACTCTGTCTTCCTAAAGAAACCTGTAAAGCAACCTGCACGTGCTGTGGACTGAAGAGAAACAAAGTATCAACATTGTTTCTCTTCAGTCAGAGCCACGATCCAGACCCCGGACAAGGATGGGGGTGGGGGCCTCAGAGAGGGCACTGCTCCTATGAGGCAGCACAAAGCTGACTTGGACGGGTGAAAGTTTTCCGCTCAAGGCTTCCTTACACTTGAAGGGGCCCCCACAGTGAAGAGAGTGCTGAAGCACAGGCCTGAGCAATGCACACCAGTTCTAACCAGCTTCAGCCTTTCTTTGGTCAGGAAGCAGTTTTCTGAAGATCTTGCGCACAAAAAAGAAACAGTTACACTTTATAGCTTTTGTTTCTTGCTTGTGTACAGAGGCCTGGAAGGGAAGGGACCCCAGGATTTATCTGGAAATCAGAGTGCTGGAGTGAACAAAGAAACAGGACAGAGCAGTGATCAGGAGAAGGTCAAAAGGAAGTTCAAAGGAAGAAGCAATGCTGAGAGGGAGAGACAGGTGAAAGAACTCTGCGTGTGCACGCAAAGGGGCTTAACCACCCCCCAACCCCACCCCACGTGCAGGGGGCCCCGGGACCCCTCAGCCATGCACCTTGCTTGTCCTGATATTCAGCAGACACCAGCATGCTCTGATCTTTGTGCAGAGACCGTGCGATAAGGTGACACTGCTCTGAAGAAATGTAAGTAACCCTTTATTGTTACATTTTAGGAAGCCACTGATTCTACAGGAAGCCAGGACAGGGTTTTTTAATTGCAGAAGTGGGTGATGGACTCTTGCAGAAGGCCTGGAAGGATGACTACAGTAAGATTCAATGTTTGTTTGTGGACCAGGGGCGTAACACAGGCCCCCACAATCCCTGCATTGGGGGGCCGTGCTCCAGGGGCCCACTCACCCAGCGGCTCGCCGTGTGCTCTTCATGGCAGAGTGTTGCCTGCATGGGTGAGGGGTGGCTGCTGATAGCAATTCACTTGAGGGAGGTAGGCAGAACTAGATCACGGTTTTGGGGTGATGGTTCTGCCAAAGGCACTGTGGGGTGTTCACGGACCTTGGGGCTGGGGGTGGGGGCATACAAGAGCGGGTGGTTATGGGCAAGCGACGTGGCTTGTAGTGGGCATGGGGGGCTGCTGACTCCAGGCACTAGGAGTTGCCCCCGAGGGGTACATTCAGGGCCGGCTCCAGGATTCAGGATCTGGGAGGGCCAAGAGAAAGCATGGATGGGCCGTGAAGATGAATGGAGTTGCATAACATTTCCCAGGTACCAGTGAGTTGGGATCAGGCATGCTGGAGGGGCTTTGAAGGGGGGCTGAGCTGCATACTGGACCTACTGCTGAGAGCATGTACACTAGTTTTAGTTCTACCTTTCTTGGGGTTTCACCTACGTGCTTAATCTCTTCTGTTCTCTCTGCAGCAGGCTTCTTTCTCTCTACCACATGATCCTTTCTCCCCACCTCACCCATCTCTCTTTCCACCTCAACCTCCTTCCTTTCTACTTCACCCTGCTCACCTACCTACCTCCCCTCTTTTCTTTTCTTTTTTCCCCTTTCTTTTCTTTTCATCTCACCTTCCACTTCCTCTGCCTCACCCTCCTATTTCTTCACCTCGCCCTTCTCTCTCCCTGCCTTGGTTTCCTCTCTGTTTGACCCACCCCCATCTTTCTCTCATCTCACTCGCCGCTCTTTCTGCTTCACTCTACCCTCTCTCTCCACCTCTCTGCGGTCTGACTGTGCCTCCACCTCCACTCCATTCTTCTCTCGAGCTCACCCAACTCTCTCTTCTTCACCCTCCTCTCTGTCTCTGCCTCACCAGTCACCCTCCCTCTCTCTTTCTCACTATCCTCCCTCTGCCTCACCCTCCTCCCTTTCATCATCACTCTTCTACCTATAACCCTCCCTTCTCTCTGCTTCACCTATTCTTCTTTCTATCTATCTCAACCTTGACTCTCTCCACCTCACCCTCTTTTGTCATTCTTTCCTTTCCTACTGCTGCATTAGGGATAGTGGCTGTACTTGTGTGGGTGCATGGATGTGTGAAATCCTGCTGCCCTGCACCTGTTCCTGTTCTTCATTGGTAGCCTTTACCATTTGGAATGACAGCAGCAACAATGCCTGAATTATTTACATAGTGTGCTCCTGAGCATGCAGAACATCTACAAACACTTGAAAGCCATACATGTTTTAAAGAAGAAGTAATAGCCTATGCAACTTTTTTTAAAGTTTTGGATAGTGTCTACTGCGGTACATGTACGCCAAATAAAAGAAGTAACAACTGGATGATCAATCAAAGTTGCCAACCTAAGCTGAACCAACCAAACTTCAAACAGAGGTCTGTTTCAACCCCTAGCTTCCCACTGTGCAAAGATTACAACTTCTGAGAATGACAAGTGGTCCTACAATTTGGAGGCTAGTTTCTCAAACAATATTTGACTGTCAGCTTTTTGAGCAGAATGCATTCTAGGTGAAACCCAAGAAAACATACATCTTATGTGAATGCTTCAAAACTGAACTGTCTCTTCTACATTGTGATCCGCGTGTCCCCTCCTCTTTCCTGTTTTCCTACTTTCTCCTACTAGTATATCCTATTCCAATCACCTTCCTCTTCCTCGTGTTCTACCACTGTCCTCTTAACACTCCATTTCCCCCAAATTATCATTTGCTCACCACCCTTCTCTCTGATCACCTTCCTTTCTCATCATTTGTATCGTTCACCAGACTCATCTTCCACCTTCACCATTTCATACTCCTCTCCTACTACTCCCATCTTATCACCCTCTCCCAGTACATGCTTACCAATCATCAGTCTACTTGCATCACCCAATTTGCTCATCATTCTCCTGCTCCTATATTCTGCTTTCCCAGAGTCCTCTTTCATCTCCCTTCATCCAACTCAAACACCATCTCCATCACCTTCTCTAGTTTAACACTCATCACCCTCATACTCTTCCTTAATTAACATCTGTTAAATGTGTTCTCTTGCCTTCTACTCACTCGGTTACTTTTATTTCACCTACCTCTTTCTGTAACATTCTTTTGTTGTATCCTTTTTTCTTATCTTCATCTTTTTTATCCTCACATTCTCCTCTAATCACCCTCCTCCATTTCTCATCCCTGCACCACAGCCCATTTCCTCATCAACATTCTATAATTGTTGATAATCTTCCCTGCCCTAGAGAGCCACAGACCTGGGTTTTTCAGGACTTCTGTTGAAAAGACACCATCCCAGCTGCTAGTTAATTGACAACATTAGTGTGTTATGTGTTCTAGCTTTTGATATGCCCCAAAAGACCAAATTTATTTGAAGCTTAAATATCTGTGTTTACCCAGATCAGAGACACTGAAAGCTCAGAATATTTATACTGCTGTAAGGACATAAAAGTTGTCCCACTCTTGTGTAAGTAATGAAAAGTTGACAAGATTTTAACTTACTAAGTCACAGATTATAGGAACATCTTTTAAGCAAGTGCATTAGCCCACAAGAGTATCTTATCTCTTTATGATCTGAGGGGCTACAGCAGTGATTTGTATCTATTCATATGACAAAAAAAGAGAATAAAACGAATACTCAGTCACTGTTGCTTGCCGCAATGTGTGGTGTTTGTGCCATAATTGAGGTGCAATTATATTAGATTTAGCCATCAACGAGTACCGCTGGAAATTAAAAGTAGGCAGTGCTGCCACAGGACAGCCGGCAGTGTTTTTTTTCATTTAATAAGAACTTGCACTGCCCCAGTCAATGCTGTATCTGTGTTGTATTAGTGAAACTAGTTAAAAGTCTTCACTTCAGAACAGTCAAAGGATGTGTGTGATATTTGTAGTATATAGTGCTGCACTTTAAGAATAGCACAAAAGCACACTAAGATATAAATACTAATTCCACATTTTCAATTACTTACCATGGGATGGCAAAATACTATCAGATTATTGTGGCCCTGTAGTATCTCTTAAATACTGTGTAATGAGAGCTTTCATGTCTCTTTTGATCTGGTAGGAGTGTCACAGGCTTTCCTCCTTTTCACATGTGCTTATTGATAACAACAATTCTCACTGACTTCACACCTGTCTCCAGGTACTTCAAGCAGCCCAGGGCATTGGTGCATATCATGTTTATTAAACAATTAGGATGAGAAAGCGAGGCCGCTGGCCCAAAAAATTCATAACGAAAAAGAACAAACAATGTTTTTCTGCTTGAAAATCGGCTTTGGGAGGGCCATGGGGCTGCCTTGGGTGGGCCTGGCCCACCTGGCCCTCCCGCTAGAACCGGGTCTGGGTACATTCAAGGTCAGGGGCATGCTTGACGAATAACAGGGGGTTTGAGGTTCCTAAAGGGCTCCCTGGGAGGGCTAACAAGGAGCACTAGAGTGCTGGCACGGCAAGCAAGTGTGTTTACGAGGTAGGGCCAGGTGCCCGGGGACTGGACGAGGCTGATTGTAAACATTGGGGCCATTGACTGCGGGCACTGGGGGCTGTTCACCTGGACAATGGCGGCTCACAGGAGCGCTGGAGAGAGGCTGTGGAGAGGCCTTTAGGGGCAGAGAATCACAGGCCAAGTCTGGGTGGCATGGGGCCCCCACTCACTGATGAGTGGGGGACAGTCTGGCAAAAACCTGTGGTCCCTTTAGGTTGTCGAGACTCTAGAGAGAAGCTTAAGGAAGGGTCTGCTTACTGTGGCACCCCTTACAGGCCTGGGGAGAGGAGGGTCTGCGACTGGCGGCTCTTTGCCTCCCAGCCACCAGTGCTGTATGCCTACTTCTGAAATCAGAACCCCAGCTGGCCCTAGTGTCCTGTCACCTCTCACTGCCTACTACGTCTTATGCATTCTAACCTTCAAATCCAGTCCACCCATTCCACTCACCCAAATATCCATCCAACCAACCATCACCCAACCAATCATCCACCATCCTCAGTCACACACCCATCATTCCATCCACCCGTCCATCCATCCATTCAACTATCCATTTATCCATCAATCCAGCAGCGGCCGGTGCAGTTAAGCGCCGAAGGGGGGATCTATAGACGATAGAATAGAGTAAATAAAATAAATTCTATTCCAACGTAATGTCAACATCACCCACCCGCTGAGCTTAACTGCATCCCCCGCTGCTGCATCCATCCATCCGTCTATCCGTCCATCCATCCATTCAGCCATCCATTCCCAGCCATATACTCATCCTTTCATCCATCCAGCCGTACCTTTGTCCATCCATCCGTCCATCCATCCATCCATCCCCAGCCACATATCCATCCGTCCATCATCGAAAGAAAAATAACAAATACCATCAGAAAGAACTAAAAAAAGATAAAACTAAACTTACCCAGGGAGTCACATAAGCCTGTATTCTAGCATGTGGAGCACGGTCATGAGGTGGGCCTTCCCATAACCAGCGTATGAGGGCCCATGTGGGGAAGGGAGCAAAGCCCAGGGGCCCCACCGTCAGATGGAGAGTGCCCGTCACTATATCAGGAAGGGATGCAGCGCCCTCAGCTTAGGACCACACGCGAACAGCTGAAGCCCCTCTGACAAATAACTGACCGGGGGACTCGAGACATAGTTGAAGCCCTTATGCGTGTCCTCCACAATATCCGACATCTGCTCGAGGGCCAGGGCTTCTCAAAAGCGGGCGTGCCATTGTGTAAGTGAGGGGGCCTCCGACTTCTTCTGCACTGCTGCCAGTGCCATCTTGGCCGGCCTAGACAAAAACATATGATGGAACGGTCCCCTTGGGTCTGATATTTGAGATCTGGGTCACGGATGCCCAGGAGCACATGCTCCTTAGAGTCTGCAATCGGGTATCCTAAAATTAGCTTAATCTGGGACAAAATTTCCTTCCAAAAGAGTTGGATAGCAAGGCAATCCCACCATATGTGTTTAAAATCCCCCATTAGGCCACAGCCCCTCCAGTAGCTGTCAGAATTGTCAGGGAAAGTAGAATGCAGCTTCTGCGGGTGAAGGTACCAATCATACATAGGGGCATATTACCAACAACTAGTGATATTTATCGCTATAGGCGCTTAGCGACTTTTTTTATCGCTGCCTATCGCTGGATATTTTAGCGGGGAAAACATGCTATTATTAATATAGCGATATTCTCGCATTAGCGACGAAATGCACTTAGCCATGTTATCCACCTCCCATTGGATAACATGGCTAAGAACTGGTACGAGCAGGCTTTAGTTTTTGGCCATAGCGGGAATATTTCCATCGGTACGCCAGCCTTGTGAATAGGCGATAGCGACGTTATCGACTGCTTTCAGTCGCTAATGGGTTGGGTACGCCCACTTTGCATGTCATTAGCGATAAATATTGCTGACATGCAAAGCGGGCCCCAAACCGCTTGCTATCGCCTTCAGGCTGTCGATAACTGCTGTTAGCAACAGCTTGATAATGGGGCGATAGAATTTTCGTCGTTTAGCGGCCGAAAACGGCCGCTTAACCGGCGAAAAGTGCCTATCGCCCCCCCCCCCTTGATAATATGCCCCATAGTTTTATAGTGTGCCTCCCTCAGGAACATGGAGCGGTTGTATTTCGCTAAATCTTTGTGGAGGGCCTCCCATTGCTTCTCTGAAGGAGGGGATGGAAGAATGCCCTCCCAAAAAGTTTTGTGGCGTGGTGGCTGCTGCGGGCTGAGTGAAAGCAGTAGTGTATATAGGAAAGAGATGCAACCCTTGCCTGCATTGCCAGTTTGGACATATTTTTCTAACGGGAGCAATTCTCTAGTGCCTGCCTGTTGCATCTGCAGCTGCTGGACCCAATGTACTAACTGTGCATGATGGAATTCTTCAGTTTGTGGGAGATGGAAGTGGGTTACCCTATCAGCGAAGGTTTGTATCTTCCCTTTGAGGAAGAGTTCTGAAATCATGAGGCCCCCCTCCCTCAAGCCAAGCCAGTGATCAAAAGGCCCTTCTTTAAGCAGAGGGGGGAAGGCGGTGCTTAAGTGGATGGGGGTTTGAGGGGATGGGAACATGGTCAGTGGTAGGGACTTGGTTACCGTGTCCCATACCTGAAGGGAAATCGCTGTGGGAATGCTCAGGTAGGCGTTGGCTGATCTATCAGCCCTCTGTCTTCACGGCAAGTCCCAAATGGTTCTTCCCGTCACCCGTCTATGTGGAGCCACAGTTTCTCCGAATCTTTCAGCGACCATTCGCGCAAGACCCGCAGCTGAGCAGGCCTATATTATAGTAGAAAGTCCGGAAGAGATAGGCCCCCTTTTGGTCTCGGCCTCGCCAGGAGGCGGTGGGGAAGCCGGGCCCTTGGACCCTGCCAGATGAAATTGTGGATATTGGATCTCAACTCTTTGAATAACCCCTTCTCTGGCAGGATAGGTAATGCTTGAAAGAGATAGAGAGGGTGGGGGAGCACATACTTTTTTACCACGTTAATTTGCCCTAGAGAGGTATGCATCGCGCCATCTTTTAAAGTCGGTTTTAAGTTGTCGAAGTAACAGAGGGAAGTTGGCCCTATATAGATCGCCCAGCTTGAGAGTGATTTGGACACCCAAGTATGTAATTGCATTCGCGCCCACCGAAAGATGGGCGTCTCCTCAACAATTCTTTGTTCCTCTGGGGGCAGCGTCACATTTAACAGGAAAGATTTCAAAAGGTTGACCTTGATTCCTGAAACCTTTTCAAACTGACTTAGTTCCCAATGTATTTCGGTCAGGGAAGCAGCTTAATTAGTTATCGGTAGAAGTACATCATCCGAAAAATAATGCAATTTTGTGGTCATTGGATCCGAACCCAATACCGCTGATCTTCGGGTTTGCTCTTACCCTTACTGCAAACGGCTCAATGCTAAGGGCAAAGAGAATTGGGGAGAGGGGCCGCCCTGTCTGATGCCCCTAGCTAAGTTAAAGAAGTCAGATGCCACCCCATTTACCAATACCCTGGATCTCGGGGCACTTTAGCTCACCCTCACCATCCCCAAGGAGGACTCACATAACCTGAATCAACGTAGGGAGAGCTGCAGGAAGGCCCAGTTGACTTGGTCAAAGGCCTTCTCCTCGTCGAGTGACAGGAGGGCCGCTGGAATATTTTTCTTCTGACACGTGTCTATAAGATGAAACACCCTACAGAGGTTGTCGTGGGTCTGGTGCCCTTTGATGAACCCTGATTGGTCGGGTGAATAGGAGTGTGTAGGACTCTCTCCAGTCTAGTAGCCACAATTTTGGAATAGATTTTTGCATCCAGGTTCAACATAGTGATAGGTCTATAGGAGGTACACTACTGAGGATCTCTCTCCAACTTTCGGGATTGAGATTAAGGCTTCCCCCATGGGGGGGGACACCGCTTGGGCTGTCGCAATGTCATTAAATAGAGTGGCAATCTGAGGAGCCAATATGGGGGCAAAGGTTCGGTAGAACTTAACCGTAAACCCATCTGGGCCTGGGCCTTTATGTCGATTGAGGCAATCAATTGCTGCCTGAACTTCCTCTTGGGACATGGGGCGGCCCAGATCCTCATTGGCTACTGCCGAGACCTGCGGGAGCTCAAGGGAATCTAAGTATTGCGTCTGGTCTGTCTCTAGGGGTGGTTCAGCCTTATATAGAGTGCAGTAGAAATTGTGAAACGCTCCTGCCTTCCCCTTTTCACTAGTATGGGTGACACCATTCCTATCGATGATTTGCCTCACATAGGGGCATAGTATCAAGAACGGCGTTAAAATTATCGCCGCTTTAGCAGCAGAAAACTGCCGCTAAAGTGGCGATGATAGGCTTGATAATATGCCCTTGTGATTCCCATAGAAGCCCAGGTTCTGGTGTGAACCTGAGCTTCTATGGGAATTCATAAGGGCATATTATCAAACCCATTATCACAGCTTAAGCAGCAGTTTTCTGCCACTAAAGCGGCGATAATTTTAATGCCGTTCTTGATAATATGCCCCGTAGTCCTTCTCTTGTTTAGCCCTTCATTGTCCTGCCAAAAGTGAGCCTACCTTATCTTTCCCTTCATATACGTGGGCCTGGAGTCTCAAGATAGTCTTTTCAGTTCTGTTATTATAGATCCCGTTTAGTTTGCCCCTAAGGGCGTGACTTTCCTAAGGGCTCGGACCAAAGGCGAGTCTTTGTCTGTTTGTTCCGCCTGGAGCAGTTCTTGTTCTAAAGCCAGCCTTTTATTCATCTGGAGTTTTTTCAGGCAAGTGGCGAGGGCAATGCAATGTCCCCTTATGTA
Source organism: Lissotriton helveticus (assembly GCF_964261635.1). NCBI lineage: Eukaryota > Metazoa > Chordata > Amphibia > Caudata > Salamandridae > Lissotriton > Lissotriton helveticus. Next base: position 190,657,770 of record NC_136057.1, on the reverse strand, counting down.
TGAAGGCCTCCCAGTTGTTTGCTGGGGATCTATACGCAGGGTCGTTGGACATAAAAAAATCTCTGATAACTTTACGGAGATCATAACTGTGTAATCTGTCCCCGCACAGTACGTCAGTAAAGTACCATCTGGTCAGTTTAGAACGTGGGCCTGGACAATTTAATAAGCACGTTGGGGGGGAGCATTATCCCAAGAGAGTTATGCGGAGGAAGAGAGAGGCTGTGCACGCAGAGTGACTAACTAATGCGAATGTGGTCTATCCTCGAGTACGTCCTGTGGGCATGTGAAAAAAAGGAATAGTCCTACATGGTAGGATTAAGTTCCCTCCAGATGTCCAGCAGCCCCAGTTGCTGCAGAGACAATTTTAATGCTTTACTAAACACTCCCCCCAAGCCCTCTGCAGATGTGTGGTGTCCAGCTGTGCATCCAAAACGAGATTGAAATCTCCCATTACAATAATTTCCCCTGAGGCAAACTCCGCCAGGGATGCAAGAAAGATAGAGACAAATTCAGCTTGACATGTTTTAGGAGCATACACTTTGGCGACCGTGCAGGGGCGACCCATCAGAAAACCCCTAACCATAATAAATCTTCCATTCTTGTCGCTTTTTGAGGCTTAAAGGTGAAACTGAGTAGAGGAGTGGAACATCAGGGCAATCCCATTCTGTTTCCTGGAGCTAGCAACCTTAATTCCTCTCCTTTTTTTTGAGATGTGTCTCCTGCACGGCCACCACATGCGCCCGCTGATCTCCAGAAATTTCCAAAAGCTTTGCCTCGTGAGGGTCATTTAGTAACGACTAGTTGAACTGCAGCTCTTTGTAGAATTATTTTTGTATTGGATACTGTAATAGTCACTGCCCACTGCTAATCTCGTCCCATAATGCTTTGCAGGACCTTTGATGGGATTGTTTTTTTTGCCAATACCTGTGCTTGGGGTAGTCCCAAGAGGATGGGACCACCACCGAAATTCAACAAGACGTGCTTTTTGTTTATGCTCTTTGTGTTCAATGCATCTGCTTGGTCCTCCCCCTAGGTTAGGGGGACCCCAAAATCATCACCTCTCTCATTGCCCAATGTTTTCATTGAAAAAGTTCACTTTTGTGAATTGGTTGTATGCTTTTCAGCATGTAAAATTGCTTTATCAAAGTATCTAAGGATGTTGTTGATTTAGCTGCTACTATGCCCAGGGTTATTCATGAGTCAAATGCAAAGCATTGAAGTTATTCTTACATCAAGCTGCAGTTCCAATAGTCATTACTAGATGTCCCTCACGCGTCAAATGCAAAACCATTGAAACTCTTTAATCAAGCATTTGCATTTGACTCGTGAGGGACATCTAGTAACCACCAGTTGAACTGCAGCTCTTTGTAGAATTATTTTGATATTGGATACTATATAATATTCACTGCCCACTGCTAATCTCATCCCATAATGCTTTGCAGGGCCTTTGTTTGGGAATTGTTTTTGCCAATAACTGTGCTTGGCGTGGTCCTAAGAGGATGGGACTACCACCGAATCGTTCAATAAGATGTACTTTTTGTTTTCAAGGCATCTGCTTGGTACTCCCCCTAGGTTAGGGAGGATCCCAAAATCATCCCCTCTCTCACTGCTTGCTAATTTTTCAGTATCACTTTTGTGAAAGTACTATATGTCCTGTAGCATATAAAGATAGAGATATTTATTTTATCATAACTGGTACTGTGCAGGATGCCATTTGCAATTATTTCACAGTGCAGATAAGTACACAGTGTCATCAGCAATGCTAGTACAAAGTTCTACATTGCCTGGGGTGGGCACTGGTAAGGCCAAAGGGGAGCACGGTAAACTGACGTGGCCTACCGTAAACCGCAGGTAACGCCGGATGGCGATAATGGGCTTGATAATATGCCCTTGAGAATTCCCATAGAAGCCCATGTTCTGGTGACCATGGGCTTCTATGGAAATTCTCAAGGGCATATTATCAAGCCCATTATCGCCGTTTTATCTGCAGTTTTCTGCCGATAAAAGCGGTGATAATGTATCGCCTTTTGTTGAGAATATGCCCCTATGTGTCCTGCAGATCCAACGCTACCATCCAGTCTCCAGGGTCGAGGGCAGACAAGACCTGAGCCAGAGTTAACATCTTGAACTTCTCCTTATGGAGGAAGCAATTGACGTTCCGGAGGGCTAAGATAGGACGCAGGCCCTTGTCCTTCTTGGGCACCAGAAAGTAGTGGGAATAACAACTACAACCTATTTCTGGCGTACGAACATGCTTGATGGCCCCTTTGGCCAAGAGGGCCACAATTTCCTGTTGAAGAAGTGCCAAGTGATCCCCAACATGCGGTGGTACTGGGGTGGCATGGCTGGAGGAGTAGTCTCGAAGGGGAGGGATTAGCCCCTTCGGACTATTTATAAAACCCACCTGTCCATAGTGATGGTGCGCCAGTGAGGGAGGTGATTGCGAATCCTGCCGCCCACTGGCTTTTGATGGGCTTGAAAAACCGGACTAGGTAGGTTTGGAAGCAGTGGTGGCCGGGGTGGAGGTGGACTGACCTGCCCGCTGGCCCCTTGACCCGTCTCTGCGGGTCCCACGTCTACGCTGAGACTGTTGCTGCTGCAGCCTGTGGCTCTGAAGCAAAAGTGTTGGGGCACACCTTCCATGTCCACGAAAGGAGCGAAAAGCAGAAGGCGGAGGAGGGCAAGTGGCCGGAAGGCCCAAGTACTTGGCCGTAGCCCGTGAGTCCTTAAAACGTTCCAATGCACTGTCTGCCTTGTTGCCAAAAAGGCGGATGCCATCAAAGGGCATGTCCATCAGGGTGTTAGACATCCCCGGAGAAGCCAGTATTCCTCGGCCATGTGTGGCGGCGGAGCACCACTGTCCTGGAAATCGCCTGGTCCAGCGAGTTCGCGGTGTCAAGGCCACATCGTATTGTGAACTTTGCCACATCTCATCCTTCAGCAATAGCTTTTGAGAGCACTTTCTGGGCCTCCTCCAGACACTGAGGTAGCACCTGCGCCACAGTATCCCACACAGAGTGAGAATAACGGCCCAAGAGGCATGTGGTATTTACAGACGGCAGCCCTGAGCTGGCAGAAGAAAAACATCTTCCCAACCTGTTCCAGTCTCTAGGATTCCCTATCTGAAGGTGCGCTAGGGAAGGCGCTTTGGGACGTAGAAGCTTGGACAACCAAGCTCTCAGGAGTGGGGTATTGGGAGAGAAAGAGGTGTGGCCCGGGGCCGGGCGATGGCATCGGGCCACGTTCCTATCCACGGGAGCCCCTGTGTTGGGCCTGGGCCAGGTGCCCAAAAGAACGTCCAAATGTTCATCATTCGTATTCTTATTTGAAGATTTTTATGCTGTGCTATTTCTATACATATGTTTAGTTTGATGCAGCTTGCTTTATTACTTTCCAATGATAGTTATATGACTGATTTCAGGGCACAGCACACAGTTCTTTTACGGGGCCAAAACGATGCATAATGTGGTATTCATACTGAGGGGCAGATTTATGAGTTCTGGCGCATCTCTGCAAATCAGCAGGGATGCGCCAGAACTGATGCGTCACGCAATTCCCTCCTTGCGGCACCACAGATGCGCCGCATTTACAATGCGGCGTACCATGATGCAAGGAAGGGCAGATGCGTGACGCATCTTGTGGTGTACGGGCGGGGCATTGCTGGAGTAGCGTCGCAAGTGCGACGCAACTCCTGCAATGTACAGAGACCACCCATACATAACGTGGTGCATCACTCCTTACGGGATTTGACCCAGCAGCGTCGTAAAACTGACTCCGTGAAATCTTATAGATTTCACTGCGTCAGTTTTACGGGGCTCTCCTACGAGGGAACGCCCACCCTGCGACAGACCGCCCACATGAAACCTGACGCAGGTTTCATGTGGCGCAGGGCTTTACAACGTGACGCATCTGCCTAGATGCGTCACGTTGTAAATAGGTCGCAGGGATGCGCCACATTTCCCCGCCGTTGTGTGACGCAACGGCGGCGTAAACGTGGCGCAAGTCTGACATAAATCTGCCCCTGTATATTTTTCTTTCTTTATCTTCTCTTTTTCTTTAGAAGTCTGCCAGACTAAGGGGTGGGGGAGGGTTAGGGGGTTACGATGAACTTTCTCAGTGTAAATTTATGTATTCTATGATTTTATATAAAAATCAATAAAAATCATTTAAACAAATGTTCATCATTAAAGGGCAGCAGTGGCTCCACAGAGGTAGCTGCCGGCTGAAGCACTTCTGTCAGGAGGTTAGTCCTAATGGCCACTGTAGGCAGTTCGAGGTGGAGTGCCTCGGCCGCCCTACGCAACACCACTGCATAACTCGCACCCTCCTCCGTAGCCACGGTAGGAGGAGTTAGCATGCCAAAGTCAGGAGAGGTGAGAAGACCACTGGCATCCCCCAAATCCTCAACCCAGTCCGGGTCATGTGGCGCCGCGGCCAGGGCGACTGACGCTGGAATCTGGGGATCAGGGTTCGACCCCCGGCTCCGGCGGCAGGTTAGCCCAGCACCATGTGACTCTGGGCAATAGCTTGCTTAATCTTCCCGACGGCCCCCAGCGCCTAGAGACCCTTACGGGTGATTGTGCGCTTTACAAATGTGGATTATTATTATTATTATACTCACACTGTGCTGTGAGAGGGTCATCAGACCCCTCCCAGTCCTCCCCTTCCTCCGAAGGCTGTGGAACAGGCTGAGAATATGGAGGCTAGACATAGGGGTAGAAAGGCCCCATCGGTGGAGGAATCGGCATCGAGCGATGCTGTTCTGGCACCGTGTCCACATCAGGGCTGAAACTGGGGACGGTGTGGTCCGGGGGCTCGGGCGACGTCGGGAGTGGTGCCGGTGGGGTCAACGTCAGTGTGGGTGTCATGAGGTCAACCGGCGTTGACCGAGATCCAGGTCTGTATCCTTGGGGGCCCTGCGGCGCCGGGCCGGAAGCAATGCCGGAACCGAAACCGCCAACTGTGAAAGGGGAGGACCCCCAGTCGGGCGCGTGGGGCCCAAAGTTATACGGGCGGGGCCCGACAGCCCAAAGAGGCGGGCCATGGCTGACAGCGGGGGGACCTGACACGAAGGATTTTCAGACTCACCAAAATACTTTACAGGCTGCCTAGCGTGGTGCTGCTGGAGGCGGAGCCCCTGTGGGTGTACCGCGCCGGTCTCCCTCCGCCGCTGTCCTTGTGCCTGGAACAGCCGCCGAGAGGGGGGGACCGAGAGGGTTAGAACTACCCTTCCCAGCTGCCCCGTGACCAGGAAGTACCGCGGGACCAGAGAGCGTGCCTGCTGGCGCATAAAACCGCCCAGCCCCATCGGTGGAGCGGGGGACCTGACACGAAGGATTTTCAGACTCACCAAAATACTTTACAGGCTGCCTAGCGTGGTGCTGCTGGAGGCGGAGCCCCTGTGGGTGTACCGCGCCGGTCTCCCTCCGCCGCTGTCCTTGTGCCTGGAACAGCCGCCGAGAGGGGGGGACCGAGAGGGTTAGAACTACCCTTCCCAGCTGCCCCGTGACCAGGAAGTACTGCGGGACCAGAGAGCGCGCCTGCTGGCGCATAAAACCGCCCAGCCCCATCGGTGGAGCGGGGGACCTGACACGAAGGATTTTCAAACTCACCAAAATACTTTACAGGCTGCCTAGCGTGGTGCTGCTGGAGGCGGAGCCCCTGTGGGTGTACCGCGCCGGTCTCCCTCCGCCGCTGTCCTTGTGCCTGGAACAGCCGCCGAGAGGGGGGGACCGAGAGGATTAGAACTACCCTTCCCAGCTGCCCCGTGACCAGGAAGTACCGCGGGACCAGAGAGCGCGCCTGCTGGCGCATAAAACCGCCCAGCCCCACCCGCGTCGCGGGAGCGCCGGGCGAAGCCCGGGCAAAGGGCGGGCCCTCTGTGGCCCTCAGAGGCCTGAGGAGCCTGGCCTGGGCCACAAACCCTGGCCGGATTCCCTTAGATCCTTTCGTTACCACTGCAAGATAACACTGGCTATGAACTATCGGGAAACTAGAAGTATGGCTGCCGCAGGAGCTAAAAAACTTACTGGCACACTGGATGACTTTATCACCCGCACTCATGCATTAATTGATGAGGGAATTACACTAATGGATAGGAGAGTTTCCCAAGACCTGGCAATGGCCAAGCGATCCTCTCTGGGCCTCATTGCCCAGGCACAGACGCCAAATACCGATTCTCGGTCGAACATCCAGGCTCTAGTACACAACATCGGGGTGACTGGGGTTCCTGATGTTTCAAACACCCTACAGGACCTGGAGGCCTCTCCTAACCTTAACCTCCTAACAGAGAGTGGAGCGCATCAAAGTGAGTCAAACTCCCCTAATACGACAACCGCTATTAATGCAAGGGGCCGGATAGAAGGGGCAATCCCTAAACAAAAACGAAAGGTAAATAAACCATCCATTTCTAAAGGGAAGAAGGTCCAAATTGCCCCCAACGATCAAAAGGTCGACCCCTCTATCATGGATAATTCATTAGTAGACCTACCTACTCCCACAGGGGGATCGCATTCCACCAAGAATGGCCTATCATTGAGCCTCCCAGACGATACTATTATCGACCATAGTCTGGAGGAAATTCTGGAGTTGAGTGGGGAAGTTGGTAATCCAGCAAATTCATCACAGGAGGGGAATGGTGTAAATACAGACAATATTACTATTCTTAATATGCTAAAAGTACTGCTTGAACCTATAGAAGTGAGACTACGTTGCCTGGAGACTATCCTAAAGAACATACACAAGGATATAAGTGCTCCTAGTTTCACTATGAACAATAAGACAGTCCAGGTCATCAATCCACCTAAAATGGCCAACAAGCCGTCTGTGGTGGTTAATAGAGTTCTGGAGACCAAAAGTGCTGACCCCGAGAAACCAAGTAACACCCCAAAACAGGATGGTACTAAAACTAAGCCCTCTGTAATAGTTCAAACCCAGAAAACAGACCAAACTCAGAAAATAACAAAAACCATTCCAACTCCTCAGGCCACATTGAGCAATTGCACATCACAGCCCTCAAATCTTGATGCACCCGCCAGAGCCAAGGGCACGGCTCGCAGAAATATTCATCTCCCTCCTGATGCTTGTCCCTATGTGGTTATTCTTACCGGCGTTACTGAAATTTCTCCATCAGAAGTAGAATCGTATCAGACTCTAAAAAACAAAGTACGCCACTGGCTTTCCAAAAACTATCCTCTTCCGCCAAACATACCGAGTAACATCTTAATGGTAGAGAGAACACCGTGGGTGGGAGGTAATAGAAAAAAACTGCAAGGGGACTGCGTAGTGGTCACCTTCAAGAATACGGAGGCCGTAGATTTCATATGTAACAGCGGATCCCCTAGATATCATGAAAGCACTGTGACTGCTAGACCCCTTTCCTACTTTTATCTACCAGAAAATCAAGCTGATAACCGATGGAGCTGGTTAAAGGGACCACATGACTTTAAACCTAGACAGAGATTTACCCCCCCATGGGAACTACAACCCCAAGGATGGGAGGAGGGGGGGGATGTGGGATGGAATCCGGTAAGGAGAAGAAGAGGCAGACCGCGTCATGGCGGCCCCTTTGCTGGCCCACATCACACTCAGCCTCACTATTACCATCATTTTGTAGACGGTCCAAACAACCCTTTCCACTTTCCAATGGCAAATCGCTTTGATTGTCTGTCAACCACAGATTGGGTTGACTGACAAATACAGGACTCCCCAATAGGACGGAGTTATCAGAGCACTCCTACTCAACTACGTATGGCCATTAATACGAGGGATCTGGAAAAATCAAATTTATCTACAACGTTTGACAAAGGCCCTGTTGCTGGCGAGATCCGGGGATCACCTACCCTGCCTAACCATGATCCATTATATTGCAAAATTCTTACCTGGAACGTGGCGGGTTTAATTGCAAAGGCGTCAGACCCCATATGGCAAGGGTTCGTTAGACATTATGATATCCTGGCACTCCAAGAAACATGGGATACTACTACAAGTTTCTCAATGGATGGCTTTTGTAGTTTTTTTACTCCAGCAGTGTCGGGCGCAAGAGGGAGAGCCAAGGGTGGCCTACTTATACTGTGCTCCCTGAACTTGGTGGGGGTTTTTAAAAAACTAGATTCTGCACCCACAAATTTTTTAGTTGTGGAGTGGACTTTGTCAGACTCACATACTTTTTTGCTTATTAACTTCTACAACTCCAAAGAGGTTTCCTGTGAGAATGAGCATTTGACTGCCTTGTTAGACTTTTTGTCAGTCTATAGACAAGATTGCATTTCCGTCCCAGAGATGATAATTCTGGGTGATTTTAATATTCACCCCTGCGAGGGGGATTGCTACAATGATAGATATGGAGGATTACCGACCGAGGGCATCCCCCATTTTGAATACACGAAGGAGGGTGAGGGCCTTGAGACTTTCCTTGCGAACTTAAACCTATTTGAACCAGATCAGGGTAAAAACGAGCCTAAAGCGCCTACCTTTATCGGGAGAGACGCCAACACCGTCATAGACTATATTTTTGTATCAACCGGGGCTTTGGCTAAGGCATGTGAGTATAGGGTTGTAACTGCTAGCTTTAGTGATCATCCTGTCCTCTTAAAGCTGGACCTAGATTGCTTCCGGACTGGTAGAATGACTGGTGTGGCAGGTCCAAGAGATCTGACGACTAAGGACCAGAGAAGGCGGCTAAAATGGGAGAAGATTGGTCCTGATCAATTCTTTCAAATATTAGCCCAAGAGACTGAGGTTAATATGGCAGTGTGCTTAGATTCAACCGCCTTGGGCTTTGATGTAGTGGCCGCCTATGTGGAGATATGTGCGAGTATTGCCAAGAATTCGGAGTTAAGGTCGGGCGCGCAAGGAAGTAAGAAAATTCATAAATGGTTTAATAAGGAATGCTCGCTAAAGCACTTTGCCCTGTTGAAGGCACTAAAACATAAACCCAGAGACAGGACATTAGTGGCAAACTTAAGAAAAGAATACAAAACTGCAGTTATTAAACGCAAGAATCAAATCAAGGAGGAAGCCTGGGACAGCTTACAAGACATTGATGTATTGAGAGACAGCAAAAAGTTTTGGGCCATTGTGAATCAGCCATTTTTCTCCGAGGATGGGAAAACTGACATGGACTGTGTGATTGAAGATGATAGATGGCTTTGCCACTTCAAACAGATTTACGAATCCACGGTTCCAATTTCACCAGTCAGCGCCCACGGTCCATCCAATTTGATTATGGAATTTAATACCACGGAGGTAGAAAGGGCGATTAAAAATACTAGCAAACACAAGGCCCCTGGACCTGACGGGGTCCCTGCAGATCTCTACATCCAGTATCCGCAATTTTGGTCAAAAATACTAACTAATGTCTCTAATGCGATACCTGCAGCTGGTTTCCCGTCTTCCTGGTCCACCTCTATTATTGTTCCCATATTCAAGAAGGGGAACAGGGGGGATCCTGCCTGTTACAGGCCAATCTCCCTGCTGGACTCTGCTGTTAAGATCTTGGGCAGAGTCATTCTGCAAAGACTCGGGGATTGGCTTGAGGAGAGCGGGATCCTTTCTGATTTGCAGTATGGTTTTAGAGCACATAGGGGGACCATGGATCAATGTTTAAACCTTCACCTTATTATCAGCAAATACACCGTGGTGAAGGGGGGGCTTCTTTATTTGGGTTTTATGGATTTATCTTCTGCTTTCGACCTGGTTAACCGTTCTAAACTGTGGATTATTTTACGAGATTTGGGTTTGGACACCACCTTGGTTAATTTCTTGCACGATCTTCATCAAAAAATTTTCGCCTCTGTCAGGGTAACAAGGGAGGGAAGATGCACTGAGAAGTTTAGGTCAGGGAGAGGGGTCAGACAAGGCTGCATTCTTGCCCCTCTCCTTTTTTCTTTGTACATCAACTCCCTGGGAAATCCCTGAACTCAGCTACTTTGGACATGCCGCGTATGGGGGGGGGTCACCCATCCCGGTCCTTCTATACGCGGACGATGACGTCCTCATAGCTCGTACAGGTATGGGCCTGCAAAGACTACTAGATCACTTTGGTGGTTTTATGGAAGCTCTGGACCTAAAGATTAATACAGCTAAATCTCATGTCATGGTTACAGGCTCACGGAAGAAAAACATGAAGCTCAGGTCCTTCAGTTGTAATAATTCTCCAATCTCGAGGGTACCCTTTTTTTGTTATCTAGGCGTCACCTTTGACGAAAAAGGAACTTGGGGTGCCCAACTGAAACTAAAGGAGAATGGAGTTAGTAGATCCACTGCAGCACTCATGCATTTCTCCAAAAGGCTTGGTTCAAGACCTATGGAGGCCATGACTCGCATCTATAGATCCAAATGCGTGGCAATTGCATCCTATTGGGCAGATATTTGGGGTTATGTTTCAGCCCCAGGCATTCAAGCTGCAGAAAATAAATTTATACGTACCTTGCTGTCACTCCCGAAATCATCTCCTACATATTCAATCCATAATGAAATAGGCTTGGGATACGTTACTGATCTCTTAAAAATGTCTCCACTGTTATGTTGGATTAAAACCTGGACAAATGAGGAGATCACATTGAATCACTGCATTCTCAAAGACTGTATGGCCCTGGATAAAGCAGCCAGCATACCCTGGCTGGCGTATGTTAGAGCGGCATGCGCGAGGTTAGGGCACCCGGACATGTACTCTTTACCACAGAGCCTCAAGAAAGAGGATGTAAGGTGGGTCAAGCAGCATTTTCGAAATATGTTGGAGACAGAGAGGGAAGCGGTTGAGCTCTGCAAGCCAATGGTAAGGTCATTATACCAACTCTCGTCGTCCATGGCTATGGAACCTTATCTAAAATACGTAAACAAACCATACCACCGCTTTTTATTAATAAGGTTCAGGTTCAACCAGATACATCTTGTGCTTGGCTCATATACAAAGTGGGGTACTCCAGAAAATACCCCACCCTGTTCCTGTGACTGCTTTTCCACGCAGGATACTCTTCATCTAGTTATGCTTTGCGAACATTACCTGGTGGCCCGCAAAAAATTCCTTTTCCCAATTCTGAAAGACCTAAACTTTGTCCAGGTACGGCCGGCTCTCCTATACCTACAGATGTTGAACTCGGTGCAGGTTACATATAGTGTAGCTTGTTTTTTGGTAGCAGCCGTCAGACAAAACAAAACTAAACGCCCGCCGATAAACTACCTCCAAACCTGACACTTACTGCAAAATATGCCCGGGGGGAATGTGCAAAACATACTGGAAAGTGTATTCCCTATATCTACCTTCTTGAATTCGTTCTTATTTAATAATTTCTTTCTCTTTTAAGTACTTTTTAATGGATTTACTCAGGATTGGCAATCACGTCTAAAAACTTGTTTTATTGTATTTTATTGTTTATGAACTATGTACTACTTTTATGGTTTTAATTAACCGAATAAAGTTATTTGACTGACTGACTGACAGAGATTTCTGCAGCTGGGCCAGAGTCGCCGATGGACCCGGGAAGGGCGGATAGGCCGACGGCGACACCATAGGCTCCGCCAGAGCCACGGGGGTGGCACCATCTGCACTCTCAGCCATGTCGCACGACGGGCGAGGGGAAGTCAGTGAGCGATGACGCTTCTTCGACTTCTTGTGATGCTTCACCTTACCTGACCCGAGTGCGAAGACTTCAATCCCGAAGAACGATGGTGATGGCTCCGCGACCGGGACCTTGAGCGACACTGAGCCCACTGGCGGACTTCAAGCAACTTTCGGGACCACTTCCGAAAAGTCTTCAGCGCAATGGTCCGGCAGTTGGGGAACACCTTGAGGTCGTGGTCGCGCCCCAGGCAGTAGAGACACACGGTGTGCGAGTCCGTCACCGACATCATTCGATGACAGTCCCCGCAGGGCTTGAAACCAGGCTTCCCTTCTGCACCAGAAGTTGATCAACTAAAAAAAAAAGAGACAAAAAGGCCTCGAAAAGTGACTGGGCGTACCGCTCTCTCCGGATCTGCGCTTGCTAGCGCGGAAAAAGAATAACTGACGTCAGCGCGTGAGGGCGACGTCTAAGTAGCTGCCGCGATGTCATTTCGGCATCCACAACGCCACCTTCCAACACGCAGGGGGACTGCTGACAAAAACTTTGCGGATCCAGTCTGACGCGGGGGGTAAGTCTAAGGTAAGGAATCTATCACTATGTGTTTCTTTCAGATATGTGCGTCAATGGGAGCCCCCATTCCCTCCTCCCAAACCTCTCCATTGCTTTCGAGTTTCGCACCGTGGGGTAAAACATGACTCAACATAGTTAAACAAACAAAAAACCTGAACAGTTCAGGAAATCGCAGAGTCCTGTTGGACTTTATATTCGGATGGCTACTGGGGCAAGACCATTCCCACTCCCATAGCCCCGCAAGATTTCTCTGGGGAACCTTAACTCTGGAGTGTTCCCGTCATGGCTCTAGACAAATAAGTGGCAGTTGTCTGCTAGCATTTTGTGGCTATGACAGGAGAGAAAGGGGGAGAACCCTCCATCATCTTTGTCTTCCTCCTAGGGGCATCCAGACACCCCGGAGGTAGCTCCTCAGTGCATCTAATCACCTCAGGTAAATGAGGCCTTCAGCAGGTTGAGCAGTGTTTTTGTCCTGTATCATGTGTGCGATATCATTTGTTTGTATGTTCTCATCATGCCGACTTCTTGCTTCCCTTCTTAGGTGTCTGCCAGAGACCAGGAGCCCTCGTTGTGTACTTCTCTCGGCGATGTCTCCCTTTGTGGCGATGTTCTCCCCAGACCAAGGAGGACCGCCACCTTCTTCCCCTCCCTAAAATGCTGCTGTTTGTTATTGAGGGAGAAGGCAAGACCGAACGGATAACTCCATCGGTATTTTAGGTGGTGCTTCCTCAGAGTCGAAGTGATCAGCAAGAACATTTGGTGCCTCATCAGCCTGGCCTGGGCGACATCCCGGAAAAGAGCGCAGGTTGCTCCCTGGTAGTCTATCATCTCCTTGTCCTGTGTTTTCCGGAGAACCAGTTCTTTGACCTTAAAGCAGAGGTCTTCTAACTTTTTGATGCCGAGGCCCCCTTGTAAAACCTTTTTAGGTGTAAGGACCCCCTTCCAACAAAAGTTTCTAGAAACTGGTACTCCTCATCATCAACAACTATCGACAACCATAAATACGCCTGTTAGACCTCATCACATCCACCCATCCATCATTCATCCACCCACACTTTCACACATCCATCCATCCATCTTTCATTCATCCACCCTTTCATCCTTCCATCCATACATCCATCCTTCATCCATCCATCCTTCATCCATCCATCCTTCATCCATCCATCCTTCATCCATCCATCCATCCTTCATCCATCCATCCATCCACACATCATTCATCCATCCACCTTTTCACACATCCATCCATGCATCATTCATCCATGCAACCTTTTATCCATCCATACATACATACATCCTTCATCCATCCATCCTTCATCCGTCCATCCTTTCATCCTTCCATCCATACATCCATCCTTCATCCAGCCACCCTTTCATCCATCCATCCATCCATCCATCCTTCATCCATCCACCCTTTCATCCATCCATTCACCCATCATTCATCCACCCACCTTTTCACACATCCATCCATCCATCATTCATCCATGCAACCTTTTATCCATCCATACACCCATCCTTCATCCATCTACCCTTTCATCCTTCCCTCCACACATACATCCTTCATCCATTTACCCTATTATCCATCCATCCTTCATCCATCCACCCTTTCATCCATCCATCCATCCACTCATCATTCATCCACCCACCTTTTCACACATCAACCCATCCTTCATCCATCCACCCTTTCATCCTTACATCCATCCATCCATCCTTCATCCATCCACCCTTTCATCCTTCCATCCATACATTGATCCACCCTTCCATCCATACATTCATCTTTTATCCATCCACCCTTTCATCCATCCATCCACCCATCATTCATCCACCCATCTTTTCTGTGCCACTCTCATCAGTATCTCTCTGCGTCTTCTTCCTCTCTCATGGGAGGGCATCTCTGTGCCCCCCTGCTGGGGGCGGCAGACAGGCTGTAACAACATCTGACCGTGAAGAACAGACTCTCAGGCACATTTCTCCTGCACAGGTGCCAGGTATGAGGGCTCGTGGGACTTACTTGAACCAATGATTTATGAGACGTGTGGGGTGGGGGAAGAGGACCTTTCACGTGCTTTACTGGCGGGACCTACAGCTCCAGGCGCGCAATGTCCATTGAACTCAAAGGGCTAAAGCCTCCTCTCCCAGCCACCCCCAGCCCCCTCCCCCCCCTTGTGTATGTGAGCCCGGCGGAAACAGCTTCACGGACACACACACACAGCCGCAACCGAGTACTTCACAGGTCTTTAAAAGACCTTTTACTTGTTAATGAGGCTTTGATGTTTTTCACCCCTCGGTGTGAATTAGGCCTCCGCCGTGAGCACCCTCAAGCAGCCTGACGCCACTAAGGCAAACCACGCATTTCAAGGTACTGCACGCTCTAACAGACTCTGCGACCCCCTTCCCAGGACTCCACGACCCCCCTGGGGTCGCGCCCCACAGATTGAAGACCTCTGCCTTAAAGGAAGCGAATTTAGTCAAGACATCTCTTGGGCATTTATTTTCCCTTGTAGAGCCGGGCCCACTCTATGCACGTGCGCCAGTCGAACTTCGTTCGCACCCTCACCTAGGATGCAAGTGAAGAGCCCACCATGTATGTGATCCTAGTGAGCCAGGTAACTATCGTCCCATCTTGCCTTATTTCGGGAAGGTGCTCGAATCCTTGGTAAATAAACAGCTCACCGTCCATCTAGAAAGTCATGGATTACTTAATCCATCACAATCAGGATTTCGAGCAGCACACAGTACCGAAACGGCAGTAGTAGATATTGTGGATAACATCCGGTTAGCTTTAGACCACAGAGACTCAGCTATGCTGGTTCTTTTGGACCTGTCTGCTGCTTTCGACACCATCTCCCATGACATTTTACAGCAACGGCTCTGGGAGATGGGATTCCGAGGGAAAAGCACTGGTCTGGTTTAATAACTATCTAAAATACCGATCCACTACTGTACAT
Source organism: Lissotriton helveticus (assembly GCF_964261635.1). Taxonomy (NCBI): domain Eukaryota; kingdom Metazoa; phylum Chordata; class Amphibia; order Caudata; family Salamandridae; genus Lissotriton; species Lissotriton helveticus. The sequence continues at coordinate 190,642,691 of NC_136057.1, read as the reverse complement.
ATAGATTATTTGGCAGCCTGTAGCAGACCAGTAAGCATCGCAGTTCCTCAGGGTTCTATCCTGAGCCCAATGCTTTTTAATCTTTACGTAACTCCTCTGGCCAGGAAAATCAGGTCGTAACGGTTTGAGGCTGTGTGGTATGCAAATGACACTCAGCTGCTGATCACGTTTGGTCCCGACCCTGCCGACACAATGGTCCGGTTTAAAAACTGCCTGGTTCATATCAATAGCTGGATGGGCATAATTAAATTGCAGCTGAATGGCGTTAAAACGATTTGGTCCCCTCCCTTTGCAGCCCCCATTCCCTCTATGAAGGTGGGGGTTCCACAAGGATCTATCTCAAGTCCGTCACTCTTCAATGTGTATATGGCTCCCCTCACACTGTTAGCCGAGACACACGGCACGAAAATAGTATCATATGGAGATGATACTCAACTGCTGTACACCTTAAGGGCACCGATTTCAAAGGTGGGGAAATCAACACTTGCCTGACAGAGGTTTTTTTCTAGCTGAAACAAAACCAATTAAAATGTAATCCCGAAAAATTGGAGATCATTTTTTTGGATGAAAGTATTGCATCAGTGGTGGCCACGTGATAGGTCTCCCCCGGCAGCTTCAGTGAGCATTTTTCTTTAATTCGTTTTTATTAGAGTAGTGAGAACAAGCACGGCCAACAAGTTACATTTTTGAGTCTGTTACGACACCAATAATACAGTGACAATTTGGTACATTACTTACATTTATAGCTATAGGGAAACAGTTTTCAGTCTATATCTTCTGAGCCAGTCTGTTGGGCTTGTGGAGGCTCACAGATGTTACCCCTAAAGTCATTCCAGCATGTCCACACCTCCCCCCATTTTCGAGGGCACCCTCTTGCTGCATACACAGTCTTTTCTTGAAGCCTGCACCAGTCCATGTCCTTTTGCCAGTCTACCAGTTTCGGTGGGTAAGAGGCACCCCATAATGGAGCAATGTTTCTCTTTGCCACCATTTGCCCAAGTGTCACCCAAATTTTCCCTTTTGTAGGCAGGTCCGTGGGATCCCAGACGTTCAGGAGACATCTCTTAGCCTCTGGGCGAATATCTACTCCCCACACTTCTTGCATACATTGCACCACCCGTCTCCAGTATCTTTGCACCTTTGGGCAGTCCCACAGTATATGGAAAAAAGTGCCCGTCCCACCGCAACCTCTCCTGCAGATCCCTTCTCCTCCCCTCCCCATCACTTGTAGTCTCGTGGATGAGATGTATACTCTGTGCAATATTTTCAGTTGGATTAGTCGCAGTCTAGCCGAGATCGCCACCTCCCTAGGGGAGGCAAGAGCATACAACCATTCTTCTTCATCGATCACTAGCCCATCAGCGACCCATTTCTCCTTAAGGGGAAGGAGCGTGTCAGGGGGATTATTAATTAATTTTTTGTATGTGAGAGATATGGCGTGTTCTGGCATGTGTCCATCTAATAGTCTGTCTTCGAGTGGGGAGGCCTGAGGAAGTGTCGTCCCCGGTGGAATGTTTGCCTGCAGGGAGTGTCGCACTTGCATGTATCTGAAGTATTCGGTTTGCGCTAATTCCTGTGTTTCTTGCAAGTGGGGAAACGTATGGATCCCTCTAGGGCTCCACATGTCTTTGATTTGTGAGATTCCTATAAGGTCCCAATTATAGAACCCCGTGATGCGCCCCAAGTTGCCAAGTTTTTCGGACGCCCATAGTGGAGTAGCCATGGTAAGGACATCTGACCACCCGAGTTTCCGCTGTGCTATGTGCCATATTTGTACTGAGTGTTTTGTCGGTCCCGTGAGTTGGTATTTACCCGGTTTGGAGTAGAGTTCAGCTTCATAGTTCCCCCCAGGAAGTAGCCATCTGTCCATCCCGTACCCGGGTTCCTTACCGTCACTGTATGTCCCTTGGTTAATTGCAGAGAGATGGGCGGCCCAGTAATATTTACGGATGTCAGGGAGGGCTATCCCACTGTCGTACCATCCCAGTGTGAGTTTGCGCAATGCGATTCTAGGCGCCCAGGCCCAGGGAGGTCACGCTGTGCTGTTTCAATTGCTCCAAAATACGAGTTAGGTACCAGGTCCGGGTAATTCTGTAAGGCATAAAGAAATCTTGGCAGTGCCATCATTTAAAGAGGGCCGCTCGGCCCAGCAATGACAATCGGAGTTGCTGCCAGGATTTGGCATCACGTTGGAGCCGTCTCAAAGGTGGCAGTAGGTTTCTTTCGTACATTAGAGTCCTGTCTGTGGAGGCGAAGACTCCTAGATATTTGAAACCATCCTCACCCACTGTAATAGGACATGTGTTGGGGAGCCTCGGGGGGTCGCCATGGAGTATATAAAGGTGAGATTTGCTCCAGTTGATACGAAATCCGGAGTTTCGTCCGAAACTCGTGAAAATGTCAAGTGCCGCCATGATAGATCTGCGCGGTTTGGAGAGGTACAGAAGGATATCGTCGGCGTATAGGGAGATCTTGTCCTCCCATCCTTCCGCCCAGGCTATCCCTTTAAGGTAGACGTCTTGCCTTATCCAGGCAGCAAGTGGTTCAAGGGAAAGCGTGAATAGGAGGGGAGAGAGAGGGCAGCCTTGTCTAGTCCCTCGCTCTAGGGTAAAAACCTCAGAGACCTTATTGTTGACCAACACCTGAACCAGTGGTTACGTATAGAGGAGACGGACCCATGTTATAAAATTGGGCCCAAAGCCCAATTTGCGAAGTACTGCAATCATGTAGGGCCATTCTATGGTGTCAAATGCCATAGTGGCATCGAGCGAGACCACCACCGCATCATCTTGCAACCTATGGCGTTGCCCAAGTACCCCGTTGAGGCGTCGAATGTTAAGTGCCGTGTTGCGGTGGGGCATGAACCCTGATTGGTCCGGGTGAACCAGGGTGGGCAGGACTGATTGAAGCCGATTTGCAAGCGTTTTGGCTCAAATTTTTGGCTCAGCATTAAGCAGCGAGATAGGTCTATATGAGGAACAGGACTCTCTAGGTTTCCCTTCCTTAGGTATTGCCACTATAGTTGGTAGGCGTTGGTCTCGTGGCAACAGTTCCGCCTCTTTGCTCTTTTCAAACATGTGTTTAAGGTGTATACTGAGGGCATCCAGCTTTAGCTTGTAAAGCTCTATCAGGAGGCCGTTGGGTCCGAGGGCCTTGCCTGGGCGAAGGTCTGCTATAGCACGTTGAAGTTAAGCGACATCAAGTGGGGCCTCGAGGGCTTCCCGGTCGTCATCCGATAAGCAAGGGATTCGGATATCTGTCAGGAGAGCTACCGAGTCCTCCTCTGCCGGTCCGACTCCCGGCTATAGACCTGTTTGTAGTGTCGTTCAAATTCAGCCACTATCTCCCGGGGTTCAGTAACCACAGTCCCTGAAGCCGTTTGTATTTCTGGCACTACTTTATCGGCCTGTTGCTTTTTATCAAGCCATGCTATAAGTTTCCCAGCTTTGTCGCCCTGGTCGTATAGCCTAACCATCTTGTGTCGAGCTATTGTTTGGGCTGCCTGCATGACTAGTTCCCTGTATTCTGACGTTTTAAGCTGCAGTCGATGTTGCACGTCTGTGTCCCCATTTTCACGCGCGTCCCTCTCCAGCACCGCAAGATCTGCTTCCACTGAAGCAATCTGTTTCTCTTTGTCCTTTCGCTTGCCTGCGATGACCGACAGTGCCTCTTCCCTAAGCACGGTCTTAAAGGCCTCCCAAAGGGTCACGGGGGAGCTCACCGATCCAACATTACTGTCGAAGTATTGGGTGATTGACCTGGACAGCGTCTTCCTAATCTCCTCATTCTTTAGATGCCAAGCGTTTATTGGTGCGATGCAGCCCTCACGTTTAGTCCCGAATGTTATGTGCGTAAAGACCGGTGAGTGGTCAGATATGCCACGGGTTAGGTGTGTTGCTTCTTGTACGGGTGTGTCATGCTGTAGTAGGGTAAGAATATAATCTAGGCGGGAGAATGAATGATGCGGCCCGGAGAAGAAGGTGAAATGACTATCCGCAGGGTGCAGCAGCCGCCAGACGTCCGTGAGCCCGAAGGCCTCCAAGAAGTCCGCAAGCCATTTTTGCCCCTGCGGTATGTCTCTGGGAGGACGTCTGTCCAGGGTCCCTGACACTACAGCGTTGAAATCTCCCCCCATAACCAATTCACCGTCGAGGAAGGAGAGTAGCAGTTTGCCCAGATCTATGTATGCTTGAGTTTGGAGGCTAGGTGGGATATATACAGAAAGCAGGTTGTCTGTAGCCCTCCAATCTTCCAGACAATGCTGCAAAGCGGCCCTGCGGGTCTGACTCGTACGGTCTATGTGGAGGGGCAGTAGGCGACGCAGCAAGATCCCTACGCCTCTGGAGCCGGAGTGAGTCGCAAGAGTGTATCCCCATCTATTGAGGGCTTGGCATGTGTTCCCCATAAGGTGTGTTTCTTGCAGCAGGACTGCGTCCGGCTGGTACCGTTTAATGAACTGCAGGACTATGGTGCATTTGAGCCTGTCTCCTAGCCCGTTAACATTCCAGCTCAGCACTTTGAGACTGTTTTCCCATCTCCAAGCCATAACCGTTACTGTGTGAGATGATCTGTCCTTGCATTTTGGTGACCCCATCGACTTTGTTGATACTAACAACACGTGACCGTATAACCTTCCCAAATCCCCTCCCAGCTACCCTCCCAACATTCACATTCAGTACAAACAGTGATAGTTACATCAGGCATGAAACCCCCCCTTCCTTTTCCCTCAACTTCATGTGGATTACCCTCCCTCCCCTGTGAATCAGACCCCCCCACCCTGCTCCCTGCTCTGTGGGTTTCAAACTACCCACCACCCCAATTAGCAGAGCGCCTGTCGCCTAACCCCACCCCGGAGAAAGTGGATACCCCTCCCCCCCCCCGAGGAAACTCTGTGTGGGAAAACGTTGGCCGGCCCGACCTCGGCCGCCATACCCGTGTTGCCTCAGTTTGTAAGTCCCTCAGGTCTGCAGTACATGCAAAGACTGTTTGGAAGTCTCGGAGGCCCAGGGCAGACGTATATGCTACCCAGCCTCACTAGCACCCAACATGTCAATGACTGCTTTATACGTTACTGTTTGGCGAGTTCTGGCGCCTTTGTCTGTGTTTTCATCGCGCTGTATTGTCCCGGGTCGAGTCCCAGCGGGGACTGTTCGACCTGGAACGCCAAGATCGCTGTCTCTGCTCGTCTCCTTCCGATCTCCCCACCGCCGAACCGGGGGAGGAGGCCCTGGCTTCCCTCCAGTTGTCGCTGTCTCGCCCTGCTTCTGCCTCCGGCGCCGTCGTGTCAAGCCATTCCTGGACTGCTGTGGGCGATGTGAAGAAGAGGGATTTACCTCCTGAAATTATTTTCAGTTTAGCTGGGAAGAACATCATATATTTGAATCCCCGTTCCCGGAGCGTCACCTTAACCCCCTGGAAGGAGCGTCGTTCCTGTTGTACTTGCAGTGTGAAGTCTGGGAAGAATCGGACGGTAGCCCCTTCGTATTGCAGGTCTCCATGTTGTCTAGCTACCTGGAGGATTGCATTGCAATCCCTATAGTTCAGCACGTTCGCAATGATTGTTCTCGGTGGAGCCCCTGGTTTGGGTTTAGGGATCGGGGCGCGGTGGGCCCTTTCGATGGCGAAGATCTTTGAGAGTCTCTTCGGCTTTAGATGGCAGAGGATCAGGTCTTCAAGAAATAGCTCCATACTATGCCCCTCCGTTCCTTCCGGTACACCTACCACGCGGATGTTGCTCTTCCGGGCCCTCCCTTCCTGGTCCTCGAGCCTCAAGGCCATCTGTCGGTGTTGGCGGACGAGCTCGTTCACCCTGCCCTCCAGCAGTTTTTCGTAGACCTGTAGCGCCTTGATGTCTATTTCGTTGGTCTTGGATCTCTCTGTGGTCTTGCCAAGGTCCGTACGTAACAAATTTACCTCAATAGAGATCTTGTCCATTTTTGTCTCGAGGTTGGTGCCAAGGGTCTGGATTGCGGTCATTATGGAGGTCAGGGAGGGTTCCGCCTGGTCTTTGTCGTCCTTCGCCGCCCCACTGGATTGCGGTTGTGTTATTGGCACAGCGTATTGGTCTAGTTTGTTGGTTTGGGTCACTGCTCCCCCCCCTTGGGCCGCATGGCGGAGTGAGGTGCTCTTAAAGCAGGTGTTCGTGCCTCCCATTCGGGGTAGTAGCAGCCTCCGGGCCTGCGTTGTCGCAAGTTCCAAGTATAGCCACGCGGCAAAGAAGGGCGGCCAGCAGATGTCGTCGCCACGTGTCTCTCACGGGATATCACCCTAGTCCGAAGCCTGCCCACGGATGTCTTGCCGTGCCTCTGTCCGTGCACCCAGCAGTAGAGCCACCCAATGCTCCAGGAGGCCCGAGCCCTCAACGTCTTTTCGGGGGCAGCTGGCTCGGCGCTAAGGGCCCTCGTCCTCCACTGGTGCCGGCCACCTCTGCCCTACGCCGCCAGTGGATCCCCTTGGATCTTATATGCCGCTATCACCAGGGAGCCACGTGTCCAGTCGAAGTCCTCACCGCTCAATACCAAGGCTTATATGCCACCAACACCACCCGTGGAGCACAGTATTGCATAGCCAGCTTCACCTTGTGTCTTTATGGTGCCCCCTTGGCATGGCAGTAATTGACGTGTCTCACTACGCAGGGACGGCGCCGGACTGTGGCCTTCCGCCCGGTATACCAGGCTCCCCTACAGTTGTTCGTGTTCGTTCCCGGCACGTCGCCGACTCCAGCAAGGGCCGCGGCCCCAGCGCGGCACGCCCGATGCGGCCACGCCCACCGCAGACGCCGCGTCACCCAGGCCTTGCTCTCGATGTAGGCCGCAGTCCGGGGCCTCGATTTCGGCTACTGCCGGCGCCCGGGCTCCGCTCGAAGCGCGACGATGCAGCACCTCGTCTAAGGGAGCTGGGGCGCCGATGGCAGTGCGCTCCAGCAAGGATAAAGGGTCGGATTTGATGGGGACAACAACGGTCCCGGCGGAGCTTGGTCTTTAGGCGGCCATTTTCGGCGGCGCCTGGCCACGCCCCCCCAGTGAGCATTTTTAAGAACTTGGAGGTAAAGTTAGATGCCCAACTATCAATGAAGGCTCAGGTACAAACAGTCGCCGGCACCTGCTTTGGCATGCTAAAAATGTTTTAAAACTTTCTTCCCCTGCTGCCGGACACTCACAAGAAAACGGTAGTCCTGGCCCTGATTGTATAACGGCTTGACTATGTTAACGTCATGTACCTTGGCCTCCCAGAGTACTTATTGGACTGTCTGCAGGTGGTTCAGAATGTGGCAGCTACAGCTATTCTTATGATAGGGCCCAGAGCACGAATGTCCACTCATTTGAAGTCCCTGCTCCGGCTGCCAGTCGTAAAAGGATTCAATTTAAAGCTTTGGTTATGGATTTCAAGGCCTTCCATGATACTGGAGCTATCTATATTACAAATAGGATCCAGCATTACGTGCCGCAAAGAGCCCTCAGATCTTCACAACAACTTCTTATGATGATTCCCAAGTTTTCCCGCTCCCGATGAGGCGGCCGCTCGTTTCAAGTGCTTGCCGCCCGTTTATTGAATCTTCTGCCTTTGCCGCTTAGGCAGTTCCAGGACTTGCTCTCTTTTCGGAAACACTTGAAGACCTGGTTGTTTCAGCAATAACAGTTGATAGTGCTTTTCCGTAACATGGTTTTATTTTAGTTTTTCTCTGTTTTCTCCCTGTCTTGTGGTCCTTAGCACAGGGGCACTCTGTGGAGTAGCCGTGTGCTTCAAAAGTACCCTTTTACATTACATTACATAACAGAGAGGGGTTCCGCACCCTCCTCTAGCGGTTGGAGTCGGCCCTCCAGTCATGGCATTTCACCTCCAGGCCCAGGGTGCGTGTCCCTATTGAGTCGACATCCACCTGGATTGCAATTAGTTTAGTCCCCATTTCTGTCTTGAACGACTCGAAGGATGCCTCAGGTCTGCCTTGATGTCTTCCCATAGCTCCCTTTTGAATTTTTTTAGAGTAGTGTGTAGGTACTATTGGGTAAGCACCATTCTTCCCGTCTCCTGGGTACCCTCTCCCGCTTGTTCTTCACTTGATTTGGCTGGCCCAAATTAGCTGGAGACCTTGTTGGGGTGTCTTTTTTTGGGTGGCATAGAGGCAGGTCCTACGCCCCAACTCACGCCTCTCGGCACCTGGCTTGAGTGTTTGAGTGAGGGAGAGTGGTGGCGTCGTATTAGAGGAGATGTAATGCCCCTCTGCACTCTGTGGTTCAAGCTTTCTCACTGATCTTGACTTGTTCCAGGGATGCCTGTCTTATTATCTGTTTTTCCCCCCAGACATCCTAGACGCCAATAGTGCGCAGGCCCTGGCCCTGGGTTTCGTACTGGCTTCGCTGATCTCACAAATACCAGGCAATGGGAGCCATCTTAGGGTCAGGCATAGTCCCTGGCAACTCCTCCAGACCTCTTCATTTCCCCAAAACACGTGAGTAATCCTGGTGGGAATAACATGGGTGCTTCATCGGTCTCTCTCCCCCAGTCCCAGTATTGGCCCCCAGTGTGTCTCTCTTTTGGCTTGTGCGGTGTGGGGGGTGGCTTCACTTACTGCCTGTGATTTAGATGGTCGCAGCTCCCCTATGAGCGCATTCCTTGGAGACCTTTCTCCGGTGAGCATTCCAGTGAGCTATCTGCCCGGGGGGACTGTGCAGGAGCCGTTAGTAGCCATCATGGGAGGCTGCCATTTCTCCAGTGCTTCTTTCTTTACACCCCACCAAGGTCTGCAACATACCGTGGGGTTGAAAGCGGCAACGGGGTACTTGTTCTTCAATTGCATTAATTAGTGCTCCAGGTGCCGTCTGCTTCCGGGTCCCCGCCTCTGGGAGTGTGCTCTTGCAAACTATGGGCAGTCCATATTGGGTCGGCAGCTCCGCTGCTCGCGTCCACAAAAGTTTGCTATTAAGCCTCCCTCTGCCTCCAAAACCATCTCAGAGTGTCCTCCTCATATTACGAGCTTGGTCCCGACAATCCGTTAGTCTTCTGGCCAGGACCGAGCAGGGCTATTATCCTTTCCCACAGGCTGCCCGCAATGCCAAACGAAGTTACGACCTCGCAGCCATGGTGGCTGGCCACCAGAACTTTATTTTTATGTTATTTCTGATTCTACCTGCCCCACCTATATGTATTGTTTTTTAAAAGTAACAGCTCTAACAGAGCACAAAATATGCTGCATAAAGTTTACTTTGTCGTACTTATGGTAACTAGATGGTTCCATGTCCCATGGACACCACCATCCCATTCCTGGACTTTGCTTTTACATATCATTGTTATCCAGGTGTGCTGGTTCATTTGATAAGAGTACAGCTCACAGAATGCATCGATACGGTAAAACATAATCCAGAAAAGGAAAAGTTGTCACCAACTGACATGGAGTCATCTGGTTAAACAAATCATACCTTATTTTGAGCTCCAAATCCACTGCTTCCTGAAGTAAGCCTAAAGGAGGCTCTGGCGGTGTCCTACCAAAAGAACCAGTGGAAACCAAGGGCCCGATTCACAGAAGTAACTTAAGACAAAATCCTAAACTTACTATCATTTTGGTATTCACAGAAGGCACTTACTCATATTGGTATTCACAGAAGGCACTTACTCATTTCGGTATTCACAAAAGTTAGGAGTCCTAACTTTAGGACTCCTAAATGCCTTCTGTGAATACCGGAAGTCTTAAAATTAGGATTTTCCGAATTTAGTAGTAGTAAAGTTAGGAGTCCTAACTTTAGGACTCCTAAATGCCTTCTGTGAATACCGGAAGTCTTAAAATTAGGATTTTTCTCAATTTAGTAATAGTAAAGTTAGGACTCCCAACTTTAGGACTCCTAAAGGCCTTCTGTGAATACCGAAAGTCTTAAAATTAGGATTTTTATCAACTTTACTACTACTAAACTTCTCCTATGCTTTGTTCCATTTGTTTCAGTAGAGTTCATTGCAGTGACAATGATCGATCGATTCGTAGAGCTCTGCTTTACTGGCTGATTTTGGGTTGACTCTTTGGGGCAGATTTATGATGACTGGCGCATCCCCAGGGATGCGCCGGTCATCCTGCGCCGCAGCTCCGCCACCCATGGTGCGCCGCATTTACAATGCGGCGCACCATGGGGCAAAAACGGCACAGATGCGTGACGCATCTGTGCCGTAAAGGTGGCGCATTGCTGGAGCTGCGTCGCAAGCGCGACACAGCTCCAGCAAGGCTCGGGGGTGCTCCATCTGCACAATGCTACGTCAAGACCTACGCCTGCTTCAAGCAGGCGCAGGGTTTTGACGCAGCATTGTCCTGAAAGTGACTGAGTGAAATCTTATAGATTTCACTCAGCCACTTTTAGGAGGCGTTCCTGCGCAGGAACGCCCCCCCTGCGCAGGAACGCCTCCTTATGGCGCAGGGCTTCACAACGTGACGCATCTCCTAGATGCGTCACGTTGTAAATAGGGCGCATTGTTTGCGCCGCCGTTGCGTCAAATAAAGTGACGCACCGGCGGCGCAAGGCCTTCATAAATCTGCCCCTTTGATTTTATTTTCATTCACTGTTAGCGGAGACACTCTGTTAGTCTCTCTTTGATGCAGAACATCTACTTTTACAATTTTATTTGTTTCCTTTTTGGCCTCCCCTTCTTCATTTTTGCTAGTGTCGTCTACGCAGTTGGGTTCACATTAGTCCAAATGTGACGTCGACCCGAAGAAACGCCTGAAACTCTCTTGAGCTAGGTTGATTTTTTGATTTCTACCTTTGCGTTTTTTCGCCTGCCTTTGTTTTGCGTTCAGTTGCTTCTCAGCCTTGTCTTCAGTTGAAATTGCAGGCCGTCGATCTTCTGCTACTGCTATATCTTTAGCTTTTTCATTTTGGTTTTTGAAGGTCTGTGCGTCCTTTGGCCCCGGGCACACGTTTTTCATAATAATTAACGTTCCTGTGCTTTTTGTTTTATCAGTTGAATTCGCAGTACAGCTATCAAGGGAATGCTCGTCCACTTCAGCGTCTGCTTGTCTGTTACACAAATAACTGTCTTTTCTTTGCAAGGGCTTTATTATTTGTGTGCATAGGTCACTCAACATTGATGGTAGTGTGGCCAGTTTGTCAATAATAGGACCGCATCCACATCCCACATTCCTATTTTGGGCCCGGTCCTGCTTATATTGTAGCAGTGTATTTACCGTGCCCAGCTTCCCATCGATGGCGACCACAAAAACAGCCAGAGTATCTAAAAGGGTCAGCTGGACATCCATCTTATCTGACTGATAGTGGAGTGCTTCTACCAATGGTTGCATTGTTTTTAGTAAGCTGGGCCACGCCCTGGCTAGCATTTTTTGGAGAGTCATCCACAGAGGCCGGAATTGGCGTGTCATTTCGATCTTCGTTTATTTTCTCTCCCTCAAGTAAATCCTGTGTATATTCAGTTAGTTTGCCGTGAGTTTTGGTATTTATTAAAGAAAACAGTGGTCCTTAGAATAAGGAATTTATCAGTACAATATAACATATAGACTCCAATAAGTGCTATATCTCAGAGTTTTTCAGTGCCCAGCCGGGCCTGAATTTTAATTTCAAGTGTAAAAAATTACAATGACCACAGGGTCCGATTCAGGAGTTGATAGGGTACAAGCCTGCACCTATCCAAAGTACATTCGAACAACGTTCGAGGAAAGAAAATAGAAGTAAACAAAGAGGAAGCAAAGAAGTTCAGGCAAAAAGAACATGGGAGCCAACTGTCCCTTGCATCATTAATATCATTCAAAAGCAAATTAGGACAAACAATAACTGTAACAAAATTAACATAATAGACAGGTTACAGAATTGTCAAAAAGTGTCGACGGCGTTTCGATCCCCCGGCTCCTATTGAACTGGGATCATCATCAGGACTTTCTAATTTATTGCCTGTAAGAACTTTTGTCATAAGCCTTATAGAGCAAGGATTACTCTTTCGTATCGAGTTGGAGTGAACGTAGTGTACAATGCCTCCGTTTAGATTCGGTAAACAACAACCTTGCAGAGCACGAATTACTCCCTTGCAGCGAGTTGGAGGTACAATGCCTCCGTATCTATTTGATGGACAAACTGGCATCAGTCTTTAAAATCCATCCATGCCGCAGATTTAAATGATTTTGGGTCTTGTGGGGGCAGAGTTTCAATTTGCGCACTCTTTCTAATGCAGAAGATACTGCTTTGCTCTACAGTCGAGCAGAATCCAACTCGGCGTGCACAATGGCAGCGAGCCGACTTCTCAGCAATCCGGAAGTGAGTTTTGGTATTTAGCCCATTCCTGCTTATATCTTGGCTGTAAGCGGCCATGAGGCCTTTCCATTCTTCTGTCCCAAGGTATGAGGAGATCTCTATGTCTTCTGTATCTTTGACTGAGTTTTTTACTGTGATCGGCCCATTGATTTCCCCCACCCCCCTATTTAACTCTGATTGACGATTTGGTGTTTCTTTATTTAATGATGGGGTAGGCCGTGTCAGTTTCAATCCTGTGTCTTCCTGTGCCTCACCCTTCCTTATTTGGCTAGGGTCAGTTCTCATGAGCGACGATTTTTTTTCGGACTTAGTTGGCTGTTAATCATTGGTGTATTAATTATGGCACAGTTGCCAATTCTGTTTTTGCTATATTTTGGTCTACTGTCGCCATTCATATCGTAGCTAGTTTCATGTGTATCAATGTTTTTTTCTTGGGCGTCCTTGGACATCTTGTTTTCCTCATTTTGCCTGTGTACTTGGCCTGACTCTGTATTACCTGTTAGTTTTCTACCTGTAGTTTCGCCGCTCATCCGTATTTTGCTGTTTTGAGGTGTTGATGTTATTTGTAAAGGGCTAGTAGCTACTATGCTTGCATTTCTGTTTGTTTCTGGACTTTTCCTTTCGTAAATTGGTTTCAGGTCTACGAAAGCTTATGATGATTGATTTCGTTGTGATGATTGATTCAATTGTAAGGGCTGAAGAGGTGATTGAAGACCTGGGACATCTCTAGTGTTTGAGAGTAGAGCATCCCCTGCATTTTTTTAAAAACAGAATTTGGTTGGTAAGAAAACTGCCTTTTTGTTATTTTATTACTTGTCTCTAATATAGGTGTTTGCCCATTCTTTCCTGTCACGGAGATGTTTCCAACTGCTGATATTTCTATGAGCGAACAGTTATTCTAGGTTGTCAGGCCGATTTCTGATGATGGATCGTTCCTTTCCTCTTCCAGCATCATGGTCTTTCATTTCCGTTTTTTTGTCTCTCTTTTAAGTGTTGTATTGCCCCGGATGCGACCTGACCTCATACTGCCCTCTGCTTGTTTTTAGCTGTATTGGCTCGTGTTTTTATTTTTTATCTCACGCAACTTGCCGTGTTAATTTTGCTTAAGATTTTAAAACAAGATCAATATCCGATATCCTTTCAGATTCGCCAATCGCGCCTCCCCACGACCCCAATCCACTGTTTTCGCCTTCCTGTGGCTTGTTTTAGATGTTTTAGTTATTTTTCAGGTAGGGCCCGAGGGGTCCGGGGAGTCCGAGGGACCGATGAAGGACAGATAACCTTATTGTCCGCTAGCCGGCATGCTCAGATCAGCATGGCTCGACTCGGCTCGGCTTGGCTTGGCTTTCCAGCGCGCCCTTCCAGTCCGTCCTTACAGCGTCCTTTCAGCGTTCGCTGCTCGTTCGCAGCTCGTCTCGTAGCTCCTCCCACGCAACACGGTACAAGAGAAAACTCCAGTGCGAGAAGGGAGTGGATTGAGGAGGTCAACTTTCCATTTCACCGAGATGCCTTGAACTTTCCTGGGAGATGAGGGGAGGGGGGAGCAAGAGGGGATAGTGGTGAGGGGGAGGCAGGCAGGCAATTTGCGTTTTGCCGTGGTGGCTACAGATTTAACCTGCTGTTACCGCCACCCTGTGTCCATGCACTCACCCGGGCTCCGCGACCCCCTTTTCCTCGCAGCCTTGGCTCCCGAGCTGGAGTATCAGCGATTTTCAGCGGTTTCAGCGATTTTCGGCTGATTTTCGGCAACCCCCTCCTTCCTCGCAGCCTTGACTCCCAAGCTGGTGTATCAGTGATTTTTGGCGGTTTCAGCGATTTTTGGCCGATTTTCGGCAACTTTCTTCCGCTGCAATTTTCCCGCGGTCCCGGCTCTCACTCCCAGTGCCGAAACTGGATGTCTGAAATCTCCATGGTTCTGCGTTAGCAGGGATGGAGACAGGCACAGCCTTTGGTGCAGAACTAGTGAGAGTTCTAGCAGCGTTGTGAACCTTGGCTTGCGAGCCCATGTGGGAGCTACTAGAATTAGTTTGAGAGACTGTTGTCGGAGCTTGCGTACCACTAGTGGGATTAGTGGGAGTGGCGGAAAAGCATATGCAAATCTGCCTGACCAGTTCATCCATATCGCATTGCCCTTAGACAACGGGTGTGGAAACCTGGCGGCAAAGGTTGGGCATTTTGCGTTGTCGTGTGTGGCGAACAGATCTATTTCTGGTTGGCCCCACTTGTGGAAAAATGGTAAAGAACTTGTGGATGTAGCTCCCATTCATGAATCTGTTGTGTCTGTCAACTTAACAGATCTGCAATCTGATTGTGAACTCCTGGTAGGTGTTAGGCTATTAGATATATTGTTTGTGGAATGGCACATCTCCAAATTTTCTGTGCAAGCTGGGACAGTTGCAGAGAATGTGTGCCTCCTTGTTTCTGTATGTAGTACATGGCTGTCACGTTGTCCGTCCAGATCAACACAGCTTTGTTTTGTACATGTACTTGGAAAGGTTTTAGTGTTGGGAATATTGCTAGTAGCTCTAGGTGATTGATGTGGAGCCCTCTCTGTTGAGTGGTCCATCTTCCCTGAGTTGTATGTCCTAGGAGATGGGCTCCCCATCCGGTGAGTGATGAGCCTGTTGTAAGTACTATCTGTGGAAGAGGTTCAAGGAACGGCCACCCTTTGGACAAGTTTTTGGTGTTCCACCACTGCAGAGAGCGATGTGTGCGGCTGTCCACCCACACCAGATCTGTAAGTTGCCCTTGAGCCTGATTCCACTAATGGGCTAAACCATTCTTGTAATGGACGCATTTGAAGTCTTGCATATGGCACAATAAAAATGCAAGATGCCATCATGCCTATGAGTTGCATGAACACTTTGGCTGGGAGAGAGTGTTGGGCTTGAAATGTTGTGACTAAGGCTTGAATGCTCGCTATCCTGGCTGGACTGGGATATGCTAGCGCTGTAGAGGTGTTTATTGTGGCCCCCAGATATTGGTGTATATGAGGGCTGGAGATGCGACTTGGTGTAATTGATCGTGAACCCCAACTTGTGTAATGTTTGAATGGTTTGAGTGAGTTGAACACACTGATCGAATGACTTAGCTTTTATCAGCCAGTCGTCTAGATATGGGAAGACATGGATTTGTTGTCTTCTGAGATGCTGCTCCTACTGCAAGGCACTTTGTGAACACTCTTGGAGCAGTTGTCACCCCGAATTGAAGGACTTTGAACTGATAGTGTTGTCCGTCTAGTACAAACCTTAGATACTTCCTGAGAGGAGGATGTATTTGAATGTGGAGGTAGGCGTCCTTGAGATCTAATGTGGCAAGGAAGTTGCCTTGTTGCAGCAGCAGGAGCACTTGTAGTAGAGTGATCATGTGAAAATGATCTGAGTATCTATATAGGTTGAGGGGCCTTAGTGTTCCATCCTGCTTGGGTATTAGGAAGTACCGCAAGTAAACCCCTGTTCCCTGATGTTGTAAGGGAACAATCTCTAATGCGTTCTTTTGAAGCAATGAGAGAACCTCTTGTTTCAGTAGCGTGAGATGTTCTGTGGACATGGGACGCTGCCTGGGTGGTATGTGGGAAGGGGTGGCTGTAAGTT
This sequence comes from Lissotriton helveticus, assembly GCF_964261635.1. Taxonomy (NCBI): domain Eukaryota; kingdom Metazoa; phylum Chordata; class Amphibia; order Caudata; family Salamandridae; genus Lissotriton; species Lissotriton helveticus. Next base: position 190,626,859 of record NC_136057.1, on the reverse strand, counting down.
CTAGGCAGTAACCATACTGGATGATTTGTCTTACCCACTTGTCTGTTGTGATGGCATTTCAGACAGGTAGGAACTGTCCTAATCTCCCCCCTGATTGGAGTGGGATGTTGTGGGGGGAGTGGAAGGAAGTCACTGTTTTGTGGTGGGAGAGGTACGATTGGTGTTGTTACCTCAACCTCTTCCTTTATTGCTGTTTCCCCTGCATCAGTAGTTTAAGAAACAAGGGTACCCCATAAAGTGAACCTGGGGTTGTTACGTATTTTAGGAAAACAATGGTTCAAGGGTGGCCTAATTAGGTCCTGAATAGTGAAAGGAGCTACTTAAATTTGATATTAAATCAGTCTGGGAGCAGAACATGTAGGGTAACATGTGAAAATGTTAATCATTTCATATTTTCAACATGTTCAGGTGCTCACTCAAGTCACGATATGCACTCCGTCACTCATGTGAGCACCTGAACGTATATCTACATGTTGAAAATATGAAATGATAAAAATTTTCACATGTTACCCTACATGTTCTGCTCCCAGACTGATTTAATATCAAAATGTATCAGCCTCTGAAATATCCTCTATTGGGGGATGTTTGTGTAGCGGCTTTAAAGGAAGATGAGTTGTCTGCTCCAATCTGTTTGGAGGCTCCTCTGTAGAAGGAGCAACAAAAGGACCCTCGTGTTTGTGGGGACTGTAAAGCTCCCATGGATTTGGCAGTCCAGTGTCTTTTTTAATTTTTTCTAGTGCAGTGTCCACAGTCGGGCCAAAAAGTTGTTGTTGGTTAAATGGCTGATTAAGCATAGTAGTCTGGACCTCCTGCTTAAAACTAGAGATGCGTAGCCATGCGTGACATCTAAGGAGGACACTGGTATTTATTGATCAAGAGACAGTGTCTGCTGCATCAAGTGCACATTTTATTGATGCACTTGAAATTAATTTACCCTCTTGGATTAGATCATTTCCTTGTGTTTTATATTGGTCAGGCAAATGTTGTAGTAGGGTTTCTAACTGGTCGTAATGGGCTCTGTCATATCTTCAGTCCTGTCAAGTATCACGCATCAAACGTGACACTAACGCATTTCAGTGCGGTGCTCCGCATCACCGCATTGAAATGCATTGTCACGCATAGTGGCAGTCCCAGGTGTACATTTACTGATGGCTGCAAACGTGTGTTGCAGCTGGCTGCAGGCACTGTCTGTCGTCTGCCTCCGCCGGCGCGCTGCTTCCTTGGTCTTCTTGAGGCAGTAATCCCTGCTAAGCGCCTGCCAGTCCCAGGCTCTGCCTCTTTGCAACAGTGTAATCACCCGTGGCCGCCCTGCCGCGCAGCATTGCGTCAGCCTCCCTTCATGTCCGTTCCCAGCTTGCGCTCCGAAGTCAAATCCTGCTGACTCCGAGCGGGGAGTTTATTCTTCTGGAAGTTGCCCGCAATAATTATGGGGCAGCGCCGTTAATTATATTGCACGTGATGGCCCGGCCTGGGCCACACTCTGCTGTAGGCCATCATAATCAAGGCCGCCGCAGCAGTTACAATTTCGGAGCCGTCAGTGAGAAATTAGTGCCGTGGGTTAAGGACAACCATGACCGACCATGTCGCCAATTTACAGCGCCGGCTGCCAGGTCAGGGGTCTTTAGGCGGGCAACGCGAGGACGTCGCCTCCTGTGCAGGTGCTGCCACCGATGCTGCAGTGTTGTTTGCAAGACTGGGAAGCTGCCTATATAGGACAGCGCTACTTGCACCTGATGGTTGCTGTACATGTTAAATGAGACCATGAACCCACAGTGAATTGTCGTGGGAGTGCCAGGACGACCGAGGAGGCGGCCAGCCCACCACCGCGGTAAACTCATTGCAGTGGCTCTGGCCTCGCAAGTTGGACAGTAAGTGCTGCAGCCAGCCGCGCATGTGTGTGTTAATTTGGTAATGTGACGATGGCCGCCGCCACATTGGTTACTGATTGCACTCTCTTCAGTGCACTTTGAGCATAATCTGAACTACTTTGTAAATGTACTGCCAATTTCGTTTTCAAAGGATAGGTGGTGGTGAACAGTAGTTCTAAAGCATTCCTTTGCTTTTCTGAATAATTTTCATGAATCATGACTGTGGAGCCACGTATGTCCCAGGGAAATACCCCAGCGCAGCATTCTGTCCTATACGGAAGCCCGCAAATATAGTGACAGACAGACCTGGTTGTGAAATAACAGGGGCCTTTTATTCAGGCCCTGCCAGGGGACTCCTCCGCCCACACTGGCACAGGCTGCCCCAGTCCCTTTCGGGCGGCCTTGCTCCGGAAGAAGTTAGTGTGCGGGGTGCACTGCCACATGGCCCGTGGCTATCTTGTCCGTCAGGAGAACACTGCACATGAAAGACTCGGTAGCTCATGGATGAGTGGTGACCCTGACTGACTCGGCTTGCTGTCCCTCCCTAACCCCCTCTTCTATCACTGCTCCTTCCCCAGCCCTCAGTACACTGACCAAGTCATTATCCCCTCCTCTCCCCTGACATCGACCCGCCCGATACACTCAGCCCCCTCAGTATCCCAGAATGTATATGCAATGCAGTGGAGAATAATCATTTTTCCATTTGCATAATGTCCTAAAGAAGGAACCACATGCCTACAATGATCTTACGAAAACTATAAATATATAAACACGTTTCCAGGCCAGTTTGCGAGCTACAGTTCATCTTGGATTCTTGAGGTGTACTTCCATCCTCTTCTCTGTTGCTGCTAGCTTTCCAGTTTCATGTTTCTCCCCAGTTGTGGAGAAGTAATTGCCACAAACATACTTGTAAATGTAGTGGTATAGGAGAAAGAGCTTGGCGGCCTCGGTTTGCTTTTAAGATCATATTCGAGTTCTTTCGTTCCTCAAATGGGTGTAATTTCTGTAATACATGTTACACTTGTCTTCACTGCTTGATTTTTGTTAGCGAGAAAGTGTCACTCATAGTTCTTGAATGTCACTCATACTTACAGTGAACTTATGAAAATGTCACACAAATGCAATCTGAAACCTTGGCAGCTATGTATCTTGCAAGCAGTGCTTGGGTGTTAGCTATGCGCCAAGTATTGCTTGCTTGGGCAGCTATTCTTTCACCAGAAGCGTCTAGTAGCTTTGACTCTTTATCAGGTGGTGGCGCTTCTCCTGAGGTTTAGGAGTTAGCATGCTTTCTATCATTGGAAACGACCTGAGAATCTAAGCGCAACTGTCCTTTAATGTACGCAGGATCTGCAGGAGCTGGCCTATACTTCTTTTCTATTCTGGGGTTTAGAATCCTGGCACGTACAGGATCTTTAAACACTTCGGGGGCATGCTTAATGACTCCTTTAATCATGGGTAGGCTGTCCGGTTTTAGGTTTAAACCTACAATAACTGATAAAACCCCACCAGAAGGAAAATAACTCTCACCAGTGTAAACATATAAACACTGAAAAAATCCTGTAAAACCACAAAATAAATGCCATTCAAAGAAAGGAAAGGGAGAAAGGAAAGGGAGAGTGAAAGACCATTTTTATTTCTTCCTGAAGGGGCCAATACAGTGTAAGTTTGCAATATAAGGTAGCAGTAAGAAAGACTGGGCTAACATTGGGGCAGATTACGATGGCGGGTGGACACAGTCTGCCTGCCATCGCAGATGTAAAAGGGACCGCCCGCCACACTGGCGGGTGCATCCTGTATTTTAACATTGTAGCAGATGGCAGCACCCGCCACAATATTAAAAAACATGTAGTGCTTTTGTATGTACAACGTGACAGGCACCTTGTACATGCAAATGCAGGGGGGTACCATAGGTACCCTCCATATGCAGCACCCACCCGGGGGACCCACAACTGGCCCCCAAAGGCATTCACCGCTTGTCTTTTTGCGGCGGCATCAACGCAAAAAAAGACAGGCATCCTCTTGCCCACAGTGGTGCCTGCATGGCCCCGTCGCCATGGCCCCATTGTACCTGGTCCCGCAAGGCAGGAGGAAAAGGCCCACCTCGCGGGACCACGGTGGACGGTACCTTTCCCATTCCCACCGTCATCCTAATTTAGCAGTGGGAATACTCAGGGTGATGGCGGGAAGTTCGCCACTGCCGGGCTGGCGGTCCTCACCACCGGGCCCAGCGGTGGCGGACTTCCCGCCATCATAATTGGCCCCATTATTCTGCTTCAGTTTTGTTGTTTAGGGATGTCACTAAAATATTTTTTCTTCTTCCTTTTTTCAGTTTTGTGGTCTTTGATCTAAAGATACAGGGGTTAAAAGCATGTTTTAGGTGTTGTTTATTTATTTTATAAACTGTTGACAAATCAGGAAATATCAAAATCATATTTCATTTTTTGGCTATGTTTAAGTCTTTCATTGATAGGAAAAATGCAGGTTTCATAAGAATCTTTACCAATATGTACCTTCACTTTTACCCACAGAGAATGGGTAAAATCCCTTGATACATCAGCCCCCTTTTCTGCTGAGTCAGTATTGATAGTAGGTCAATTGCCAAAAACCCCAGGCTTTAAATATTCAATGCAAGGTATAGTGACAGGTATATGTGAAAAGAGTGCAGTCACAAAGATTCTGGGATACTGGTAACAACATGACACCAGACCTTTGGAAAACATGGAGTACACTGTCACTTGGAATGCTGCAGCAAAACGAACTTACCAAGTTCAACAAAGATTAGAGTGATTTTGTTTTATATAAAATGGTTCAGCTACATAGATGAATAGGTTGTGTGATGACCTGTCACAATCAATACCTGAGCAGAAGTGCTTCCCTGTAAGTGATCCTTGCCACGTGTTAGCTAGTGTGCGGAAAGCATCTTTACAATCTTCAGAGTTAATGAAGAATGCTATTGACTTTTTAATCCATTCTGGTGAACTGTTTCGCTATGCATGGAAACTAAAATGCTAATATTTCTCATTTTGTGCTTTGTGTGGCATCAAATACATAGTCATCCCAACTGTGTCACTTAGCTGAGGGTTCTCAGTCCTAGAGGCCATGAAAGCTATATTATCCATGTGGCAACTGTTTATATAACTTTTGCTGAGTGATGAGGCCAAAGGCAAGAAATGTGAGGATCTTTGATCACATATTGATAGTGATTTGAAAAGAGTACACTCTACTGCATTCTTAGATTTTTACAATAAAGCATGACTGCTGTAGTGGACATAATAAAAAACTAGAGTCTGAAAACACCCTTGTCTACCTGATACTGATGCGGGTTGGAAAGCTTTGCCACCTAGGGCCTGATTCTAATGCGGTTAGGAAGGCCTCTTAATGGCATTTGCTCCTTCCAAATCGGATTGGGAATGACCCAAGGCCCAATTATGATGCGGTTAGGAACATATGCTCCCATTGAAGTCAATGGGAGTCCATAAAAATCGTATCGGGAAGCATCTGGATGCATTGTACTCCGTCGGTCGGACTGTCCCGATCCGAGTGGGTTGGAAACCATTTCCAACCCGATTCAGTCGGGAAGCATTTCCAACCAGCATCAGAATCAGCCCCCAAGTGTTCAGCATATTTTGTGTAGATGTGAAACATCTCCTTGAGAGTAGGCTAGGCAACACGTTTAGTGACTTTGGCACTGCAACATATTCCATGTTAGAGTACTTGCTGCTTAGTAAGTAAAAGAAATGTTGAGGAGCAATTCCGGAACTTTTATTTTACAATGTATGAGAAATAGCTCTTCACCAACCATGGCATTTGAAGTCAATGAAGCCTCACTGGTGTACTCTGCACACGTTATAGATCCCTTCTGCAAAGGGAAATTGTATCCAAAGTGCTGCTTAATTTTTTGACTGCTTCAATAACTCTGAGGGCATATGCATCCAGTTCAACGCATATGCTGCAGAACCTGTCACAGAGAATCACAATCCTCAGGTGTACCAATATTGGCATGGAAAGCTATGTCAGTGGCCAGAGTTAGCAATTTGTATACTGGCTAATTTGGTGTTGCCTGTCTCAAGTGCCAATGTTGAGAGGACCTTTCCGCAGATAAAAGTTTACATGGGAAGGAAAGAGCGAGTGTGCATGATTAAAGACTCACTGAAGAAGTATTGTATGGTGGACTACAATAAGTTTGATTTGTTCAAATGTATTTGGACCTCATTTACACAATACTAACATTGTCTATATACCATGCACTAACAGTGCAAAAAGCAAGCAATAATAAAAACAAAAATTCCATAAACACTGGAAAAACACTGTTTCTGTTGTTTTTAATGGCACGAAAATGTGTAACCACTGATAACCACTGTTTTTTTAAGGTATTGAAATCACTTGAAAACACTGAAAAAACCCCACCAGAATTGACCCAAAATAGAAACTGAAAACAGGAAAGCCTAATCATGGGTAATATTTGTATTGACTTTTGGGACTGCTCAAAAGTGTTCAATAAAAAGTCCTCTTCTGCCTCGTCTGAGTACATTGTGGCACCATGAAAGATGGCAGCCCTATTAATTAATCCAAACCCAATATTGTCTTCTTGAGGAAATGGTTTTGAGGGGTATGTATGTGGACATGGGATGTCCGGTATGTCTTGTGAGACAGGGAACTCCCAATCTGGTGGGTCAGTTGGTACGTGAAAGGGTCATCTGGGTCACCCCCTGCCCTTATGTGATCATCATCATCCTTATGTGGAGGTGTATGAGGTGGAGAAAAATGAGGTGGAGAAGTTTGAGGTGTACTAGGTTTAGGTAGAGGAAGTGGGTTAGAAGGAAGTGTAGGAGAAGAAGGGTGCATAGGCGATGTGGCAGAGTCCTTCTTCTCCACAGGCACTGGAGGAACAGGTACTGTGTCTAACTACCTCTTTCTATATGGTCCAGTGGTGACATGTCCTGTCTTTGGATCAATATAGATCTTTGTCTGCTTAGGATCAATAGGATCTGGATGAAAAAGCTCCTCTTCCTCAGGACCCACTTTCGGCACCGATTGTTTTTGGTTCCGATCAGGGTTGGTGTTTATTTTTGTCCTTAGCCTTAGGAGGTGTGATCGAGTCCGTTGGTGTAGCTTTTGGCTCAGAGGGTTTTGGTTTTGGAGCCGAAACCGAATGTTTGGGGATGTAAGCGTCCAAAGCCGGTTTGTGTACAGGTTTGGGAGTTTTCGGACCCGGTTTATCTTTCGAAGTCGACGGCGTCGGAACCGGTTTCGGAGCCGGGACTTCTTTTGGTGTCGGTGCCGAAGGTGCTAGTGGGATTGGCACGTGCGGTTTGCTCGGTCCCGAGTTACCGGAAGGCTTTTTGATTTTCTTCGGAGCCAGTCTCGAAGGCGGGGCTCCTGAAGTATGGTCGCGACTGGGCCCAGCAGGCGGAGTGTTGACCATTGCCTTCGATTTTGGTGGGGGGTTGGGGGTAGGGGCAGTAGTACTCACTCTTTGACCCGGAGTGATAGAGTCATCGGAGTCATCTGACTCTGACACGATTTCGAGAACTTCGGAATCTTCTTCGGGGACATCTGGGCCTTCATCGAAGATATCCACTGGTTCCGGAGCTAATTTTTGCATGATGTGTCGACGAGCTCTTTGATCTCGAATGGTCTTCCTCGATCATGTGTTCTGTGGACATGGGACGCTGCCTGGGTGGTATGTGGGAAGGGGTGGCTGTAAGTTCTAGGCAGTAACCATACTGGATGATTTGTCTTACCCACTTGTCTGTTGTGATGGCATTTCAGACAGGTAGGAACTGTCCTAATCTCCCCCCTGATTGGAGTGGGATGTTGTGGGGGGAGTGGAAGGAAGTCACTGTTTTGTGGTGGGAGAGGTACGATTGGTGTTGTTACCTCAACCTCTTCCTTTATTGCTGTTTCCCCTGCATCAGTAGTTTAAGAAACAAGGGTACCCCATAAAGTGAACCTGGGGTTGTTACGTATTTTAGGAAAACAATGGTTCAAGGGTGGCCTAATTAGGTCCTGAATAGTGAAAGGAGCTACTTAAATTTGATATTAAATCAGTCTGGGAGCAGAACATGTAGGGTAACATGTGAAAATGTTAATCATTTCATATTTTCAACATGTTCAGGTGCTCACTCAAGTCACGATATGCACTCCGTCACTCATGTGAGCACCTGAACGTATATCTACATGTTGAAAATATGAAATGATAAAATTTTTCACATGTTACCCTACATGTTCTGCTCCCAGACTGATTTAATATCAAAATGTATCAGCCTCTGAAATATCCTCTATTGGGGGATGTTTGTGTAGCGGCTTTAAAGGAAGATGAGTTGTCTGCTCCAATCTGTTTGGAGGCTCCTCTGTAGAAGGAGCAACAAAAGGACCCTCGTGTTTGTGGGGACTGTAAAGCTCCCATGGATTTGGCAGTCCAGTGTCTTTTTTAATTTTTTCTAGTGCAGTGTCCACAGTCGGGCCAAAAAGTTGTTGTTGGTTAAATGGCTGATTAAGCATAGTAGTCTGGACCTCCTGCTTAAAACTAGAGATGCGTAGCCATGCGTGACATCTAAGGAGGACACTGGTATTTATTGATCAAGAGACAGTGTCTGCTGCATCAAGTGCACATTTTATTGATGCACTTGAAATTAATTTACCCTCTTGGATTAGATCATTTCCTTGTGTTTTATATTGGTCAGGCAAATGTTGTAGTAGGGTTTCTAACTGGTCGTAATGGGCTCTGTCATATCTTCAGTCCTGTCAAGTATCACGCATCAAACGTGACACTAACGCATTTCAGTGCGGTGCTCCGCATCACCGCATTGAAATGCATTGTCACGCATAGTGGCAGTCCCAGGTGTACATTTACTGATGGCTGCAAACGTGTGTTGCAGCTGGCTGCAGGCACTGTCTGTCGTCTGCCTCCGCCGGCGCGCTGCTTCCTTGGTCTTCTTGAGGCAGTAATCCCTGCTAAGCGCCTGCCAGTCCCAGGCTCTGCCTCTTTGCAACAGTGTAATCACCCGTGGCCGCCCTGCCGCGCAGCATTGCGTCAGCCTCCCTTCATGTCCGTTCCCAGCTTGCGCTCCGAAGTCAAATCCTGCTGACTCCGAGCGGGGAGTTTATTCTTCTGGAAGTTGCCCGCAATAATTATGGGGCAGCGCCGTTAATTATATTGCACGTGATGGCCCGGCCTGGGCCACACTCTGCTGTAGGCCATCATAATCAAGGCCGCCGCAGCAGTTACAATTTCGGAGCCGTCAGTGAGAAATTAGTGCCGTGGGTTAAGGACAACCATGACCGACCATGTCGCCAATTTACAGCGCCGGCTGCCAGGTCAGGGGTCTTTAGGCGGGCAACGCGAGGACGTCGCCTCCTGTGCAGGTGCTGCCACCGATGCTGCAGTGTTGTTTGCAAGACTGGGAAGCTGCCTATATAGGACAGCGCTACTTGCACCTGATGGTTGCTGTACATGTTAAATGAGACCATGAACCCACAGTGAATTGTCGTGGGAGTGCCAGGACGACCGAGGAGGCGGCCAGCCCACCACCGCGGTAAACTCATTGCAGTGGCTCTGGCCTCGCAAGTTGGACAGTAAGTGCTGCAGCCAGCCGCGCATGTGTGTGTTAATTTGGTAATGTGACGATGGCCGCCGCCACATTGGTTACTGATTGCACTCTCTTCAGTGCACTTTGAGCATAATCTGAACTACTTTGTAAATGTACTGCCAATTTCGTTTTCAAAGGATAGGTGGTGGTGAACAGTAGTTCTAAAGCATTCCTTTGCTTTTCTGAATAATTTTCATGAATCATGACTGTGGAGCCACGTATGTCCCAGGGAAATACCCCAGCGCAGCATTCTGTCCTATACGGAAGCCCGCAAATATAGTGACAGACAGACCTGGTTGTGAAATAACAGGGGCCTTTTATTCAGGCCCTGCCAGGGGACTCCTCCGCCCACACTGGCACAGGCTGCCCCAGTCCCTTTCGGGCGGCCTTGCTCCGGAAGAAGTTAGTGTGCGGGGTGCACTGCCACATGGCCCGTGGCTATCTTGTCCGTCAGGAGAACACTGCACATGAAAGACTCGGTAGCTCATGGATGAGTGGTGACCCTGACTGACTCGGCTTGCTGTCCCTCCCTAACCCCCTCTTCTATCACTGCTCCTTCCCCAGCCCTCAGTACACTGACCAAGTCATTATCCCCTCCTCTCCCCTGACATCGACCCGCCCGATACACTCAGCCCCCTCAGTATCCCAGAATGTATATGCAATGCAGTGGAGAATAATCATTTTTCCATTTGCATAATGTCCTAAAGAAGGAACCACATGCCTACAATGATCTTACGAAAACTATAAATATATAAACACGTTTCCAGGCCAGTTTGCGAGCTACAGTTCATCTTGGATTCTTGAGGTGTACTTCCATCCTCTTCTCTGTTGCTGCTAGCTTTCCAGTTTCATGTTTCTCCCCAGTTGTGGAGAAGTAATTGCCACAAACATACTTGTAAATGTAGTGGTATAGGAGAAAGAGCTTGGCGGCCTCGGTTTGCTTTTAAGATCATATTCGAGTTCTTTCGTTCCTCAAATGGGTGTAATTTCTGTAATACATGTTACACTTGTCTTCACTGCTTGATTTTTGTTAGCGAGAAAGTGTCACTCATAGTTCTTGAATGTCACTCATACTTACAGTGAACTTATGAAAATGTCACACAAATGCAATCTGAAACCTTGGCAGCTATGTATCTTGCAAGCAGTGCTTGGGTGTTAGCTATGCGCCAAGTATTGCTTGCTTGGGCAGCTATTCTTTCACCAGAAGCGTCTAGTAGCTTTGACTCTTTATCAGGTGGTGGCGCTTCTCCTGAGGTTTAGGAGTTAGCATGCTTTCTATCATTGGAAACGACCTGAGAATCTAAGCGCAACTGTCCTTTAATGTACGCAGGATCTGCAGGAGCTGGCCTATACTTCTTTTCTATTCTGGGGTTTAGAATCCTGGCACGTACAGGATCTTTAAACACTTCGGGGGCATGCTTAATGACTCCTTTAATCATGGGTAGGCTGTCCGGTTTTAGGTTTAAACCTACAATAACTGATAAAACCCCACCAGAAGGAAAATAACTCTCACCAGTGTAAACATATAAACACTGAAAAAATCCTGTAAAACCACAAAATAAATGCCATTCAAAGAAAGGAAAGGGAGAAAGGAAAGGGAGAAAGGAAAGGGAGAGTGAAAGACCATTTTTATTTCTTCCTGAAGGGGCCAATACAGTGTAAGTTTGCAATATAAGGTAGCAGTAAGAAAGACTGGGCTAACATTGGGGCAGATTACGATGGCGGGTGGACACAGTCTGCCTGCCATCGCAGATGTAAAAGGGACCGCCCGCCACACTGGCGGGTGCATCCTGTATTTTAACATTGTAGCAGATGGCAGCACCCGCCACAATATTAAAAAACATGTAGTGCTTTTGTATGTACAACGTGACAGGCACCTTGTACATGCAAATGCAGGGGGGTACCATAGGTACCCTCCATATGCAGCACCCACCCCACACCCACCCGGGGGACCCACAACTGGCCCCCAAAGGCATTCACCGCTTGTCTTTTTGCGGCGGCATCAACGCAAAAAAAGACAGGCATCCTCTTGCCCACAGTGGTGCCTGCATGGCCCCGTCGCCATGGCCCCATTGTACCTGGTCCCGCAAGGCAGGAGGAAAAGGCCCACCTCGCGGGACCACGGTGGACGGTACCTTTCCCATTCCCACCGTCATCCTAATTTAGCAGTGGGAATACTCAGGGTGATGGCGGGAAGTTCGCCACTGCCGGGCTGGCGGTCCTCACCACCGGGCCCAGCGGTGGCGGACTTCCCGCCATCATAATTGGCCCCATTATTCTGCTTCAGTTTTGTTGTTTAGGGATGTCACTAAAATATTTTTTCTTCTTCCTTTTTTCAGTTTTGTGGTCTTTGATCTAAAGATACAGGGGTTAAAAGCATGTTTTAGGTGTTGTTTATTTATTTTATAAACTGTTGACAAATCAGGAAATATCAAAATCATATTTCATTTTTTGGCTATGTTTAAGTCTTTCATTGATAGGAAAAATGCAGGTTTCATAAGAATCTTTACCAATATGTACCTTCACTTTTACCCACAGAGAATGGGTAAAATCCCTTGATACATCAGCCCCCTTTTCTGCTGAGTCAGTATTGATAGTAGGTCAATTGCCAAAAACCCCAGGCTTTAAATATTCAATGCAAGGTATAGTGACAGGTATATGTGAAAAGAGTGCAGTCACAAAGATTCTGGGATACTGGTAACAACATGACACCAGACCTTTGGAAAACATGGAGTACACTGTCACTTGGAATGCTGCAGCAAAACGAACTTACCAAGTTCAACAAAGATTAGAGTGATTTTGTTTTATATAAAATGGTTCAGCTACATAGATGAATAGGTTGTGTGATGACCTGTCACAATCAATACCTGAGCAGAAGTGCTTCCCTGTAAGTGATCCTTGCCACGTGTTAGCTAGTGTGCGGAAAGCATCTTTACAATCTTCAGAGTTAATGAAGAATGCTATTGACTTTTTAATCCATTCTGGTGAACTGTTTCGCTATGCATGGAAACTAAAATGCTAATATTTCTCATTTTGTGCTTTGTGTGGCATCAAATACATAGTCATCCCAACTGTGTCACTTAGCTGAGGGTTCTCAGTCCTAGAGGCCATGAAAGCTATATTATCCATGTGGCAACTGTTTATATAACTTTTGCTGAGTGATGAGGCCAAAGGCAAGAAATGTGAGGATCTTTGATCACATATTGATAGTGATTTGAAAAGAGTACACTCTACTGCATTCTTAGATTTTTACAATAAAGCATGACTGCTGTAGTGGACATAATAAAAAACTAGAGTCTGAAAACACCCTTGTCTACCTGATACTGATGCGGGTTGGAAAGCTTTGCCACCTAGGGCCTGATTCTAATGCGGTTAGGAAGGCCTCTTAATGGCATTTGCTCCTTCCAAATCGGATTGGGAATGACCCAAGGCCCAATTATGATGCGGTTAGGAACATATGCTCCCATTGAAGTCAATGGGAGTCCATAAAAATCGTATCGGGAAGCATCTGGATGCATTGTACTCCGTCGGTCGGACTGTCCCGATCCGAGTGGGTTGGAAACCATTTCCAACCCGATTCAGTCGGGAAGCATTTCCAACCAGCATCAGAATCAGCCCCCAAGTGTTCAGCATATTTTGTGTAGATGTGAAACATCTCCTTGAGAGTAGGCTAGGCAACACGTTTAGTGACTTTGGCACTGCAACATATTCCATGTTAGAGTACTTGCTGCTTAGTAAGTAAAAGAAATGTTGAGGAGCAATTCCGGAACTTTTATTTTACAATGTATGAGAAATAGCTCTTCACCAACCATGGCATTTGAAGTCAATGAAGCCTCACTGGTGTACTCTGCACACGTTATAGATCCCTTCTGCAAAGGGAAATTGTATCCAAAGTGCTGCTTAATTTTTTGACTGCTTCAATAACTCTGAGGGCATATGCATCCAGTTCAACGCATATGCTGCAGAACCTGTCACAGAGAATCACAATCCTCAGGTGTACCAATATTGGCATGGAAAGCTATGTCAGTGGCCAGAGTTAGCAATTTGTATACTGGCTAATTTGGTGTTGCCTGTCTCAAGTGCCAATGTTGAGAGGACCTTTCCGCAGATAAAAGTTTACATGGGAAGGAAAGAGCGAGTGTGCATGATTAAAGACTCACTGAAGAAGTATTGTATGGTGGACTACAATAAGTTTGATTTGTTCAAATGTATTTGGACCTCATTTACACAATACTAACATTGTCTATATACCATGCACTAACAGTGCAAAAAGCAAGCAATAATAAAAACAAAAATTCCATAAACACTGGAAAAACACTGTTTCTGTTGTTTTTAATGGCACGAAAATGTGTAACCACTGATAACCACTGTTTTTTTAAGGTATTGAAATCACTTGAAAACACTGAAAAAACCCCACCAGAATTGACCCAAAATAGAAACTGAAAACAGGAAAGCCTAATCATGGGTAATATTTGTACTGACTTTTGGGACTGCTCAAAAGTGTTCAATAAAAAGTCCTCTTCTGCCTCGTCTGAGTACATTGTGGCACCATGAAAGATGGCAGCCCTATTAATTAATCCAAACCCAATATTGTCTTCTTGAGGAAATGGTTTTGAGGGGTATGTATGTGGACATGGGATGTCCGGTATGTCTTGTGAGACAGGGAACTCCCAATCTGGTGGGTCAGTTGGTACGTGAAAGGGTCATCTGGGTCACCCCCTGCCCTTATGTGATCATCATCATCCTTATGTGGAGGTGTATGAGGTGGAGAAAAATGAGGTGGAGAAGTTTGAGGTGTACTAGGTTTAGGTAGAGGAAGTGGGTTAGAAGGAAGTGTAGGAGAAGAAGGGTGCATAGGCGATGTGGCAGAGTCCTTCTTCTCCACAGGCACTGGAGGAACAGGTACTGTGTCTAACTACCTCTTTCTATATGGTCCAGTGGTGACATGTCCTGTCTTTGGATCAATATAGATCTTTGTCTGCTTAGGATCAATAGGATCTGGATGAAAAAGCTCCTCTTCCTCAGGACCCACTTTCGGCACCGATTGTTTTTGGTTCCGATCAGGGTTGGTGTTTATTTTTGTCCTTAGCCTTAGGAGGTGTGATCGAGTCCTTTGGTGTAGCTTTTGGCTCAGAGGGTTTTGGTTTTGGAGCCGAAACCGAATGTTTGGGGATGTAAGCGTCCAAAGCCGGTTTGTGTACAGGTTTGGGAGTTTTCGGACCCGGTTTATCTTTCGAAGTCGACGGCGTCGGAACCGGTTTCGGAGCCGGGACTTCTTTTGGTGTCGGTGCCGAAGGTGCTAGTGGGATTGGCACGTGCGGTTTGCTCGGTCCCGAGTTACCGGAAGGCTTTTTGATTTTCTTCGGAGCCAGTCTCGAAGGCGGGGCTCCTGAAGTATGGTCACGACTGGGCCCAGCAGGCGGAGTGTTGACCATTGCCTTCGATTTTGGTGGGGGGTTGGGGGTAGGGGCAGTAGTACTCACTCTTTGACCCGGAGTGATAGAGTCATCGGAGTCATCTGACTCTGACACGATTTCGAGAACTTCGGAATCTTCTTCGGGGACATCTGGGCCTTCATCGAAGATATCCACTGGTTCCGGAGCTAATTTTTGCATGATGTGTCGACGAGCTCTTTGATCTCGAATGGTCTTCCTCGATCGAAAGGATGCACAGGCAGGCCAGCTGGACTAGTCGTGTTCCAGTGATAAGCACAGGTTGCAGATCTTCTGATGGTCACTGTGCGGGAATTTTGCTCCAGACTGGGGGCATTTCTTAAATGGCGTCCTTTCGATGGGCTGCAGGCCTCACGGCGTGGATAGGTTTGACGACCAGAATCGAATTGATGAGGTCGAGTCCAAGGTCGAGATGTTTAGAAGTTAAATTGAAGAGTTTAAGAAACTTTTTCTGCGTCAAACTACTTAGGAAAGTAGATTTTGAACCGGAGCGGAAAAGTTACATCCGAACCCAATGGTGGAAAAAACAATCTAAGGATGGAGTCGATGCCCATGCGCACTATCGTCCAACAGAGGAGTCACCTATCTCGTGACTACAAAGACTTCTTCTGAGACAACAACAACATGCAATCATCCGAGCCCAACACCAGATGGCGATCTAATGCTAAGTGTCAGATCATGACAACGGAGTTCATACTAAAACTCTGGAATAGGCTACTACACCACATTCTTTTGCTAAAGCAATGTTACCATTACATGCTACAAAGCATGTAACCAATTCACAAAAGTGAGCTTTTGAAAAATATCAGTCAATGAGAAAGGTGATGATTTTGGGGTTCCCCCTAATCTAGGCGGAGGACGAAGCAGGTGCCTAAAACACAAAGAGCATATCATGCTCAATGATTGTGGTGATCCCATCCTCTTAGGACCACCCCAAGCTAAGTTATGGGCAAAACAATATAATGCTAACCAAGGGACCAGCAAAGCATTATGGGGCGAGATTCTAGAGTTTAGTAAACATTATAGTATTCGCTATCAGCTGAGCCTGAGAGCCTGCCCCTTGAGGAATGTTTTTATATTGGATACTATAATATTCACTGCACCCTAGAATATTGCCCCATAATGCTTTGCAGGGCCTTTGGTTGGGATTGTATTTTTTGCCCATAGCTGTGCTTGGGGTGGTCCTAGGAGGATGGGACCCCCACTGAATCGTTCAGAATAATGTGCTCCTTGTGTTCAAGGCATCTGCAAGGTACCTGCTTGGTTCTCTCCCTAGGTTAGTGAGGACATCAAAATCATCACCTCTCTCACTGCTTGCTGTATTTTAATTTTCACTGAGACGATTATATGCATTTTTAGCATGTAATAATGTTACTTGTCGTTTTACCAAGGCTGTGAGGATTCTGTTTTCATAATTGTGGTGAGAAGGAGATGCAGAGCGTAATTCACAGAGTTTTTGATCAATTACGCAGAATTCCGTGTAGTGGTACTACACCCACTCTTAGTCTACAGGTGTTGCTGTAGAGTGGTTGGAATAGGTTTGGTTTGTGATGGGTCGATTGTACACCCCCAGTCTCCTACCGGTCCTGCTGGAGAGAGTGTAAAATAGGTTGGGATTGGGATGGGTCTACTGTTCACCACCAGTCTTCTACAGGTGCTGCTGGAGAGGGAGTAGAATAGGTTGGGTTTGTGAGAGAGTGTTTAGTGTTCACTCGCCAGCCGGCTACAGGTGCTGCTGGAGATGGTGTAGAATAGGATTGGTTTGTAAGACAGTGTTTAAAGTTCACTTGCCAGCTGTCTACAGGTGCTGCTGGAGAGAGTGTAAAATAGGTAGGTTTGACAGGGAGAGAATCAAGGTATGGCTGACCTTTTTCACAAAGGGACGTTGTTGGCAGATAAATGTACACACTCTTGCTAGTAGTACTAACAGTGTCATACAGGGCTTGGCATTGCCCCCACCATTCCTTTGTAATGCTTACATGTTTCCATTACTTTCATGTTTTACATCACAAAACCTTTATTTGCAAACCTGTGTAGAATATACCCAGCTAGCAGCACATCTGGACATAGTAGGAGGGGGCATGATCCAGTCACATATTGGGATCACTGATGATGATTAAGTGCCAATAAACAAGTTTGACACTGAAATCCTCCGGATTCAGTCTCTGTTCCCTTCCCTTTAAGTTTTGACTAACTGATAGTGTTGCATTGGGCCCCTCACACCTCCCAAATGAAGAAGACCAAAGACATACATTTCAAGCATTCTCTCTTCATAAATAAAAAAGAATCACAGAAGAGCTGAAAAAATGTGAATGAAAGAATCAATCAAGATTTATTTCGGAATTAATTAATATTCCACAGAATTGATAGAGTATTAGTACAGAAGAATAAGTCAATGACAAAAATGCATTTTAACATTAACTAATCAATTCTTAAACACTGGTAGGAAACAAGGAACTGGTGCATCAAAAATATAAGATACATCCTACATCTACAAATGATATACATTTGATCAACATTCAAAGATGCATAGACTAACTAAGAAGATTCCATAGTTAACCACAACAATAGTTAAAGTAAACCTCCAGAAATATGTTACCAGAAGCATCCTTCAATCTATGGGTGACAGGAATTCTTAGGATAATGAAGTATCTTTTTGACCTAAAACTCTCTAGCTTTAGTTTGTTTCATACTTTTAGCTAATTACTACAGAATATCCAGATCATGTGAGGTTAGGAGGAAAGTTAGATTCTCACACTAGCTTTCTTAAAAAAAATTTTTTATTCTAAGGGCCCTTATACATTTAAAATGTAGCTCAGCACATAATTGTTGGCAAATTGCTGCCCTGTTAACCTTTTATCTGTTGCCTCGGAGTCAGCAAATAGACGTCACAGAAATTGACGACCTCTTAATTCTGTAAATTGCAGTGAAAGATAGGGACTGTTGTCTTGTTGCTCAACCAAACCACCTTTAATTAGTTGGAACATCCCCAGTGCCCTCAGCTTAGGTTGGGAAGTCAGTTCTCAATGAATACCCACCATGTCATACAGAGTAGGTAGCAGAGTCATTGGGAAGCTGTCTTTCTTTACTTGAATGTCATTGGTTCACAAAAACGTCCACAGCAAACATGGCAGAATGGACCGAACTCTGGCTCCATAGATATGCTCGTCGTTCTAGCATTTAACAGCTGCTAAAGGTTTAATTTCCAAGTTCCTAAAGTGAGCTCGTCCCACTTTACCAAATGTACACCCAGTGTACTAGCCTTTATCTCACACCATCTTTACCCACATTTTTACTAGCATCTTAAGGAGAACAAGGGGCATAAAAAGGTTTACCAATACAAAAACAAATTCAATCGTTATTACATCTCAATTCCTTGTTTCAGTTATTTTGGTTCTCTAAAATTACCAAATGCATCAGCCTCACTCTAGTAATTGTATTACATTGTATTAATTAGAACTTGGCTCTAGACGGCACGTATGCACTGTCTCAAAGAGAGACATGCTGTATCTACTTTGTGAAACAGTGGTTCCTGTGGCATATATACTTAATATTAATTAAGGCAGAGAAGGCGAGAATCGCATTTGGCCAGGGTTTTAAATGGATGTCAAAGAGAAAGGAAAACTCATACACTGATTCAGTAATATCGAGACATGTATTCCAAAATTCAATTAACCAATTTTTACAAAACATATAGGAAAAATATATACAGGTGTGTATAGTGTCCCAAGTGAAACAAGAACCTAAAGGACGTTTTTGTGAAAATATTTACAAGGCTACAAGCTGTTTTTGTTTCAAAAAGCGACCAATGTCTCATGTTTTTCAATTGCCTAGTATCTATATAGTAGTAGAATACAGTTTGAATAGTTCGCTTTTCCTTTTTTCGTCGATGGCGTTTCAACCCTCTTCTGGATGTAGGGTCTCGTCAGGACCTACAGTGTTGGGGACATCTGATTGTAGAAAAGCTGATGTGTAGTATAATGATATATAACCCGTGTAGAAGTAAAATAAGGATACTCACTAGAGGACCCAGCCGGGTTCCCTAGTAAGGGTATCCAATCCGCTTCTCTTTTCCTTCTATAAATCGCTTAACCTCTCGCCTCGACGGCTGCGATTCATGCTCCCAGCAGAGAACTATTGGCTATGCCAATGCTTGTTTTTAGATATGGTGCCCTGACTGTAGAATTATTGGTATGAAAATGTGGAAATTTGAACATACTTACATACACATATTTGAGCAGAATAAACTGAGAGATTATCACGATCCTTGTGCCAATCATATACACACAATGACATCAAAGATTCTCAAGATAATTCAGGGAACATTCTTCAGAATCTCAGCAGAGTTTGCAATGTAGCAAACATATACATCTGTACAGACTACTTACTTAACCATATCTTGGCCTAGTACAGGAGGGCTTTTAGTTCCATTACAGTCAATTATACATTTAAAGTTAAGCTCCCAGAGCACTACAGAATTATTATCTCCCGAAGGAACCCACAGAATACTCTTTTACAAGTAATGTACGCCTATAGCTCAAACACTAGTGAAGTGACTCCATAGATTGCCTTTGCTCAAATTTTATCCCTGTATTTTCTTACAGAGACTTTGAGAAACAGCCTTCCATAGTATGACAAAAAAAACTTAAAACACTCAGTTAGTCCTAGACATAGGTACACCAACATTCTAGATATGATTGTTGTATAAATACTTTGACTAAAATCCATCCCTTAAATAACCTTAGCTTTATAACTGCTCACCCTTACATGGTGCTCATAGCTTTCTGAGAAACTCATTGTACTCAGCTCCTTCATTCCATATCCATCACAGACACCGTTGTTCTAGATGAAACACGATCTAACACCAAGTAAAAGAAATAGCAATAAATAGTAATCTTAGCAAGCATTGGCAAATCCAATAGGTCTTACCTGTTGTGGTATATAAATAAATAATACCGGGACTATTTTTGACTATATTAACAATAACAGACAGCTCAATAAAATAAGAGGCAGGATCCGATGTGTCCGAGTCAAAAGGATTTTATTCAGGCAAAAGGAAGGGACTGGAACGGGACAGCCTGAAATAAAATAGGAAGGAAGGAAGGCAGCTGCAATGCTTCATCGACAGTGCAGCATATATATAGTAATACATTACATTACATTGCATACAGTAGGCGTAACTTATGACAAACGTGAGATAAGGGTGCTTGGGTGGAGAAAGAAGGCGTGTACAGGGCGTACACTGAGACATGTGGTATGAACGTCACAGAAGTGTCATGAATGGGGCGGAAACATGGAGGGGGCTACTCGAGCAGCTGGGACCTTTAACCTAGTGGTGCGCGCAAACGGGCAATGACGTGTTACCAGGGAGAACTGGGGGCTATGACTTCTGCGCTAGAAGAGGAGACTAAAGTCTGCGGTGTCAGGACGACATGTAGCTATAGCATATCTGGTATCTGGTGTTTGGCGTACATGTTGATAGAATCCAAAAGTTATCAGGGCAAAGGCTACTTGACACTAAGACTGGTGCATGCATTATTCTACATGTATTGCGTGTGCTAGGAATATTCTATGAATATTAATACAGTAACTCTCTTACATGGAGACAGAAAGGCTAGACCATAGCTGAAACTATTGATGCGATTCAGTAGCTTAGGAATGCAGAGAAGGAGGGCTGGACTGATAACTAGAAGCATAACATACTCTTGGCAGACAGGCAGGCAGAGCCAGGCCGGGCCGGGCACTGTGCGGCAGGAAGTAAGTGAAGGGTCAGGGATGCAGGTGGGGGCTGTATCACTCCTCGGAGAGGGTTCAGGAGACTGGAGCTTGAATCTGGTGTCCGGGCCCTTTTGAGGCCTAGGAACGGGGACAATTCAATGAATTAACGTGCACACTGTAAAACGTGGCAACATAGGCCTAATACTCGTTGCTTTCACGAGAACTGGAAACTGGCATACTAGAGTTGGACACAACCATAATTGCGTCTTTAATCGATCATAGGGGGATACATGCATATCGATCATGCACATATAGCTTAGGATGGGGAACACGTAGGCACATATAACATGGCAAAATTTACTTTTCCACATTCCCTCCTTGTGCCCTACGTTTCCATCAGGAAACATCAATATTCATGATACCATCTATCTGTTCATATAGCATCATTTGCTCGTCTCGAATTGTCTTAGAACGGGATTTAGGACTAGGAATACAAGAGGTAGCACACATGCCGCAAATCGCAGGGCCACATTGTAAACAGAGGCAGCAACTGAATATGATCATTACTGCTATACCCAGGAATGCAATACTGTCCATCCCCAGGCAGATATGATATTCCAGAGCCAGCCGGACCATGTCCAGGTGCCTGGATTCTGGTGTAACTGATGGGCAATTTTATGAAGTCTGGTTATAGCTGAATAAACAGACGGCGCGTTATTAGGAATGAAAATGCAGCAACTAGATCCGATGACTCTACAAGCTCCACCTCTATCGGCCAGTATGACGTCAAGAACGAGACGATTTTGGAGCACAACAAAATGCATAGCAGATTGCTCTTCGGTCAAGTTACCTAGAGCGGAAGTAGTCTCATTCACTACTGCTTCAAGGGTTCTGGTTAACCTACGTATTAATTTACTATTCTGGACAGGACCTATAAAGAAAAAGAAACCTTTATTGAAGTCTTGATATTGTTCTAGAGCAGTTTCAGTTTGATCGACAATTGGGGACTCAGTCTCCCTTCTATGTCTAACGTGTACTAGATGTGTGTTTCTGTGATAATCAGATGGGGCTAGAAAAACTGGTGGCAGTAGGAAGGCAATATAACATGTTCCATCCCAATCAAGGGGCAGACGAACATATGCGGTCTGACCACAAACAAAATAAGAATGACGTGAGGCTTTGAAAATAGATTTCCCACTGTCACTATACTTGACCACAGTAGTACAATCACTATGTCCTACATGTGCGGAACCATTCTTTCTGACACATAATTCGCCTTTGACTGGTAGTACTGAAATAGCAGGCAAATCTGGAGTAGTATCGGACTAGACATTTCAAGACCATGAAATTCGAGGAATAATTACCTAAATCATATACTTCATTTTCTAGATCTAACCCTGTTCTATGGGAAAGACCTTGCTTGTCTGGGAAACATGTTCGATTCAGAAGGGACATATCAGTCGAGGATGACGTTAACGTGGACCATGCTCCACACGAACCATTATGCGAAAACGGATAAGGAAAGAGTGGCAGAACTCCCTTCGGTGTCTGGAAAGGGGGGAGTCGACCACACACCCAACAATTAGTGGCATTGCTGGTCTGGTGTGAATAATGCAACATTCGGATAAAAGTGTTGTTACGCATAGCAAGACGATAAGATAACTCGTGAGGAGGCAGATCACTAAACGTGTGCTCTACTGTAACATTAGAAGACATATGTACATGTCAAATAGAAAAACATAAATGTAAAGCATAACTTATGCATGTAACCATAAGACTCAGGAATAGTAAGAAGAATAGAACGATAATACATCTTTTAGAGTTTTGACTAACTCTCTCACTGTGTGGGTCTGTCTCATACATGTCAGGAACCTGTCTAACCGTTTCACCCGAGAGGGACTTAGACAATTAAACTGGCTGACTTACTTTACTAGACCGGAGTTTTGCTTTATACTCCTGCTGCGGAGTTTTCTCTAACAGGGGAATTTTAGATTCATAGTCTGGACAGTTCTTAAAAGCGGGGCAGTCCTTGAGAAATGTCTTATTTCTGAGTCCATGAAATTTCTTAACGTGGCTCATATGTAGCCACCCTTTACGATTCTCGACCTTCACGGCCGTCCGAGTGGTGAGGAGGACAAGACGGGGCTCCTTCCAACGGGGCTCCAGCGGACTTGAACGATCAAAATTGCGCACCAGTACGAAATCCCCCGGAACGACTTCATGCGGTTTCACCTCGGTATTGTCTGGAAATGTAGCGGCAACCTGTGAACGACAAGATTGTAGTGCAGACATCAAGGAGGCAAGGTAATCTGTCAACATATTACTGTCAATATCGGTAATGCTACGGGGTCTGGGTGTACCCCACATGTTAGGGGGGCGGCCAAATACTATCTCGTAGGGAGATAGACCTGAACGGGAGTGAGCGACCATTCTCATGTAGAACAGGGCAACTGGCAGTGCTACTATCCAATCTACACCTTTCTCTGCACACATTTTCGCAATGCGGATTTTCAAAGTCTGGTTATGTCTCTCTACGAGACCGGCTGCTTCAGGATGGCGTACACAATGGAACTTCCACTGGTACCCTAACAGAAGGGATACTTGTTTCATGAGCTCGGATGAGAATGGCTGGCCGTTATCTGAATACACGACCCTAGGTAATCCATAGCGGGGAAAATACTCACGAACCAACTGCCTGGCAGTGGTCGCAGCTGTGTAATCTGGAACTGGATATGCTTCTGTCCACCTGGACAAAGCGCATACAACTACGAGGACATACTTGAAACCTCGACATCTCTCCATCTGAATATAATCCATCTGGAGGACTTTAAAAGGGTGGTCAGGAGGTTGGAATCCACCTTGTTCCACCGGGACACTTTTACCTGGATTGAACTGACAACATATCATACAGGTACGGACTTTCTGCTTGGCGGCTGCTCGTAAATGCTTGTTGAACCAAAGGTTCTGGATACTGTCTAACATGGCTTTTTCTCCTAAATGTGCTGGACTATGTGCGGTGTTAATAATGATTTGAACCATAGAGTCGGGGAGAAACCATGTGGCTTTTCCCTTCGTCAACCATCCTTGATCTGTCTGGACCCCTCCTTGTTCGGACCATTTCTTGATTTCATCAGGAGTAGCATGTAACTGTATGTCTATGACATCTTGTGTAGGGTCCTTAACTGTCATACAAGTAGTCTGTTCTGGAATGTGTGTCAGTGTCGTGTTAACTGGAATGTCTGGAGTCTGAGCTGTAAGCTTGGCTGTTCGATCTGCTAGATCGTTACCTTGGGAAATGATATCAGTAACTTTCGTATGTGCCTTGCACTTCATGATAGCAATAGTTGTCGGTAAATGTATTGCATCTAACAGAGCTTGAATGAGGAGACCATGCTGAATCTTGGTTCCATGAGAAGTCATGAAACCTCTCTCCTGCCAGAGCACTCCAAAGTCGTGTACGACTCCGAATGCGTAACGTGAATCTGTGTATATGTTTACTTTCAGGTTCTTGGCACGTATGCAGGCTTGGGTCAGAGCGACTAGCTCTGCTGCTTGAGCAGACAGGGTGTCAATACGATGTGTTTCTATAACCTCGGTTTCAGTAGTCACTGCATACGCGGCTACTAGTTCTCCTGTACCCGTTCTCATACATGAACCATCCACATAAAGTGTCAGGTCGGGATCAGGTAATGCAATGTCTGTCAAGTCTTGTCTTGGTTTTGTCATATTGTTAACAACTTCCACACAGTCATGTGTGGCAGGATTTGAAGTAACTGACGGTAACAGTGTAGCTGGATTTAAAATGTTGCAGCGTCTGATTTCTATGTGTGGCTGAAATAATGTCAGTTCATAACCTGTTAAACGTGCAATTGTCAAGTGCTGAGTCTGTGTTCGGTTTAAAAGAACTTCCACGGAGTGTGGAACTTGTACTGTCAGGGAGTGTCCTAACACTATGGAATCACTCTGTCTGATAGCTAGAGCTGTGGCTGCAACTGACTTGAGGCACGCAGGCAGCGCCTGGGCCACTGGATCTAATGTGCTAGAAAAATAAGCACAGGGCTTGTATTGTCCTGCTTGATCTTGTGTGAGAACAGATAATGCAGTACCATCAAGTTCTGTGACAAAAAGTGTAAAAGGCTTACTGTAGTTCGGTGTTGCTAGGACAGGTGCTTGGCATAAAGCTTTCTTTTGCTCATTAAAAACAAGTGTATGTTCCTGGGTCCAAGGGAGGACAGTCAATACGGCTGCCTCCTGTGACGTTAACTGTATCAGTGGCTTGGCTAGAAATGCATACTGAGGAATCCATTGTCTGCAGTAAGAAGTGAGGTCGATGAAAACTCGTACCTCCTTCTGTGTCTTGGGCTGTGGAAGACGTGCTATTAACTGGATACGGTCAGGTGTCAACTGCCTACCCCTCTTGGACAGTAAGTGTCCTAAGTAGACCACTTGCTGGACACAGAATTGTAATTTGGAAGGGGACACCTTGTGCCCCATCTCGGCCAGAAAATACAGAACTGTAAGTGACGCACGTTCGCAGTCACGCTCAGAACGGGCTGTGATCAGTAGATCTTCGACATAGTGGAGCAGGGCAGTGTCAGTTGGCATGTGAATATTGTCTAGTTGTCTTTTAAGTGCTTGACTGTAAATGCTAGGACTTTCTGTAAAACCTTGAGGTGCTCGTGTGAATTTATAGCTTCTTCCATTTAAACAGAATCCGAAAAGGAACTGGCTGTCTGGATGAATGGGGACACTGAAAAATGCGTTCTTGAGATCGATAACTGTGAAGAACGTAGCTTCAGAATCAATGGCTGTCAATAGGGAAGAAATGTCTGGGACCACTGGGTACTGTGGTATAATACACTTATTAAGTTCTCGAAGGTCAATCACTAATCGATATACTGGAGGTGCATTTGGATCAGTACGTTTCAGGACTGGAATGATAGGAGAATTACATACATTGGAGTCAGTTTCTACAACCACTCCTTGAACAATAAGCTCGTCAATAATTTTGGATAAGGCTGCTACAGCCTCAGGTGGCAATTTGTACTGTCTGATTCGCGGTAAAACAACACCTTGCTTCAGAGTCACACGGTGGGGTGTGATATGCATACAACCTACATCAGTTGGACCGTGCGCCCATAAATGCTGTGGTACATTCAATAATCTTGGATCAAAATCACGTAATACATAATGACCTTTAAAATCTCGAAGGAACAGGCGGACCCCTTCTGGGGAGCAGCATATGACTGCTCCTAATTCTTTTAACGTCTTAATGCCTAACAAATTTTCTGGACAAGACTTCGTGAGTAACAAATCTGTAGTTCGGGACAATGGACCAACTTCTAGAGTAACTGGTTTCGATATTTCATTAACAATAGGCTTTCCTGAAAATCCAAGGGAAACATTTCTAGAGCCTGAGAGTGGAGCCCCTGGAACCTCGTCATGACTGATGGTAGTCCTACTTGCCCCTGTATCAATCAGAAACTTTCTGTCTTTCCCTAATACTTGACTGTGTACATAGGGACCCTCTTGATCTACAGGAATCTCGATGAGAGGCAAGCCTACCTCCCTCTCTAGGCTGTTTCATGAATATGGCTGATAATCTGGATACTCTGACTGTGCGTACTGGTACATCTGCTGTGTAACATGCTGTGTTGCAGCGATAGGCTGCGGTACTGTAACTGTCTGTTGTGCATTCTGCGGTGGCTGGGAAGTCTGTGAAACTTGTTCTTGTCTAGGCGGACGTGGTCTTTCTTTAGTTTTACCAGTAGCTATGTTGTGTTTCAGAACTGCACATTCGTTTATAAAATGACCTGGTTGTTTACAGTAATTGCATGTCCCTTTAACGGGAACTGCAGGATGACTGGCTTGATTTGGACCCCTCTTCTGACTGTCTTGTGGAACAGACTGTGCAACTAATACTTTCATTTTCGTGTCTTTCATACGTCTCCTTTCGTGTTCCTGCTCCTCCCTGATTCTGTTCTGGTGGTACTGGAGCATTTGAAGCATCTGTGACGGAGTATTAGCTTGCCAGGTACTTTCGACTTTCAATACTCGATTTTTAACTTGTGGACTTGAATTCTCGACTAATTTAGTAACAAAAAGATGAGGGTATGATTCACTACTTGTTTTCAGACCACTATTAATAATAAAACATTTTTCAAATCTAGAATAGAAATCACTAGTATCTTCGTCTTGTTTCTGTTTACAGGCTGAGATGGCATCCCAATCTTCCTTTTTCGTGGCTAATAATCTTGGCAGAACTTGTATTAATAACTCGGGCAATTCTTTAGCTTTATCCCCAAGACCGGTACCTGGTACTCGTGAATTATCTTCAGCTTCTAGAGCTGTCCAATCTATCTTTTTCTCTCCCACCTCCCATTCTTTTTCTTTGAGTTTTTCATATATGCCCGCAGGCAACAGGACCTTTAGCATTTTAATGATATCAGGATACGTCTATTCTCCCATACGGAGCATGTCCTTTAATTCACGGTGGAACCCTGCTGGATCTTTATCGTGACAGGGAATTAACTTCTTCATTTCTAAGAGTTCCATCTTTGTGATGGGGGTGTAAACAAATACTCGTTCTAGACCACCACCCTCTTTCTTGACTGGATGTACTTCTCGTAACGGATTCTGTCTGTCTATGTAAAATGATTTACTTTCTGGGGGTGAGACGTGAACAAAATGTGGATTCAGAAATGTTCGGTATTTGTGGCGCTGTTCGAGAATGACACTGATTAAATCGGTACCTAGACCTTTCCATCTGTACTGTAGTAACTCGTTTAATACATCATGTAGAGGACCTGGATCAGAATGTTGATCCTCATACAGTGTAATGAGGTGCTGGATCATATACATACCCACCAGTCGTTGCTCGGCTGGGGGCAATTTCAGAAACATTTGTGCCACTATTTCGTCTGGAAAAGTGGTAGAATCAGTAGTCCATCGGACTGCTGATCGGGCTAGTTCTTGTTCATGCATTGTACTGAGCTCGCTATAACCTATTCGTAATTTCAGAATGTGATCGGTAGCTTGGAATACTTGCTCAAGAGAACACTGCTCTGGTACTGGAGAAGGAACAGTTTTCTTGTAATCTAGGCGTGAGTGTCGGTCGGAAAGTCTAGTTCTACCTACATACGCTATTCTGGATGGATTCTCGTTGTCTACCTCTTCAGTAGAAGAGTCGTCTTCTTTCTCGGTTGCTTGTTTTGCTTCTCGTTTCTCGTGTATCTTTATGATTTCCCTACGGATTTTCTTGTACATAACCTCTATACAATTTTGTGTCTTGTGTTTTCCCTCGGCTATATTGTCACTCCACCTAGTCAGGGCTTTCATTTCTTCTTGATCTTTTTCTGGACAATCTTGCTCTCGTATTAAACAGTTAATCAAAAACTTTAAAAGCATGAGCTGAGTCTCGACTTTTCTTTGAACCATGGCTTCGCGAATACTTTCTGGATTCACTCCTGTACGGATAAAACAATATATTCTGTCTAGATGTTCTCTCATATCGGGCAGGGTTTCCAAAAAGCCGGCAACCCTTCTTAAACGTAATGAATATATGACCATGTAATCATCGCCTGGAACTGGATCATAACGACATTCAGTAAGTGCTCGCTTGATATCTACGTATGTAGTCACTTTCTGGACTTTTGGCGTACGCTGTAACGCTAGTTCATGTAGCGTCATACGTCTTGGTTGAGACGGGGTACTAGGAGAACCTCCCCCCGCGGCTCCTAAACTAGAATCGTCGGTGTATACTGTAGGTGCTGGTAGAGTGACTGACGAAACGGGTACATATACTGTGGACTGGGCCGGGGGTGCTGTAACAGGTGCTGTAACATTAACTGGACCCACGGGACCAGTGGCTGGAGGAGCAGGAATTACATTATTAACGGGAGCAGGCGGAACAGGATTTGCATATTCTGGGACCGTGTCGTCCAAATAGGACGAAAGAAAAATATCAGCTGCAGTCGGTTTGTGACGTAGCTTAATCGGGACCAATGGCGGCGGAAAATTACAGGGTGCTTCCGGGGTTGCTTTTGGCAAGCCTTCGGCAAGAAGAGGATACATACCCTTAATAAGGGCATTTCTCTGTCTGTCTGACTGTTCTGCTCTAACTCGTTCACCTTCTTCGATTAATTCCCTTTCTTGGGCTTTTTCTGAGGATTCCCTACTTAATTCTGTTTTTCTGAACTCTTTTTCGGTTCTTTTATGAGATTCTTTGCGCCATAACTCGATGGCATCTTTCTGGGACTGTCTGGCTTTCTTTTTCCATAATTCTTCTTCTACTCGCATGATGCACTCGGCATCCCATGTACCTGATACGGGCCATCTACATTTCTCTTCTAGTTCCTTGGTATAGTCCGCCCACAAGTCTAGATACATAATGGCATCTAAGCCATGCTTGTGATACATAAAATGTCATGGACTGTCCCTAGGAGGGACAGGAACTGCTTCTTCGAGTAACCCTTTTCTGGTCTTTAACTGACGTAACTTCGAGAACAGAGGCATTTCACTGATACACTTGAAACACAATACACAATAATCACAGTAATAATATAGCGAACAAAACTCTCATACCACGACATAAAAATACATGAATAACAGTTCGAACAGAAATATTACCTGATACACTGAAAACAGAACACATGAATTTTCTCGAGAACGAAACTTACTAGAATTACTGGATGCACTGCTAAAACAGTACAGAACATACCGGTCCCATAAAGAGACACGTGAGGACCCGTATCCACCTAGGTGAATACTTCGTGCTGGATCTGCGTACCCAAACCCATCGGACCAGAAACAAACTAATGCTCCTGTCTAGATACTTCCCCTGCGACGGTACTCACCGGGAAAGCAGAAACTGGAAGGCCTCGGACTGGACTGGACTGCTACGACGTCGGACTACGAACTTCGGAAACTTCGGAAACTTCGGTTACAGGTGGGCCTCCAGATACTTCGGACCTTGCACTCTCGGCTTGGGCTCTGGTCGGGACGAACCGCATTCCACACCGCTTCGTCTGGATGTCGGACCGCAGTGTCCGTCTCCTCCGTGGGCCTGAGGGAGACTTGAAGCAGAAATATCTGCCGGTGCGCAGTAGAGTTCCGTCACGGCTGTAGAGGGTCAGGGGGGCTGCGTGGCATCGCCAGCGTGTGAGGAAGGGGCTCGTCCCTGTTCGGGCGCCATTATGTGGTATATAAATAAATAATACCGGGACTATTTTTGACTATATTAACAATAACAGACAGCTCAATAAAATAAGAGGCAGGATCCGATGTGTCCGAGTCAAAAGGATTTTATTCAGGCAAAAGGAAGGGACTGGAACGGGACAGCCTGAAATAAAATAGGAAGGAAGGAAGGCAGCTGCAATGCTTCATCGACAGTGCAGCATATATATAGTAATACATTACATTACATTGCATACAGTAGGCGTAACTTATGACAAACGTGAGATAAGGGTGCTTGGGTGGAGAAAGAAGGCGTGTACAGGGCGTACACTGAGACATGTGGTATGAACGTCACAGAAGTGTCATGAATGGGGCAGAAACATGGAGGGGGCTACTCGAGCAGCTGGGACCTTTAACCTAGTGGTGCGCGCAAACGGGCAATGACGTGTTACCAGGGAGAACTGGGGGCTATGACTTCTGCGCTAGAAGAGGAGACTAAAGTCTGCGGTGTCAGGACGACATGTACCTATAGCATATCTGGTATCTGGTGTTTGGAGTACATGTTGATAGAATCCAAAAGTTATCAGGGCAAAGGCTACTTGACACTAAGACTGGTGCATGCATTATTCTACATGTATTGCGTGTGCTAGGAATATTCTATGAATATTAATACAGTAACTCTCTTACATGGAGACAGAAAGGCTAGACCATAGCTGAAACTATTGATGCGATTCAGTAGCTTAGGAATGCAGAGAAGGAGGGCTGGACTGATAACTAGAAGCATAACATACTCTTGGCAGACAGGCAGGCAGAGCCAGGCCGGGCCGGGCACTGTGCGGCAGGAAGTAAGTGAAGGGTCAGGGATGCAGGTGGGGGCTGTATCACTCCTCGGAGAGGGTTCAGGAGACTGGAGCTTGAATCTGGTGTCCGGGCCCTTTTGAGGCCTAGGAACGGGGACAATTCAATGAATTAACGTGCACACTGTAAAACGTGGCAACATAGGCCTAATACTCGTTGCTTTCACGAGAACTGGAAACTGGCATACTAGAGTTGGACACAACCATAATTGGGTCTTTAATCGATCATAGGGGGATACATGCATATCGATCATGCACATATAGCTTAGGATGGGGAACACGTAGGCACATATAACATGGCAAAATTTACTTTTCCACACTGTGCAGGAGCTATTAGCTTTAACAATATGTTTTAGCAATGTTGTACACTGGAGTGGCTGCTGTTCAGCATGGCTAAAAGTTAGAAGGGTAAAGGAGAGTGGCATGAAGAGGAGTGCCGTAAAGTGGCATAGAGTTGAGTGTAATGGAGCAGCATGAAGTACCGTACAGTAGAATTGAGTGGCGTGGAGAGGAGAGGAGTGTCAAGGAGTAGCGTGCAGTGTTGTGGAGTGTCATGGATGGAGTAGAGTGTCAGAGTGGAAGGAGATAGAGTTGAGCAGCGTAGAGTGGAGCAAAGTGCCAGAGTAGCGTGTCAGAGTGGAGTGTCAGAGTATCAGGGAGTGGTGCAGAGTGAAGTCTCATAGAAGGAGTGGCGTACAGCATTGGTACTGGTTACATGGTTGGATCAAGGTCTCTTTTGTAAGTACAAATGCTGAATTTGTAATCCGGTAACCTATTTCCGAATCAAAAATTGGGTTTGTGATTCGGTATTAGAAAGGGGCGTATTTAGGGCATCCCTCCCTAAAAGCAACTCGAGGTGGTATGTGTGAATGTTTTGCAACCAAAATGCGGTAACATTCGCATAGTACCATGAATTGGTGGTAATTCATTTGCATAATCGGAACGGGCCCCAAGGGACACTTTCCTCTTTGTGAATGTAGGGGAAAACAGCTTTTAAGAGCAGGCAGTGGTCTGTGGGACTCTTAAAAAATGAAAAAAACTGTTCCTTTTACATTTAGAACCGCATCCCTTTTTCCTTTCCGTAATACGGGGTGCATTTCCAAAACAAATTGCTTTATTTAAAAGCAATCACACACATGGTGGTCTGCTGACTCCAACAGACCACCATTCCTATGATGTTTACGAATACATACATAGGGTGCTAGATGTTTCAACTCCTGTCTCCTAGGATTTGATTGAACGATGATAGCAATGAGCCTCATTTCTTCCACATCAAGGGAAGGCTCCAGAGGCAAATGTCATGCTCTGCAAGGATTAACCCAGAGAGCTACAGCTCACATTTTCCTACTTTCACTTCTCATGCATATTTACATTTTTCTCTAGCTACTGTCACAGAATTCTCAAGGTTGCATAAAATGACCAAACACCACAGCCAGCTATGAATATTCTTCAGTGAGAGCTTGTTAAATCATTTGGGTGTGTTGGGTTTATGTGTTTTATAACTCATCTCTAAAGTTAGCTGAAAATACCCATTTATCCAAGCATTGTTCATAGTGTTGCTTTTCCAGGTAGCATGATCAGGTATCCCTGGATGTTTTTCATTATAACTCTTTCACCGAATAAAAATCAACAGTGTTTCTTTCCATATAGTCTACATTGTGCTAGTCTCCCAACAAGTTTCCTGGTATTTCATGTTTTTCCTAGATGTGGGGAATGATAAACAGCAGGGAATAGACCCTTTTATGAATCCTTCCGATTAACACAGTCTGTTATCATCTGCTTTGTAACAGCTGGTATTTGGATGTCCCAAATAAGTGCAATGTTATCATTTTCTATAAACCTTCATTCCACAATAACTGCACTTTATTGCTTTGATGTATGTCCACGCATGGGTCAGTATTATTGTTCATGTAATTAAAATTATTAAACAATTTACTGCATCTCTATGTATATTTCTATGTGTGTTCAGTGATGGTGTGTTTTTGCTGATGTCTTTGTAGGTCTGATAATCAACTAAAGCTCTTCACACATACACTGCAATGAAGTGGCTTTTCCTCTGTGTGTGTTCGCTGATGTCTTTGTAGGTCTGATAATCTACTAAAGCACTACATGCATTCATTGCAATGATATAGGTTTTCCCCTGTGTGTGTTCGCTGATGCTGTTTTAGGTTTGATAATTGACTAAACTGCTTCACACATTTGCTGCAATTATATGGCTTTTCCCCTGTGTGTGTTCGCTGATGCTGTTTTAGGTTTGATAATTGACTAAACTGCTTCACACATTTGCTGCAATGATATGGTTTTTCCCCTGTGTGTGTTCAATGATGTCTTTGTAGGTCTGATAATCGAGTAAAGCTCTTTACACATTCACTGCAGTGATTTAGGTTTTCACCTGTGTGTGTTCGCTGATGCTGTTTTAGGTCTGATAATCGACTAAACCTCTTCACACATTCACTACAATGATGTGGCTTTTCCTCTGTGTGTGTTCGCTGATGTCTTTTTAGGGCTGATAATTGACTAAACCGCTTCACACATTTGCTGCAATGATATGGCTTTTCTCCTGTGTGTGTTCGCTGATGTCTTTGTAGGTCTGATAATCGACTAAAGCTCTTCACACATTCACTGCAATGATATAGGTTTTCCCATGTGTGTGTTTGCTGATATCTTTGTAGGTCTGATAATCGACTAAATCTCTTCACACATTCACTGCAATTATATAATTTT
This sequence comes from Lissotriton helveticus, assembly GCF_964261635.1. NCBI lineage: Eukaryota > Metazoa > Chordata > Amphibia > Caudata > Salamandridae > Lissotriton > Lissotriton helveticus. The sequence goes on along the minus strand of NC_136057.1, from coordinate 190,593,473 downwards.
TCCTCTGTGTGTGTTCTCTGATGGTGTTTTAGGTCTGATAATCGACTAAACCGCTTTACACATTCACTGCAATTATATGGTTTTCCCCTGTGTGTTTGCTGATGTTTTTGTAGGTGTGAAAATTGACAAAAGCTCTTCACACATTCACTGCAATGATATGGCTTTTCACCTGTGTGTGTTCGCTGATGTGTTTGTAGGTTTGATAATCGAGTAAACCGCTTCACACATTCACTGCAGTGATATGGCTTTTCCCCTGTGTGTGTACTCTCATGTTCTTTTAGGTGTGCTAATCGACTAAACCTCTTCACACATTCACTGCAATGATATGGCTTTTCCCCGGTGTGTGTTCGCTGATGTTTTCGTAGGTCTGATGATTGACTAAAGCTCTTCACACATTCACTGCAATGATATAGGTTTTCTCCTGTGTGTGTTCGCTGATGTCTTTGTAGGTCTGACAATCGACTAAACCTCTTCACACATTCACTGCAATGATATGGTCTTTCCCAGATGTGTGTTCTCTGATGGTGTTTTATACTTAATAAATGTTCAAAGATCTTCTCACATTCACTGCACTTGAATGGCTTTTCCCCGGTGTGTGTTCGCTGATGCTCTTTAAGGAGTGCAGATTGACTCAAGCTCTTTTCTCCTTCAGTGTATTTGAAATGTTTGTCTCCCCTGTATATTTCCCGATGACATTTTAATATTGATGATAAACTAAAGCTCTCGCTGCATGTGTCTGATACTTCTTTCTTGGTTAGTGTCTCTGAGTCAGGTGTATATTTGTCTATATCACTTGTATTATTCTCACATTCGCTGTATGTGTGTGGCATTTTGCATGTTTGCTTTCCAATTTAACAATAAATGGCAAAGGTCACTAAATACTTGCCACACTTATATGTGTTGAAGGCTTGTTTGTGGGTGATTGCGTCTTCAAACTGGATAATGGTTCTGCACACTCGCGGGTAAAGATCCATGCTCCAAATTGGGACAGTACTCTATTTCAGATTGCAGAATGCCTCTTTCCTTTCACCTTCAGTTGTTTGGCTTCACTCCATTGTGCTTTTCTCTAACTGCTATGGAATGGCCTGAAAGAGTTTACAATACACATCTAGCACTGAATGGTGGTCTGATATCACTTTAGAAAGGAAAGCAGTACTGTAATCACATCATACCAATCGCACAATGAAAGCTGGTATTGGACATGTTTACCCAAGAGGAGGATTATTAGTCTTGTTGTCATTTTTTAAAGGTCATTTCTTAGTTTTGTGGCATAGAGGTGCACATCTCAGACTCGTAGAATCATTTACTTGCCCATGATGCTTCTTACAGGATCTGTCAGTTTATGTTCTGGTTTGTCTGTCGCTGACTGCACTTGTGTTTTTCTGCATACAAGCGCTCAATATTTTGGACTGTGTTTTTGCAGATCTACAGGATTATCTTCATTATCCTTACATTTTATACATTCAAGGATTGTTTTCTGTTGGATGTAAAGAGATTTAAAATTACTTACTTGGAATGTGCATACACATTTTCTTTTTAATTCAAAATAACTTTTAATGAAGTATACGGAAGAAACAAATGGGTGGAAATTAACTCATAAGGTATAAGGATCATGGCTAATTCACTTCACATAATGCAAACATCACAGGTGTCATTGATACGGTCACTGATAATGTCATAACATAATACACTTACATCTTACATTTTATTTATTTATTTATTCAGTGTTTTCTATTGCAAGAACAAGACCCAAGCTTGGGTGTCAGAGCGCTTTACAGTTCAACAGCATTCAAATTCTGAAGATACACAAGTCAATTAAGCACACTACGAGGTATATGTATTCATCTAACAGTGGAACATGATTAAACTTACTAATAGTACACATATTGAAGTTTACTATGAATTTACTCGAGATATTGTAGTTCATGTCATTTCATACTAAAATTTAAAAATAATACAACTACTGACGATTACCAGGAATCCACACTGGTTAAAGTGTTACATGTCCAGTCAAATACACATGTGGCTTGATAGGGGTACCTGTCATTAGACAACGTCCCTGTTATCTAGAGCAGGGACTTAATATGTCAAACCGAGCTGATTATAGGCGGTAGAGATAAATCGTTGAAAGCAAACTTGGCTTGCATTATCCCCAGTTTCATTGTTCTGAGATTAGCAGGACTATAATCCTGCTTACTGTAGCCTACTGGAAAAGCTGAATGTAGAAGATCGAAGGATTGTCTGTTGTTCTCAGAAAGAGCCCTAGTATTGTCCGCTGTTAGTTATTATTATTTATAAAAAAAATATTTTTTATTAATTTTCTCTTTTTCAATTTAAACATCCAATTCTGTATGCATTACACACATTAAAGACAATACTGCTATGATCCTGTATATATGAGGTCAGACATTTTAATTATGTAATCACAGCAAAATATACATCTTTAGCATGTGCATTTGTGTGCATGTATGGACTATTGTGTTCTTCCTCTACACGTGAATGTTGTTATCTCTAGTGGCATAACAGTATTTGCATATCATGAGCGTGCATAATTACTTACAAATACTCTTTACATACATAACACATGTCGAAACTCAACGTTCAATATCACATAATCAATATTTTTACAGACCTTCAAAGATGATGAATATAATTTTAACATGAAACTACAACTGAAGAAAAGAAGAAAAGAATCATCAAATATGAGATCAATGATGAAGCATTGTGAGAGGTGCCGTCTAAAATAAGCTGTGGCTGAGTTGAATTATTAATTGTTGGTCCGAGCTGTACTTCATGTTCTGTACATGGCTGAATAGAAGTCAGGGTGTCATGTGACAAAGTTTGTTGTCATGGAATGTTTCTAAGGTATGCAAAGTCAAGTCCTATCCCTACAAATGCTATAGAGTACAACGACACGTGTCGTATGGTGGACTCACTGGGTGGTGTTGTCATCATTGTCCCCTGCCTGCTGCGTAGGAGGTGTGCGTGGCACAGCATTAGGGTGCATAAGTGCTTTAAGGATGTCATCCCAGGAATGCGCTATTGGATACTTATGCAGCTCCTTTGTTTCTTCCCTGTGGAAGATAGTGTTCTCTGCCTGTGCCCACACCTCTAGGATTTTTTTCCAACTAATCGTCGCAGGGGGGTCCGTGTGTTTCCATCGTTAGGCCGTTAGGCCAAGATCGCAGAATCTGCCCAAGATTGGAGCTTACGTTGCGAGCATAAAACCCCAGTATGCAGACCTCCCACGTGTCTCTGTAATTATGTACCAGTATGTCAGGACTCCGTAAATTGCACAAAGCACAGTACAAAAACTGTGCCTAATCATGTAGCAGCTACATCAACAACATCCACAGCTGCATTGATAAAGCAATTCTACATGCTAAAAAGCATATAAACAATTCACAAAAATAAACTTTTTCAATGCAAACATACGGCAATGAGAGAGGTGATGAATTTAGGGTCCTTCCTAACCTAGGGGGAGGACCAAGCAGATGCCTTGAACACAAAGAGCATAAACAAAAACACATCTTGTTGAACTTCGGTGGTGGTCCCATCCTCTTAGGACCACCCCAAGCACAGGTATTGGCAAAAAAACAATCCCAACAAAAGGCCCTGCAAAGCATTGTGGGACGAGATTAGCAGTGGCCAGTGAATATTATTGTATCTAATATCAAAATAATTTTACAAAGAGCTGCAGTTCCACTAGTCGTTACTAGAAGTCCCTCACAAGTCAAATGCAAAACCATTGAAACCCTTTCATCAAGCATTTGCATTTGACTCATGAGGGACATCTAGTAACCACCAGTTGAACTGCAGCTCTTTGTAGAATTTTGATATTGGATACTATATAATATTCACTGCCTACTGCTAATCTCATCCCATAATGCTTTGCAGTGCCTTTGGTTGTGATTGTTTTTATAGTAGTAGTAGTAATACTTTATTCGATATATTCACATCATAAAAGTACAAACATATAAACATTTCCAGACATAAAATATTACTTTAAAAAATATTCAGACTAATTCTTTACATAAAAACAATAAAAAGCTATGTACAGTTTAAAAAGAGTAGTTACAAGAGGGTAAAGTGCAATCGCAGTGGTATATATATAAGTTAAAAGTTTAAGACATGACCTAGTTTATGTTCTCACTAGCAGCCCGTCCCGACGTTGTCCGGGTATGAATTGCTGCCGGCCAGTAGTATATTGTTTTGTAGGATTTCGTTTTGATAGCATTTCTTATCTGTGACAGGCCTGTGAAACGCTCCGATTCACAGTGCACTGCTGATGCACTTAAGAGTGCGCGTTCAGTAGTGTGTGAACTCGAGTTTCACTACTTTATTTTTCCTTGCAATATTATATAGCGCGAACTCGACAACATGGCATGAGCACAATTTACATTACAGAACAACACATTCATTTGTGGTAGGCACAGGGAGACAAAGCGATTCGCCTGGAATCACAGGATGTTGAGCTGATGCCGAGATTCGAACGTAGCTCCCCAGCTCTAAAGTTCGCAATTCTAGAACTTGTGGCGGGAGGTGTGTCTAAAAGTGTAAGTCAGTGCTGGCCATCAAAGAGAGAGACCTGTGAATTTTTCAAATCGGTGGTGAAAAAATTTTGCTGGAGATGTGGGCCGCCGTGCCACCAATGTACTTACCGGGGGAGGGTAAACACTCATTATTCCGCAACTTTCCGCATACCATCACTCCGCATACTTTCATTACGAAAGTACCATGACTCCGCAATGCCATTATAACGCATGGCATTACATTTTATATGCTTTTACCACGCATACATTTACAACGAAATTCGTCATAAATGCATGAATGGTAAAAGCATGTTTTTTTAATGTTTGGATAAGGTAAATATGGGTGTAGGGGTATATGTTTGGGGTACTGAGGTATATGTTTTGGGGTGTTTGGGTATTTTAAGGGTTCAGATATATTTTTGGGTTATGGGGCACAGGGGTAGTTTTATGGTTTAGGGATAGGTATGGATTTTGGGGTACAGTGGTATTTTTAGGGTTCAGGGCTAGGTTTGGGTTTTGGGGTATAGGGATATTTTTATGGTTCAGGGGTAGGCTTGGGTTTTGGGGTACAGGGGTATTTTAAGGGTTCATGGCTAGGTTTGGGTTTTGGGGTACAGGGGTATTTTTAGGGTTCAGGGCTAGGTTTGGGTTTTGGGGTACAGGGGTATTTTAGGGTTCAGGGGTAGGTTTGGGTTTTGGGGTACAGGGTTATTTTTTATGGTTCAGGGCTTGGTTTGGGTTTTGGGGTACCGGGGTATTTTTAGGGTTCAGGGTTGGGTTTGGGTTTTGGGGTACAGGGGTATTTTAGGGTTCAGGGGTAGGTTTGGGTTTTGGGGTACATAGGTATTTTTAGGATTCAAGGCTAGGATTGGGTTTTGGGGTACAGGGGTATTTTTAGGGTTCAGGGGTAGGTTTGGGTTTTGAGGTACAGGGGTATTTATATGGTTCAGGGCTAGGTTTGGGTTTTGGGGTACAGGGATATTTTTAGGGTTTAGGGATAGGTTTGGGTTTTGGGGTACAGGGTATATTTATGGGGTTAAGATGGATTAGTGTTTATGGGTGTTGGGGTATTTTAAGGTGTAAGGGTGGGTTATGATTATGGGGTGCAGGGGTATTTAAAGGGAGCAGGGTAGACACCCGGAGCTGGAATGTACAGAACCTGGGAAGAAAAAAACAATGAAATATTGGGCACAATGCTCGCTTTTTTTTCTGTAACCCCGGGCCCCGCACACGACCACGCCCCCAGCAGACGCCCACAGCACAAGATATGAGACATGGCATGAAGGGCGGAATGTACCACACGCCCCCAGCATTTGCCACGCCCCCAGAACACGCCCACAGCACAACGCAGACACGCCCACAAGGGACTACTTTGCTGGCACGGTTCTTTTACCTTTTAAATGTATATGGTGGGTGTCTGCATAGCCTATGTCCTTCTGCTGCACCTGCCCTTTCCAATGCTGTATTGGGTGTTGTGATTGGTGCTGTGGTTCCTGAGATTACCCGCCTCAAAGGTTTCGGCTCTCTCTTTATTATATTAGTATAGATTTAGCAGCCTTGTGCGTATAATGCAAGAAACTTTGCAACCCCACATACAATATACAGAGATGAAGTATCTGTTAAAAGGATACGTAGTGCAATACTAAAATCTCTGACGCCCAACTCCCTGCATACTGGTTTTAGCCACCTTGTTCTTGGCCTCTTGTATGCCTTACAAGCGAACAAGAAGTGGGGTAGGGATTCTTTCACACATGGGCATCCTGGGCAGGTGAAGCATTGGTCCCTCAATCTTTTCCACCCCTCTATAAATTTATTAAGAGGGTGTATGCCGTATCTCATTTTCAGATAGAGAGATCTATCTCTCAAGATTTGAATAAAGTCTAGAAAGGGCTCTAGCTTTCTGGTGGGCTTATGTTCTAGGAATTTGGTAGTAAGCACCCCCCACTTAGTGCTCTTTAAATCCTCGGCCTGTACCCACTCCCAATAGATTTTCTTAACAATTTGCTTGTGGGGGGAGGGCTGGGAAACCCACAATTCGCCCATTCCTATGCTCACAATTAGCTGCCTTAATTTATTAAGCCACTGTATCTTGTTTGAGCTATTCAAGACAATTAATTCATCCAAGATCTTAGCATAGTTTTCCAGTTCTGGTGTCCTTCTCAGGCGCACCCAGAACAGCAAGGGTCGCAGGCATACTATGTCAGCATTTGGACGTTTGCCTGTTTCATTAGAAAGGGGTTTCAAAGGTGTTGAGTGTGGAAGGGAGACTAAGTCCCTAACAAACTTATTCTCAGCTCTTGTCAGATCCTTGATCATTTCGCACCCCCATAGTTCAGAATCGTAGACTGCTGAAGCCAGCGCCTTGCCTTCATAGACAGCTAAGGCCGGAGCTATGGGCCTACTAACTGACATGCGCTGATTCCTCAGAATTGCTCCAAAAGTCCTTTTGAGGTTTAGTAGCATTTTGCCCACATGGGAGTCCCATTTCTTTCTGATGTTAATCCTGACTCCCAAGTAGTCAAATTCCTCCACCACCTCTTGTGGGGACCCATTAAGGGCTATATGTACTCTCCTAGCTTTATTTTGGGGACATAGCACCATTAACTTAGTGTTGGTGGTATTTACAGTTAGCCCCCGCTCATCGCAAAACAGACTAAATCTATCCAGCAATTTCTGGAGACCCGTGGGGGTTTTGGACATCAGGAGGGTGTCGTCTGCAAATAGGAGAGTAGGTGTTTTCTCCCTCGCCAGGACTGGGGCATCCGCGGGGTCCTCCCTCAAATGGTCTACCACCCCATTGATAAAGAGGGAGAACAATGTCGGAGCCATCACACAGCCCTGGCGGACCCCCCCTGTTCACAGGCACACTCCCTGTTAGCTGTGCTTGAGTCCCCCAGCGGATTCTTGCGTAATTATCCTGATGGAGCCTTGCAATGAACTCCAGAAGATAATACGTAAACCCCATGTCTAGCAGCACCTTCCAGAGCTTATCGCAAGGAACCACATCAAACGCGTTTTTTAAATCAATAAAAGCCAAATATAGGTTACCCTTAGCGATGGACACAGTTTTCCAATATATCGCACAAAACCTGAAAACCTGGTCCATCGTGCCTACATTTTGGCGAAAACCTGCCTGGAAATGGGTCAGAATGTTACCCTCCTCGCACCAGGACCCTATTCTAGTGACAATGACCCTGCCAACTACTTTCTGGATGGTATCAATTAGACTTATTAGTCTGTAGTTGGCAGGGTCCTCCCTATCGTCTTTTTTGTATATGGTCACTACTTCGGGGACCGGATGTCCATGAAGAATCAAATTCATTAGGAGGGCGATGAAGTCGGACCACAACTTGGGGTCATTCAAAAGTAGGTCACCTGGTAGCCCATCCGGCCCGCAGCTTTTCCGGGGGATATCCTTATAATAGCATCCTGCACTTCCCTGGCAACAAAGGGTTCTACATGTGATCGATTCTCTGCAGCGAGCACAGTAGATGCCCATGATGGTTGATCCGTGACTACTTCACCACAATATAATTTAAAAAAGTGGGTATAGAGGAGCCAAGCTCGTGACCACAATGGCCGCTCTGTAGCTCGGCTCCGTCAGCCTTCCTGCCCAACACGCAAATCCTGACAAATATCCTGCCCCGAGACGACACACTCGGGAAGAAACGGAAACGTGAAGCAACGCTCGTACTCACCGTCTTGCCTGGGGGCTCCTGCGTGCTGTGGATCTGAAGCTGTGCTCCTGCTTGGTCCGGGGCCTTCGCGGTGTGGAGACCGGAGCCTTGCCTGTGTGGATCGGCCGGGGTGGCGATGTCGGCGGCGGACCCCGGCGGGAGAGAGGGCCGACTGTGAGAGGCCGTTGTGCGGTTGTTCCGGTGGATACTGACTGGGCCCGGTCCAGCGGCCGGGAGGCCCCGTGGTAGGGCGCGGCGTGCCGTGGATGGGGGAAGACCGTGCAGGAGGACGCCCCCGTTGCTGCCTCGTCCGGCCATCTTGAAGCCCTGCACCCGGAGTCGACTTGTGATGCCCGCGGGTGGTGGCGCAGGCGGACCCCCCCGAATTTGGTGGCGCATCTTTCTGCACCAAGATTGCCATTCTTGGGGCCTGCGTGAACTCAGGGGTGTTCCCGCTTAAGAGCCCGCTCCGGGAGTTGCGGAGGGTGGTGACGCGGCTGAACCCGCAAAATGGCGGCCGACGCCCTGGGACACGGATTTCCTCAGGGCGGCGGACTTGTGAGGCTGGAGTGCGCGGGGGCCTGGTCATGTGAGCGTGAGCCCACGATTGGTGATGTCCTTGACGCCCTGCAGTCTCTGCATGCGGCCTTGGCCCCCGGTGCCCCTGTGAATGGTATACGGTCCGCCGCCATCTTTGATGGACCGTTCTTCATGGACGCGGCTCGACTTCGTGGTGGCGCTGCTTCGTCCCCCTCGATCCCTGCGAGGAGTGCTACCACTGTACATCGACAAGACTGCAAGCCTGCGGCCCCGAAACTCCTGGCAGTTGTGAGTGTGGAGTGCGAGGGCGTGGGCTCCATGTTGGGGCCCGATCCTGCTCGAGTGTTCGAGGAGCGTTGTGGACTGCTGCTCCGATCTACTTTGGTGAGGTCGTGCTGTTGTACTGCGGGGGAGCCTCTGCTTTCTCCTGTTTTTTGCTGCTCTTGGTGTCATCGTTGAGAGTTCCGGACTGCAGAGAAAGATTCTTGTTTTGTTGCTGGTTGCCGGGGCCCCCTGGTCTACACCCTTGCCTTGTTTTGTTCCGATCGAGTAGCCTCTCCATCTTGAAATGTTTGCTTTCCACTGCCATATCATGTGTGGTAGTGATGACTAGGAAAGGCCAGGGGTGAGCCAAACTGAACCCTGAGGACTACCGGTGAACGGATTGTGATGAGGCAGACCCCCAATCATGATAATATGGACGATCCATTTAAGAGTTTATGATACCTGAGATTGTGTCGATCTCGTTTAGACGCTGCATAATTGTCTGGGTGGGCGGGGGGCTGGGGCCGAACGACTCGATTGATGGTCTCCTTTCCCCCCTCTTGATTTCTTTCCCCCTTTTTTGCCTCTTTATTCCTCTCTCTCTCCTTGACTTCTCTATATTTCGGGTTCTGATTTAGGGTGACAGGCACGCTGTTGGGGGGGTAGGCCGTAGCCTTCTGCAGGGGTGCAGGGTGGGGCGGGTGGGCGTCGGCTTCTTCTCTGTTTTCTTTTCCTTAGTTCTATGGCTCTTTTGTATCCCTTTATCGGAGCGCCGCGTCTGTGCTTGTCTCCCATGGTACGATTGAGGGTGGGAACTGGAGGTGTGTTGTTCTTCTTCTTACGGTTTTGCCATATTGCTATTACGACTCACATGCCCACCTTGCTGGCGATATCCTTACTTTCTTCGCGTGCTTATTGCTGTGGGGCGCTTGCATCGGCGCGGCGTTCTCTCCTTCTTGCTTATATTACTTCTCCCCTTTCCTCCCTCCCTTCTCCCCTCTTTTTCTTCTTTAGGTTAGTATAGCGGATGATTATATTCACTGTTGCTATTCCGGTTCCTCCGTTCTGTCTAAAACATGTAACTGGGTGATAGGTAGACAAGAGACGAGCCACGGTGGGTACTGCTCTGATATATGGCGTCCATATCCTGCTTGATGTAAATTGTTGCTGATGATTATCCATATTGATGCCCTTATGTTTTGCTGTTTGCTTCGTGGCCCGCTATGGGAACTCGGATATCCATACATTGCAATTGATCCTGCTATACTCCTTATTATAAAATGAACCTTCTTTGATCATGCTCGATGGCCGTACTTAACCTTTCCAGACTGAACTGATTGCTTCTATATTGTTGGCTGCTTCCGGGGAACATCCCTCCAGAGTCATTGGCCTCTCATACTGTGTCGTGGCCGGCCTGACAGGTTGTAGGCCCGTATTTGTATATTCCTTACTGCATAATAAAGGTTTTCAAAACAAAAAAAAAAGTGGGTATACCACTGATGCTCCGTTATGTGATTAGGTACGGGCTCTTCTCCCCTTCTGTCTAAATTATTTACCAAGTTCCAAAACACAGTTGAGTCCTTCAAATTGGCTGCTTGTTTTAATTGATGCCAATGCTCTTCCTCCCACTCCCTTTTGGCAAATTTAATGCAAATATTATACTCTTTTGTAGCTAACCTCACTGATAAAGCATCCTTTCTCCTGATGGAGGTTGATATAGCCTTTCTCTTTTGCCTACATTCCGCTGTATACCATGGGGTACCATTCATTGTTTTTTTTTCCTCATCGTTGGCCCCCTAATTTCCCTAATAGTAAAAAAAACACCAATTTTCTCTATTAGGTTCTTGTAGGAATCAGTTAGAATAGAGCTTTGGCCATTAATCTGTACATAAGGCATAAGGGGTAGACGGTCTCTAGTCTCTGCTCGAACAAGCTCCTTAATACTATTCAATTTCTCCTCTTCGCACATTACCCTATTCCATTTTAACTTATGGTTGCAATTAGAGGGAATTACTTCTTTTGCAACCATTAAAGGGTCGCTCCTTATTTCCTTCTCACTCCCCCATCTGAATTTCATACAGAGTGGGTTATGGTCGCATCCTGAGTATTCCTCACCTCAATATCCACTAGTCTGTCCCATGAACGCGTGTCAAGTAAAATATAATCAATATGTGACGGGCAGCTAAGTCTGTTATATCTCATATCCCCACTGGGGTCAGAAATAGTCCTCCCATTTAGTGCACGCAGATTATGTTCTAGTGTCAAAGCGTTTATTTGAATTGCTCTAGCTGTCCATTTCTTAATAGATACATTGGGCCCGATTAACAGAATGAACTTAAGACTCAATCCTAAACTTACTACTGTTTTGGTATTCACAGAATGCACTTACTACTTTTGGCATTCACAGAATGAACTTACTACTTTTGGTATTCACAGAAGTTAGGATTTTGTCTTAAGTCTGTCTTAAGTCTGTCTTAAGTCTGTCTTAAGTTTGTCTTAAGTTTGTCTTAAGACAAACTTAAGACAAAATCCTAACTTCTGTGAATACCAAAAGTAGTAAGTTCATTCTGTGAATGCCAAAAGTAGTAAGTGCATTCTGTGAATACCAAAATAGTAGTAACTTTAGGATTGAATCTTAAGTTCATTCTGTGAATCGGGCCCCAAATTTAGAAGAGGAATAGATAACCTCATGTCCTCTGCGCTAAAGCCAAGGAGGTCTTCTTCGGCTAGGGGTTCATATGTGCAGTTGAAATCTCCCCCAACAATTACATTAGACTGGGGAGAGACAGTTGTTAATGCTGCGTCTAGTAATTCTATTGTGGCTGGGGTTTGACCACCCGGTGCACCTCTAGCATATACACAGAATAGTTCCATAGAATTTCCCAAATGGGGGCCTTTGAGAGATATGTATAGTATGTCTTCTGAGGGTAAGTTATGCACAGTAACAGCACAATCCAATGCCACACTAATCCATATGTGGAGGCCACCAGATGGGCGACCTACCAGATGGGTGACCTCTTCCTACCGAAGATGCCGGCATACCCATTTTTATAAAGTGGGATCTTGCTCCATGTTTCTTGGAACATGCAAATCTGATCTGCATCAATAAATGTATTCCATTCTGGGATGGCCAATTTTTGTTGAAGCCCCGCTATGTTCCATGAAAGCAGGTTTATTACGGTGGAGTTTGCATCGGCTCCCTTTTGAATTATTTAGGGAACAGATGCCTCATCGGCTATACAAAAGCTAATTTGCACTGTGCAAGAGGTTTCTTCCAAGGACCCTGACAGCGCTTCACTAATACGCGTCACCTCCTCTAATTCCATATGGCTTGCAGTAAACCTAGTTTGAGGCTCAGTCCTCTGGACACTATAAACTACATTCTCAATGCCTATATTGGTTGGAATTACATAGGCCTTTTGGATCTTATCTGGCTCATCTATAAGTCAGTCTACCCCCTCCAAAGATGAGAGAGCCACAAAACGATTGGAGGTAGCAATATTAAAAACATAGGGTTGTGAGTTTCAACCAAGGCTCTAGGGTAGAAGTAGGTTAGAGATCTTGTTGAAATACCTCCCTCATAGCTATCACTATACCAATCTCGAATGAAATTTGTGGCCTTGTAGTCTTTAACGTTTATAATTACGCTGTGCCCTGGTATGTCCTTGGGTCTTTGTCCCAACCATGGCAACCTCCTGACATTTAAAATGTTCCCATCAATGCTTGCGGGTAGTGGCCTATTGACGCTTAGCCAGTGAGTGACCTTGTTTTTCAGGACCTGGTAATTTTCGAATTGCCCTGGCTTCAATTCTGGAACCCCAGTTAATACAATTACGTAGGGTTCTGATTCAGGTGGAAGATTTACATGCTGCGCATTCCCTCTTGGATATTTAATCGCTTTTCCCCTCCCCCCAAGGTTATCATTTGCTTGTCTTCTATTACAAGATTGTTCTGAATCCCGGATTTCTCCTAGCTTAGAAATGGATGGAGCTGGCTTAATAGACTGGCAAGTGACAGGAATATCTTTGGCGGTTGATTGGGGCTTGCCCCTAGACTGGCACTCGCTAGGTTTGGGCTTTTCTGCGGGTACAGAGATGTTCGAGGGATACCTAGTTTTAGATAGTTCTTTAAGTAAATTCATATTCGATATACCAGTAGCTTGAACTGATCCCAGTTGGTCTGCTATTCGCTTGACCCTTTCTACGAGAGGGAGCAATAAAGATTTCAACAACTGCTCTATGTTTCTAAGAAGGTCATCTGTAGAAAGGGGATGCATGGGATTTTGATCGATTTTACTTTGTGGATCAATGCTAGGAGTTTTAGCGGATAGTGTAAATTTAGGGTTTTTTGCTCTTTAACCTTTTTGTTTGTTTAAAACCCATTTTCTTTTTCCGGGGAAGGATGATGCAGGTGTTCCAGTACTAACATTTCTAGCTGGGAGTTGTTTTTCCAAGGAACTATCCGTGAGGGAGTCAATTGTAATATTGGTTAAATTACAAACCCCCAAAGTAGCTGAAGATAGATCTTGGAGTTGGGGCAGGATACCGATATCCGTTAATGAAGCAGAGGCAGCGTTAGGCAATGTTGGAGATACAGCTTTCTGAATAGCGCCGAAGGAAGAGCGTTTGTTATGCCATTCTGCTGATATGCGCCGTTCAGCCTGCTCTATCTCTCGTTCAACAACTGTCACGACCCTGGTGATGTAATTTTCTAGGGTCCCTTTAAAGGGGGTGGATGAACTCCCCACTACTAGTTTCCCACCCAGACTAGGTTTTGTGCTCATTGTAAGGTATCCACCATATAATGTTATAACAGAATGTTGAAATGATATTCACAACAGTTCTTACTTATGAGTCCACGGTGGAACTAACAAATGTCGGGATGAAAAATGGGTGGCCCAGCCCAGCCTTGGCCAGCCCCGGACGGCCACAGACGGTCCGCCCTTTGCCCGGTCTTCCCCCGGCGCCGCCCGCATGCGTCCCGCGACGCGGAGGAAGTTCCGGTTCTTTAAGCGCCTCCGGGCGCGAAAGTGGCAGTAGGTGGGCGGGGCGGTACCTGCGGTGTGTTCTGGGGGCTGTGGTCCCCCCCCTCGGCGGCCGCGTAGATGGAGGATGCGGCGGCGGGGGAGACAGGTAATCACAGCTCACAGCCCGGAACAACAGTACGAGGAGCAGGGCAGGGAGTAAACAACGCCCACACAACAAGTCAGCAGCCCGTAGGTTTTCCAAACGCCCAACAGAGTTATCACGGAGCTCCACAGGGATTGTTTTTGCCAATAACTGTGCTTGGGGTGGTCCTAGGAGGATGGGACCACCACTGAATCATTCAATAAGATGAGCTTTTTGTTTTCAAGGCATCTGCTGGGTACTCTCCCTAAGTTAGGGAGGATCCCAAAATCATCACCTCTCTCACTGCTTGGTTTTTCAATTTTACTTTTGTGAAAGTACTATATGCTCTTTAGCATATAAAGATAGTGATACTTATTTTATCATAACTGGCACTGTGCATGATGCCATTTGCAATTATTTCACAGTGCAGACAAGTACACAGTGCCATCAGCTTTGCTACATGTAGTTCAAAGCATACTACGTGAAACTACGCCCAGGGTTAGTGTAGATCCAAAGCTGAATTCAAGATGTGAACCCTGCTGTCCTCACTGTTGATCGAAGGCAGTAGTCAGCTCAGATATCGACGAATGATTTATGTCACTTATTTTAACAAAATCTGAACACATACAGTACAATTGCCTCTGCATTAAATAAATCAAGGCTGAATTCCCTACTGTCCGTACTGTAGATGCAAAACTGAATTCAAGTTGTGAACCCTGCTGTCCGCAGTGTAGATCGAAGGCAGTAGTCGACACAAACATCGAGGAATGCTTTTTGTCACATCCTTTAACAAAATCTGAACACATACAGTACAATTGTCTCTGCCTTAAATAAATCAAGGCTAAATTTGTTGCTGTCCGTAGTGTAGATGCAAAGCTGAATTCAAGTTGTGAACCCTGCTGTCCGCAGTGTAGATCGAAGGCAGTAGTTGTCACAAACATCGAGGAATGCTTTTTGTCACATCCTTTAACAAAATCTGAACACATACAATACGATTGTCTCTGCCTCAAATAAATCAAGGCTAAATTCATTGCTGTCCGTAGTGTAGATCCAAAGCTGAATTCAAGTTGTGAACCCTGCTGTCCGCAGTGTAGTTCGAAGGCAGTAGTCGGCACTGACATCGACGAATGCTTTTTGTTAGGTCCTTTAACAAAATCTGAGGACATAAAGTACAATTGTCTCTGCCTTAAATAAATCAAGACTAAATTCAATGCTGTCCGTAGTGTAGATCCAAAGCTGAATTCAAGGTGTGAACCCTGCTGTCCGCAGTGTAGATCGAAGGCAGTAGTCAATATAGACATAAGTCTGCGGTGCTGTGATGCTGAGTTCGCAATGGGCCTGTTTCGAGGAGGCACCTGGTCATGGCGGCAGCCACGTGTCAGTGTGAGGACCTTCGCTGTGGCAGAGTCTTTTGTCTTTGCACAAGTGAACCACGCCCAAGGCGTAGCCTAATTATTTATAATCTGTCGCTGGAGTTGTGTACGTTGGACCAGCCCACTCCGCTTCTGCTTCGGGGGGGCGGGGGGGGGGGGGTGAAAACACAGCTACATGACCGGGATAGTCCCCAGTGTCTGAGATAATATGGTTATGTCCACTGTGCAGTACACTACACGTATCAATAGTATATCTACACACAGAAAAGTTTTTGGTTTGTATAGTGAGTTGGGTATAGCATATCACCGGTAGTGTTAGCATTGTGTACATTATTGTTGATGTGCGAGTTCCCTCCCTTATACATAGTTGATTGCCATATCTCTGAACATTGAGCTAGCATGCTGTTGAGGGGATGTATTATTTTGGAAAGGTCAGTTGTCCTGTTTTGCGCTGCCGCTGAGGTAGTAGAGGGGGAGGGGTCAGGAGGGGTGGTTGTAGAGCTAGGTGTTGTGATTTTGTTGGCTGTTAGAAGTGCATTATTAGTACGTGCATTAGTTAGTATTATTAATTACTATTATATATTCGTCTTTAAATATGGGTGTGAGTTGGATGTAATTCACACAGTACATAATCGACTTCCTTACACTAGTTAAATGTTGATATTAATTTGTTAGAGGAAAATGGAACTAACGACTGTTTTTTTAGGTAGCATTGTAGATTTGGTTTGTTGTTGAAAGTATGGGGAAGTGTTTTTTTTTTTTCTCTCTACGGGAACGCCTAGTTTGTATATTATTAACGTTAGTTGTGGTTCTGGTTTGTAGCGATTTTCTTGGAGGAAGGAATAAATTGAAGAGTGGAAATATTTGCAGTTTTTACTAGGTTGAGAACGTGATAATAATTAAAAACGATAGAAAAAAACAGATATGCTTAATGAACATTACAATTAGGAATTATCATTTAAAAAAACCTTTGAAATTCACTGAAAAAACCATAGGTTTCAGGCAGGTTATAGTTAGGAATTATCATTTAAAAAACCTTCGAAATTCACAGAAAAAAACATAGGTTTCAGGGGTGTTATAGTTTGCTGGACATTTCACACACAAAACCATTGAAATTCCTACGTTATAGTTAGTTGTACTAACTGTAACTCTCGCGCCCGCAATCCACTGGTGATGATGTCACATATTACATCATTCATGACATGGTCAGTGACATCACTGATGACATCACTGATGATATCATCCACATGACAATCAGATACACCTCATCATACACTAATATAACCTTTCATCACTCACTGTAAAGTACCATATTTGAATCCATTGACACAGCAACACAAGTATCTAAAAACCCACTCAGTGATTCCTGGATCTATACACACATCTAATCAATTACATATAGATTCACTCATACATGTTGTCAATGATCAATAGAACACTCTCAAATATACTTACACACTTATATTGACATTACACACCAGCACACATCTCATTCAGTTATGCAGTCACCCTACTCACTTTTGCAAACAATGTATCACATTTACATTTACTCAGTTACACACTTATACAAATAGCACTTCATTTATTCATATAGATAGTAACTCATACTTTGTGTGTTATGAAATCACTATTATAAGTATACAGTTATCTATACAGTCACTCATGCAATCAATAAGTTTTATGTACACTTATTTATATACAACAGTCACATACACTGCCTTTTATTTTTCTACTTTGTTGGACACGTACCATTTAGAAATATATTAGCTCATCACCACACCCATAAAGATATTCACTCACCCAAACAACTATCATAACATGTAGTCTTTTTTGTAATTTTAATTTAAGCAACTCCAATAATACAAATACAGAAAGTAATGTAATAATCGAGACAGATACAGGTCTTGAATTCATCGAGAAGTTACAAAAATCATATAAACATATCAAATATTACATGCAATCTTTATACGGCAACTGAAAAAAATTAATTATAAGGAATATGACATAATTCAAACATTCCTAGTATACGCAGCCCATCTATCTATAGGGGACCAAATGCTAGCCCGACGACTCTAGCGCGCCTACCTCTAGTAGCATATATAGCTTTTTCCTGGTTATAAACACCTAAGAATCGGCCCAACCACATTTGAAAAGTAGGTGGATCATCTTCTTTCCATCTTGCTGCTAGTATAATTCTATATACTGCTGTTCCTATAAATAAACATGATTCCTCTTCTGTACTTAAGTCTAGAGAGCTATCATGCCCTAGAATATACAGCGTGGAGGATTCTGCGAGTCTATGTCCAAACACTTCTTCCCAAAATTCAGACACCATTTCTTTAAAAGATGTTAATTTATTGCATTCATAAAACATATGAATTAATGTGGCCGGGCCTCTTCCACATCTAGGACACTCATCATTCGACCTTTTGCCCCAAGCGTGGAGTTTAGCCGGGGTATAATAAGGATTGTAGATAGTCTTATAGATCTGGGCCTTGAGATTAGAGCTCAGGAGCAGTCGTGTTGATAATAACAGGCTCGTATCTATATCTACATTGGAGTTATCCAGTTTATCGGCCCATGCTACTTCAGTACGTTCGAGATCGTCCTGAAGCTTCACAAGAAGTATACTATAGAAAGTGCGAATTTTAGACGTACACTTGCTTAATGTTTCTAGGAGAGGAATCTTATCTGGTGTAATTTTTGGTCTTTTTAAGCTCTGGATTGTATATTGAATATATTTGAAGTAATCACAGTTAGAAACTTTAAATTTTCTTTGAAGGTTCAAAAATCTGGTACTGGGATCCCCAGCGAAAAAATCACCTATTGTAATAATTCCTGAATTTTCCCTTTTTTTTGCGATATTATCATTAGCTTCTTTAGGTAAAAGTGAGGACCGCCATAGGGGGTATACTTGGTAAATTTAGGGATTTCCATATATTTCGCTTTTCTTGTCCATATTTTGCCTACATTGTTGATCACTTTAAATTTCGTTTTTTTCAAATAGCTCGGTTCCAGTTTTCTAAGTAGGAGCCCCCGGGCTTTCATCCCTATTGATATCTCATAAATTGATGGTATTCTTGTACTTCCTAGGTTCTCTGGTTGGTCGACAGTGTTAAACAGCAAAACCATTTGTTGTAGGAGGGCAGCCCATAGGTAGAGCATAATATTTGGAGTGGCTAGACCACCCCTTTCCTGTGGTAATGATAAATATTTCATTGACCTCCTAATTTTACCGTACTGCCACATGAATTTAGCCATCTGAGATTCGAAAGATTTAACTAATTTATCATCAATAAGTAGCGGTATTGCCTGAAACAGATATAGCATTTTGGGAGGTATACTCATTTCTAAGTAATTAGCTCTTCAATTATTGACAAATGTATACTGTTAACCCAAGTTAAATCCTGTTTTATTGTAGAGAGTAGAGGTTCATAGTTTATTCTACATATATCTTGAACCTTTGTACTTATACAAACCCCGAGATATACTGCAGTTTCTGCTTTCCTGGGATCGCTAAAATCTATATTCTCGGTGCATAAAATGATGGTTTTATCTTTATTACGAGAGTACCCAGAATAGCTTCCAAACCTATGCGTAATAGCCTCGATTTCAGTGATTGCTTTAGACGGTCAGGTGTTAGTACGGCCACATCGTCAGCATAGGCAAGTATCTTAGTCTCAAAAGTACCAGAGTTAATTGGTTTAATCAAGGGGGTCTGCATGAGTTTAACAATCAGTGGATTGATATATAGCGCAAATAGTAGTGGTGAGCATGGGCAGCCTTGCCTTGCCTTGTTCCTCTTGTTAATCTAACTATCCCAGATTCAATGCCCATTACCAGGATCTTAGCTGTTGGTTTTTGATACATAGCTTTAATAGCCTTAATAAATGTAGGACCGCAGTTGTTTTGCTCCAATATACTCCAAAGAACCTCCCATGACACCCTGTCGAAGGCTTTCTAGGCCTCGAGAAGGATCATCGACATCCGGCCCCCGGTTCCAGCCATGACATTGAAGAGTGAAATCACTCTGCAGGTGTGATCCGTGGTAGACCTGCCGGGGATAAAGCCATGCTGCCAGGGGGAGACCAGATGTTCGATGACCCCTCCCAGTCGGTTAGCCAAGATCTTTGCATACAACTTGGAGTCAGAGTTTATCAGGGAGATTGGACGGTAAGAAGATGGGAGGTCAGCTGGTTTGCCTTTTTTGGAGAAGATAATTATGTTGGTCTCTTTCCAAGAGTCTGGCGTAAGGCCACTCCACTGTATACCGATAAAGAGATCGAGTAGGAAAGGTGCAATTAGAGTTCCCACGATCTTATATAGTTCTTAAGAGATTTTATCCGGGCCGGCTGCCTTTCCAGAGGCGAGATCAGAAAGGGCGCTCTGCACTTCTAGTAGGGTTATCTCTTTTTCTAAATCTTCCCTGGTTGTACTATCTAAGGCCTTGTCCCATCCTGTATTAGCTAGAAATTCCCTAAGAAATAATCCTGTTTCAGCACTGTTAGTTGATTTGTCTTCTTGATACAGTTTCTGAAAATATAGTTGGAATACTTCAGCTATGTTTGTTGGATCAGTATAGACAAGGCCTTCTGATTTTATAGCCTTGATGGTGTTATAGGAGATCTTTTGTCTGGTACGTAGTGCAAGCTGTTTCCCAGCCCGCTCTCCGTTCTCATAAACATCCCTTCTGCTTGTTTGATAGGTTTCTGCTGCTTTCTGTGTGAGACCCATGTTCAGCTCCGTTTTTAGTAACAGCATCTTTCTCATTGTGTCTGCCCCATCCTCTCCGCGAGCTATTAATGCTACATGGTCTTCCTCAATTTTAGCTAATTCTGTCATTAGTAAATGATTTTTATTCTCAAGTTGTTTTTTAGTCCTGGCCACATAACTAATTGTTTCCTCCCTCAGAGCGGCCTTGAAGCAATCCCAAACTACCACCCTTGAGGCACTATAACGATTTAGATCAAAATATTCTTTTTTTTTAATTTATTTTTTTATTTGGCAAATTCAGAAAAATAACATAAATAAATCAGAGTAAACAATGCAGGATACATTTTAAATACCTATCATATGTTACAGTATATATAGTATCTAGGATATAGTCTTTCACCAATTATAGGTATCATAGTGGAATTAGAGTAGAGACAATCAAAGAAATATATACATTTCATCCGAGTCAATTAGGAGCATTATTTGAACCAGCAAGGCATAAAATCGTATAGTCCGTAAAGGGGAAATGTATAGCGAAAGGAGGCACAGTAAAACAAAACAAATCATACATTCAGATCGAGATTTACACTTTCAGCGACATACCATTTATTAATGGGCTCCCACAGCTGTTTGCCTATTGCCTTCATTTTCCTACCCCTTGTGGCATAAATTGCAATTTCCTGTTTATAAATAGCCATAAATCGACTAAGCCACATTTGAAAGGTAGGGGGGTCTACATCTTTCCATCTAGCTGCCAATATTATCCGAAGTACAGCATACCCCAGGAAGAGTACTGCCTGTTCTTCCCTATTGTGACCCAGGGATTCATCATGGCCTAATAAATGTAGCGTTGTAGAGTCTCTTACCTGGTGCCCAAAAACTTGGGCCCAGTATTCTAATATCATAGTTTTAATTATTACCAATGACGGACATTCAGAAAACATATGCAGGAGATTTGCAAGCGGTTGTTTACATCTAGGACAATTGTCGTTAGTTCTTAGCCCCCAAACGAATAGTTTTGCTGGTGTATAGTATAAATTGTATATGGTTTTATAATATTGGGCCTTTAAGTTAGAGGCTATGAAAAACTTTGCTGACAGAGCTAGTGAGAGATCAATATCTACATTGGGGTTTGCTAGTTTCAAGGCCCAAGATTGTTCCGTACGTTCGAGGTCGTCTGCAGTATTGGTCAAAAACATCTGATATAAAACCCCAATTCTTGTAGAGCGTTTCCCTATTTTATCCAATAAAGGTATATTATCTAGTAAAATTTTTGGGGTAGTATTGCAGATGGTGGACGATATTTGATAACATTTCAAAAAATCGCAGACTGGAATATTGTATCTTTCTTGAAAGGAGTCAAAAGATGATGGAATGCTATGACCAAAAAAGTCACCTATTGTATTAATTCCAAGACGTTCCCACCTCTTGGATCTAGTGTCATTAAAAATGGGGGGAATAATCTTGCAGTGCCATAGTGGCGTATACTTCGTAAATGTAGGAATTTCCATATGTTTACAAATAGCTTTCCATACTGCTCGCGCATCCAATACTGTCTTTAGTTTAATTTTTTTGTAATATGATGGTTCCACCTGTCTTAAAAATAGCCCTTTATATTTCTCCCCCAAACTAAGCTCATATATCGATGGAATATATGGAGCTAGAGTGGTTACCGGCCCGGATTTCGCGGTCAAAAGTGGGTCCATATATTGCACTAATGTTGCCCAAAAATATAATCTTAAATTTGGTATAGCAAGACCGCCCCTGTCTTTAGGTAGCGCCAGCAGAGGGAGAGCCCGCCTTATTTTCCCATAGCTCCAAATAAACTTCGATATAAGAGAATTAATACTCTTAATAAAGTGTTCTCCCGGTAGTACAGGGATTGCTCTAAAAAAATATAGTACCCGTGGAAATAAGTTCATTTTAACATAGTTGGTCCTACCAATTATTGAAAGGTGTAGGTTATCTATCCTTCTAAGATCTACTTTAATTCTATCAATAAGAGGGGAGTAATTTAAATCGCTAATCTTGCTTACTTCCGTAGAGAGGCATACTCCTAGGTATGTAGCTTGTTTTACCCTGAGTACACTTTCGTAATGTATATTATTAGTGGCTAGTACCATCGTTTTGTCTTTGTTCAAAGAGTACCCTGAATAAAGCCCAAATGCCTGAGTAATTGCCTCGATTTCGGGAATTGCCTCAGAGGGATTTGCAGTTATAACAGCGACATCATCTGCATATGCCATAATTTTCGTAGAAAAAGACCCGGTAATGACTGGTTGGATTGCGGGTGACATTAATAGCTTCTGAATAAGGGGATCGATATACAGGGCGAATAGAGCCGGGGAGCATGGGCACCCTTGCCTCGTACCTCTTTGGACCTTAATAAACTCCGACTCATTGCTACCTATGGTGATTTTGGCTATGGGGTTGGAGTATATAGCTTTAATGGCATTAATAAAGTTGTTACCAAAGTTCTTACTTTTCAGAATGTTCCAGAGGTACTGCCATGATACTCGATCTAATGCCTTCTCGGCATCGAGGAGGATCATCGACATCTGCCCCCCCGTGGCACCCATAATGTCGAATAGGGTTATGGCTCTCCGTGTATGGTCTGTGGTGTCTTTGCCAGGGATAAAGCCGTGTTGCCAGGGGGACACAAGGTGCTTGATAACCCCACTCAGCCGGTTTGCGAGTATTTTGGCATAGAGCTTTGAATCGGAGTTGATCAAGGATATAGGCCTATATGAAGACGGTAATTGAGGTGGTTTGCCCTTTTTGTGAAAAATTATTATATTTGTTTGCTTCCATGACTCTGGAGAAATTGTATGGTATTGCACTCCAAGAAAGAGATCAAGCAAAAGGGGGGTTATTTGATCCCCAAGAATTTTATAGAGTTCCAATGGGATTTTGTCTGGTCCAGCCGCTTTGCCGTTAGCCAACTCAGTTAAAGCGATTTCAACTTCAGTGAGCGTGATTTCTCTATCAAGATTGGCCTTAGTCGCATCGTCAATAGTTTTATATATTCCCTGATCTGGGAGCCAATTATTTAGAAAAGTTGTTATGTCACTGTTGGAGTGTGAAATATCGCTATCATAAAGCTTTTGGTAATATTTCTGGAAAACTCCTACAATCTCTTTAGGGGTTGTATGTTGATTACCCTCAAATTCTATCTTTTTAATATTGCCCAGTGATTGTTTTTGTCGGGTACGTAACGCTAACTGCTTTCCCACGTTTTCTCCTGTTTCGTACAGCTTAGTCTTATTGGCCTGATAGGTTTCAGCAGCTTTTTGAATGAGCATACTATTAATCTCGTTTTTAAGTATCGTTATTTTGTTTAAAGTTTTTCCAGACTCTGAAGTAGAGTCTGCTTGACCTCTTTGAGCCTGATTTATTTGGGAGGCGTGATAAGTCTCGAGAATTGAGAGTTCTTTCATGCGTTGTATATTGATTTGTATTTCATTCTTTCGTTTATTTGCCACAAATGAAATGGTTTCTCCCCTCAATGCTGCTTTAAAACAATCCCATACAATTAAGCGGGACGTGCTATACCGATTACAGTCGAAAAAAGATTGGGCCCATGATTTTATATGCGTTACATATTCCTGGTTGACCAGTAATTTCCTGTCAAAGGTCCATTGACTCTGTGGCTTGGCCATACTAGCAATATCTAAAGTAATGGTCAACGCGTTGTGATCTGATATTGTTTTCGGGGATTTGGTTATTTCGATAATATCCGCCTTCTCTATAGATGTCATGATATAATCGATTCTAACGTATTTATTATGGGGAAAGGAGAAGTATGTAAAACCATCTATGTTTGGTCCCTGAAACAGCCCCCAGATATCAACTAAATTATGGCTTTTCATCGTCTGCCTTAGTGCTCTGTATACCTTCGGTTTACGCCCTTTATACTTTACAGACGGGCCGTTTTCTGCGGGCAGCCCCATATCAATATTAAAGTCCCCGCAAAAAATCAAAGGACCGACCCAGGAAGCCAGTTCGATTTCAAGTTCCTGAAAAATATCTGGGTCATCTAAGTTGGAACCATAGATTACACAAATAGTAATACCAAGCTGCAGCTGAACTATGACCCATGTTCCATATTTATCAGCCAGTTTGCGAATTGGAGAGCCTATTATAGGTTTAGCTAGGATGGCTACCCCTCTGATTTTTTATGTCTGGGATGTAGTAGCCATAAGGTTATAGCCGGGTATTTTAAGTAAGTCTCTGTCTGCGTATGATATGTGTGTTTCTTGTAAACATATTATGTCGACTGGGTTCTGACGTGTCAATTGATATAGTTGGATCCTTTTATTTTTATTATTAAGGCCTGCAATATTCCATGTGCATAGACTTATTCTCCCCATTTGTCGTCATGCAAGTCTGGCCCAGATTTAGAATATAGGAACCTAGCAGTTCTAATATTCTCACGCTGCTTAGTACAGTTTTGCTTATTACTTTGGGTTTGCTGGTTGTGGTGGTTATGTTGATTATACTGATTTACATTTACATTGAACAGTAGATTTAGTGCACATCTCAACTTGTGTCCGTGTTTGCCAAAAATATTCTTGTGCCCAATTAGTAATAAAATGTATGTATTCACTGTTAACCAAGAGTTTCCGGTCAAAGGTCCAGCTAGAGCGCTGTTTGTTAACTCCAGTTAAATCGGTAGAACAGATTAATGCATTGTGATCCGAAATTAATTTCGGCCATTTATGTATTGCAGCTTGGTTAGATATGTTCCTTGTGACTAATATATAGTCTATCATGACATACTTATTGTGAGGATATGAGTAATAAGTATACCCTGGGTCAGGCTGGTTTTTAAAGTCCCATACATCCACCAAATCAAAGCTGTCTCTGAGTTGGCTAACCGCTTTAAAAACTCTTGGTTTACGACCTGAATACCTTAGTTGTTGTTTCCTAAAGGCGGGGCCCAGTGAGATATTAAAATCCCCACATAATACAAGTGAGCCAGGCCAGGACGCTAGTTCTAATTCAAGGGTTTCAAAAACTGAGGGATCATCTTGATTCGACCCGTATACCGTACATATGGTTAGTCCCATGGCCATCTCAGCAATTGCCCACCTCCCTTGTGTATCTGCTGCTGTGCATTTAGGTTCCCCCAAGGGTATCCTGGCTAAGATAGCTACGCCGCAGGTACTAGATGTTTTTGTGGAACATAACAATAAATTATAACCTCTGAACTTAAGTAAATTTCTCTTGTCCCAGGGTAGATGAGTTTCTTGAAAGCAAATTATATCAGCTTTATTTTGTTTGATTATCTCACCTAGCCTGGCACGTTTATTACTATCATTTAATCCAGCCACATTCCACGTACAAATTGCTATTTTCCCTATTTTACTCTATTAAGAAGTTTTCTCCTTAGGCCAAAAGAACCTGCTTCAAACTTCTCAAATTTGTGCATGCTTTTTATTAATTTCACCAAATCAGTGACATTTTGTACCAGTCTTATTGTCCAATTGGAGTTATTGCTTATTTTATGTTTTTCCCCCTCTGCCCTCCCCCCAACCCTAACCCCCCTCCCTCATCCCCCCCTACATTCTCCCGCCCTCCCCCCACACCTTGAGTGAGACCAACAGACTCCAATAGAGTCTGGTAGTGATGGGCATGCCACGCATACTCCTAGCTCCTACCTAGTAATCATTTTTCATCAACACACAAAAATGCCGATTTATCCTTAAAAAGCAAATATTAATCTAATAGCTAACACCCCCCTTCACCTACGCAGCTCTTCAGTTCAACAGTTTCAACAGTTTCAATTTTACCTCGTTCGCCCCTCATACCCCTCATAGACATAATTAAACCGGTAGTTAGACATAGTTAGATATTGTACCCTCCAATTAAATTCAATGTGTTTTTAGCGTCACTTTATACAAATAAATCAGATTTGCACGGCTAGGACCAGACTGACTTTAGCATAGTTTAATTTTTCTAGCTTAGCTCAGCCTAGCCCATCCAGATACTCCTTAGCTTTAATTTCTGAATTGAAGAACCTCGTTTGGCCCTCAAAAATTACTTTCAATTTTGCTGGATTATTGAGGTAGGCCTGTGCCTTTTTGTCCTGAAACGGCTTGATTAGTTGACGTAATCTCCACCGTCTCTCAACAGTGGAGTGACAAAAATCTGGGCGCACAAAGTAGGAGATCTCATTACAAGTGCGCTTTGCTTCAGGCCTTGCTCTTTCAAAAATTGCCTGAAGGAGCAGAAAATTGCCGAAAGATACTAAAATGGCACGAGGGTATGCCCCAGGTTTTAATGGCATTTTGAGTGTAAATGGCATGCGATGGGCACGTTGGACTTCCGCATCCCAATTCCAATTAGAAAGTTCAGGGAGAGAGTCTTGCAACAGTTTTACAACAAACAGGCGAATATCGTCCCCCTCCACGGCCTAGGGAACACCAAGTATGCGCAGGTTGTTTCTGCGTTGTCGATTTTCGAACTCTTCAAGTTTCCATCTTACATCTATCAATTCATACTCATGGGGTTCTACCAGTTGTTGATTCGAGGTCATCTCTGCCTTGTTAGAGACTATCCTGGATTCTAGTTCTGTCAATCTATCCCCAAAGGTACTACACGTCTTTGTTAGTTTTCGCACTGTGGTAAATAAATAAATTACCGGTACTATTTTTCTATGCATTAAATGAAAAGGATAGCTCAATAAATAAGAGGCAGAGTCCATGGTATCTGAGTCATACGGGCTTTAATTAAGTGGCTCGAGCCAATGGATATCGGGTTCCATCACCTACTAAGGTTCAGGAATGGACATTCAACATTTCTTTGACATCATACAATATATATAGTAGAACCATACAGTTGCATTGAATACAGTAGGCGTAACAAGTGACAAACGAAAGATAAGAACATATGGGCGTGAAAAGAAGGCGTGCACAGGGCGTGCACGGAGGTGTGTGATGTAGACGTCACAGAAGTGTCATAAGTGGGTGGACACATGGAGGGGGCTACATGGGCAGCTGGAACCTTTAACCTACTGGTGCGCGCAAAACGAGTCATGACGTGTAACTGGGGAGAGCTGGGGGCGCTGACTTCTAGCACTAGTAGAGGAGACTGAAGTCTGGGATGTCATAACGACCTGTACCTATAGCGTATCTGATATCTTGTGTTTAGAGTACATGTTGCTTGATTCTAAAAGTCATCAGGGCAAAGGCTACTTGTCACTAAAAGCTAGTGCATGCATATATGTCTTTATGTATTGCGTGAGCTATGGATCTTCTATGGATACTAATTCAGTAATTCACTTGCATGGAGACAGAAAGACTAGACTGTAGATGGATATGTTTATGCTGTTCGTTAGCTAGGAATGTGAAGCCGGGGAGCTGAACAGATAACTGTAGGCATAACATATTCTTGGCAGGCAGGCCAGGCCGAGCCGGGCACCGCGTTGCAGGGCAGGAAGTAAGTGAAGGGTCAGGGATGCGGGCGGGGCTGCATCTCTAGGAGCGGTTCAGGAGACATGAGGCCTGGATCTGGTGTCCGGGCCCTGTAGGGCCTAGAAACGGGTGCATCTCGATGATTTAACGTGCACCATGTAAATACGTTGGCAACATAGGCCTAAAAGCCTAATTCACGTTGCTTTCACGAAGGACTGGATAACTGACATACTAACGTTGGACGCAACTGTAAATGCGACTTTATTATCGGCCATAGAGGGGAAATGCATAGCGATCATGCACATATATATTACATGTTGGGGAACACGTAGGGACACATAGCAGGGCAAAATTCAATTTTCCTCATTCCCTCCTTGTTCCCTACGGTCCCTTCAGGAAACATCAATATTCATAAGACCATCTATCTGTTCATACAGCATCATTTGCTCGTCTTTTCTCATTTGGGAATGGGATCGTGGACGTGGAATACAAGATGTAGCGCACAAACCGCAAATCGCTGGGCCACATTGTAAACAGAGACAACAACTGAATATGATCATTACTACTACTCCCAGGAATGACAGTACTTTCCATCCCCATGCAGATATTACACTCCAGAGCCAGCCGGACCAAGTCCAGGTGCCTGGATTCTGGTGTAGCTGATGAGCTATTTTATGAAGTCTAGTTATAGCTGAATACACAGACGGTGCGTTATTAGGAATGAAAACGCAACAACTAGATCCGATGACTCTACAAGCTCCGCCCCTATCGGCCAGGATGACGTCAAGGACAAGGCGGTTCTGAAGAACAACAAATCTCATAGCAGACTGCTCTTCTGTTAAGTTACCTAGGGAGGAAGTAGTCTCATTCACTACTGCTTCGAGGGTTCTGGTTAACCTGCGTATTAATTTACTATTCTGGACGGGACCTATGAAGAAAAAGAAACCTTTATTGAAATCCGTATACTGTTCCAATGCAGTTTCAGTCTGATCGACAATTGGGGACTCAATCTCCCTTCTATGTCTGACGTGTACTAGATGGGTATTTCGGTGATAATCAGATGGGGCTAGGAAAACTGGTGGCAGTAGGAATGAAATGTAACATGTTCCATCCCAATCTAGGGGCAAACGTACATAAGCGGTCTGACCACATATAAAATAGGAATGACGTGAAGCTTTGAAAGTAGACTTCCCTTGGTCACTGTATTCGACCACAGTAGTACAATCACTGTGTCCTAGATGTACTGAACCATTCTTTCTAACACATAATTCGCCTTTCACTGGTAGAACTGTTATAGAAGGCAAGTCTGAATTGGTCTCGGACTGAACATTCAAAACCATGAGGTTAGAGGAAAAATTACCTAGATCATATACTTCATTTTCTAGATCTATCCCTGTCCTATGGGGAAGACCGTCCTTGTCTGGGAAACAGGTTTCATTCATAACTGTATTCAGAAGGGAAACTGTGGACTTGTCGTCTAAAGATGACGTCAATAAACCATGCTCCACACGAACCATTGTGTGAAAACAGATAGGGAAAGAGTGGCAGAACTCCCTTCACTGTCTGATAAGGGGGGAGTCGACCACATACCCAGCAATTAGTGGCATTGCTGGTCTGGTGCGAATAGTGTAACATACGAATAAAAGTATTGTTGCGCATTGCAAGTCGATAGGACAACTCGTGAGGAGGTAGTTCACTAAATGTGTGCTCTACAGTATCATTAGAGGAAAGGTGTGAATGCGAACCAAGAGGAGGAAAAATACATGTAGCATATAACTTATACATGTGATCGTAAGACTCAGAATAAACATAAACAATAACGTAACAATGCATCTGCTTCGTAGACTTTTACAATATTTCGTTTTCTTGAAGTTTCGTCTATCTCTCTCACTATGTGGGTCTATCTTATACATGTCAGAAACCTGTCTAACCGCTTCACCCGAGGGGGACTTAAACAATTAAACGCTGTCTGACTTACTAGACCTCAGTTTCATTTTATACTCCTGCTGCGGAGTTTTCTCTAACAGGGGAAGTTTAGAGTCAGTATCGGGGCAGTCCTTGAAAAAAGTCTTTGGACACAGTCCATGGAAACGCTTGATGTGGCTGGAATGGAGCCAGCCTTTTCTTCCTTCTAGCTTTACGGCGGTCCTTGTGGTCATCAGAACGAGTTTTGGCTCCTTCCAGCGGGGCTCCAGAGGGCTTGAGCGATCAAAATTTCGAACCAATACAAGATCACCTGGAACGACCTCGTGCGGTTTCACCTGGGTGTTGTCCGGAAAGGCAGCCGCAACCTGTGAACGACAAGAGAGTAGTGCAGACATCAAGGAAGCTAGGTAATCTGTTAGCATGTTACTGTCAACATCGGTGATTTTACGAGGCATAGGTGTACCCCACATGTTTGGGGGACGACCGAAAACTACTTCATAGGGTGACAACCCAGATCTGGAGTGAGCGACCATTCGCATATAGAAGAGGGCAACCGGCAGGGCTACCATCCAATCTACACCTTTTTCTGCACAGACCTTCGCTAGTCGTATTTTCAGAGTTTGATTGTGTCGCTCGACGAGGCCAGCTGCCTCGGGGTGTCGTACGCAGTGGAATTTCCACTGGTACCCTAACAGAAGTGATACCTGTTTCATGAGTTCGGACGAGAATGGCTGTCCATTATCTGAATACACGACACGGGGTAAACCGTATCGAGGGAAAAACTCACGTACCAGCTGCTTGGCAGGGGTCACGGCAGTATAATCTGGGACTGGATATGCTTCTGTCCATCTGGACAGAGCGCATACAACTACGAGGACATACTTGAATCCTCGACATCGATCCATTTGGATATAATCCATCTGGAGGACTTCAAAAGGATGGTCAGGAGGATGAAATCCACCTTGTTCCACGGGAACACCTTTACCTGGATTGAACTGACAACAGATCATGCAGGTACGCACTTTCTGCTTCGCTGCTGCTCGTAAATGCTTGTTAAACCAGAGGTTCTGGATGCTGTCTAACATGGCTTTTTCTCCTAAGTGTGCTGGACTATGTGCTGTATTAATAATGACCTGAACCATAGAGTCGGGGAGAAACCATGTGGCTTTTCCCTTCGTCAACCATCCCTGATCTGTTTGGACCCCTCCTTGTTCAGACCATTTCCTGATTTCGTCTGGAGTAGCATGTGTCTGTATGTCTAGTACATCTTGTGTAGGATCCTTGACTGTCATACAAGTCGTCAGAACTGAAACGTCTGTCTTTGTCGTGTCAGCTGGAATGTCTGGAGTCTGAGCTGTAAGCTTGGCTATTCGATCTGCCAGGTCGTTACCCTGGGAAATGGTGTCAGTGACTCTCGTATGTGCTTTGCACTTCATGATCGCTATAGCCGTAGGTAAATGTATTGCTTCTAACAGAGTTTGAATGAGGGGGCCATGCTGAATCTTGGCTCCATGAGAGGTCATAAAACCTCTTTCTTGCCAGAGGACTCCAAAGTCGTGAATGACTCATAATGCATAACGTGAATCTGTATATATGTTTACTTTCAGGTTCTTGGCTCGTATGCAGGCTTGGGTCAGAGCGATGAGCTCTGCTGCTTGAGCAGACAGGGTGTCAATACGGTGTGTTTCTATAACTTCAGTTTCAGTAGTTACTGCATATGCTGCTACTAACTCTCCGGTACTTGTTCTCATACATGAACCATCCACATAAAGTGTCAGGTCAGGATCAGGTAATGCAATGTCCGTCAAGTCTTGTCTTGGCTTCGTCATGGTGTTAATAACTTCCACACAGTCATGTGTTGCAGGGTTTGGGGTAATCGAGGGTAACAGTGTAGCAGGATTTAATATGTTACAACGTCTGATCTCTATGTGTGGCTGAAACAGTGTCAATTCATATCCTGTCAATCGTGCAATTGTCAAGTGCTGAGTCTGTGTTCGGTTTAAAAGAACTTCCACGGAGTGTGGAACCTGTACTGTCAGGGAGTGTCCTAACACTATGGAATCACTTTGTCTGATAGCTAAAGCTGTGGCTGCAACTGATTTGAGGCACGCAGGCAAAGCCTGGGCTACTGGATCTAATGTGCTAGAAAAATAAGCACAAGGCTTGTGTTGTCCTGCTTGGTCTTGTGTGAGAACAGATAATGCTGTACCATCGCGTTCAGTGACAAAAAGTGTAAAAGGTTTACTGTAGTTTGGTGTCGCTAAAACAGGTGCTTGACATAAAGCTTTCTTTAATTCATTGAAAACAAGTGTATGTTCCTGGGTCCAAGGGAGGACAGTCGATGTCGCTGCCTCCTGTGTTGTCAACTGTATCAGTGGCTTGGCTAGATATGCGTACTGAGGGATCCATTGTCTGCAGTAAGAAGTGAGGCCGATAAAAGCTCGTACCTCCTTCTGTGTCTTAGGCTGTGGAAGATGTGCAATTAACTGGATACGGTCAGGTGTCAACTGTCTACCCCTCTTGGACAGCAAGTGTCCAAGGTATACCACTTGCTGGACACAGAATTGCAGTTTCGAAGGGGACACCTTGTGCCCCATTTCAGCCAGAAAATACAAGACTGTCAGTGATGCACGTTCGCAGTCACGTTCTGTACGGGCTGTAATTAAAAGATCATCAACATACTGGAGCAGGGCAGTGTCAGTTGGCATGTGAATACTATCTAGTTGTCGTTTAAGTGCTTGACTGTAAATAGTAGGACTTTCTGTGAACCCTTGAGGTGCACGTGTAAATTTATAGCTTCTTCCATTTAAACAGAATCCGAAAAGGAACTGGCTGTCTGGATGGATGGGTACACTAAAGAAGGCGTTCTTGAGATCGATAACAGTAAAGAACGCTGCTTCGGAATCAATGGCAGTCAATAGGGAAGAGATATCTGGAACCACTGGGTACTGGGGTATAATACATTTATTACGTTCTCGAAGGTCAATCACTAGTCGATAAACTGGAGGTGCATTTGGGTCAGTGTGTTTAAGAATCGGAATGATAGGAGAATTACATACATTGGAGTCAGTTTCTACAACCACTCCTTGAGCAATGAGCTCGTCAATGATTTTCGATAAGGCTGCAACAGCCTCAGGTGGCAACTTGTATTGTCGGATTCGTGGTAGTACAACTCCTTGTTTCAGAGTGACACGGTATGGCGTAATGTGCATACAACCTACATCAGTTGGACCTTGCGCCCATAAATGCTGTGGTACATTCAGTAATCTTGGATCAAAATCACGTAATACATAATGTCCTTTAAAATCACGTAAAAACAATCTCACTCCTTCCGGAGAACAACAAATCACTGCACCTAGTTCTTTCAATGTTTTAATACCAAGTAGGTTTTCTGGACATGACTTCGTAAGTAACAAGTCTGTAGTTCGGGACAATGGACCAACTTCTAGGGAAACTGGTTTCGATATTTCATTAACAATAGGCTTTCCTGAAAATCCCAGGGAAACATTTCTTGAGCCTGAGAGAGGAGCCCCTGGAACCTCGTCATGACTGATGGTAGTCCTACTTGCCCCTGTATCAATCAGAAATTTTCTGTCTTTCCCTAATACTTGGCTGTGTACATAGGGACCTTCTTGATCTACAGGAACCTCGATGAGAGGCAAGCCAACCTCTCTCTCTAGGCTGTTTCATGAATACTGCTGATATTCTGGGTAATCTGACTGTGCGTACTGGTACATCTGCTGTGTAACGTGTTGTGTGGCAGCTATAGGCTGCGGTACTGTTACTGTCTGTTGTGCGTTCTGCGGCGGTTGCGTGTTTTGTGGAACATGTTCCTGTCTAGGAGGACGCGGTCTCTCCTTCGTTTTACCAGTAGCAATGTTGTGTTTCAGAACGGCACATTCGTTTATATAGTGACCTGGCTGTTTACAGTAATTGCATGTCCCTTTAACGGGAGCTGCAGAATGACTGGTCTGAGTCGTACCCCTCTTCTGACTATCCACCGGAACAGACTGTGCCACTAGGACTTTCATTTTCGTGTCTTTCATACGTCTCCTTTCGTGTTCTTGCTCTTCTCTGATTCGGTTCTGATGGTACTGTAACATTTGTAACATTTGGGACGGAGTATTAGCTTGCCAGGTACTCTCGACTTTTAGTACTCGATTTTTAACTTGTGGTAAAGAATTCTCTACTAATTTGGTAACAAAAAGATGTGGATACGACTCACTACTTGTTTTCAAGCCGCTATTAATAATGAAACATTTCTCAAATCTGGAATAAAAATCACTAGTGTCTTCGTCTTGTTTCTGTTTACAGGCTGAGATGGCATCCCAGTCTTCCTTTTTCGTGGCTAGTAATCTTGGCAAGACTTGTATTAACAACTTGGGCAATGCTTTGGCTTTTTCCCCGAGACCAGTACCAGGAACTCGTGTGTTATCTTCGTTCTCTAATTCTGCCCAGTCAATCTTTTTCTCTCCCACCTCTCATTCTTTTTCTTTAAGTTTTTCATATATGCCCGCAGGCAACAGGACCTTTAACATTTTAATGATATCGGGATACGTGTATTCTCCCATGCAGAGCATGTCTTTTAATTCCCGGTGGAACCCTGCTGGATCTTTATCGTGACAGGGCACTAACTTTTTCATTTCCAGTAGTTCTATTTTCGTTAAAGGGGTGTACACAAATACTCGTTTGAGCGTACCTCCCGTGCCCATAACAGGATGGACTTCTCGCAAGGGATTCTGTCTGTCTATGTAAAATGTCTTCCTTACTGGGGGTGGAACAGGAACAAAATGTGGAATCAGGAACGTTCTGTATTTGTGGCGTTGTTCTAAAATGACATTAATCAAATCGGTACCTCGGCCTTTCCATCTGTTTAGGAGTAATTCGTCCAATACATTATATAGGGGACCTGGATCAGAATGCTGACTTTCTTACAGTGTAATGAGGTGCTGGATCATGTACATACCCACCAGTCGCTGTTCGTCTGGGGATAGTTTCAGAAATGTTTGGGCCACTACTTCGTCTGAAAATGTGCTAGAATTACTAGTCCATTGAACTGCTGATCGGGCTAGTTCCTGTTCATGCATGGTACTAAGCTCACTGTAACCTATTCGTAGTTTCAGAACTCTATCAGTAGCTTGGAATAAATGCTCAAGAGAACACTGTTCTGGTACGGGAGGAAGGAAGGTTTTCTTACATTCTATGCGTGTGTGTCTGTCAAAAGGTCTCGTCCTACCTACATACGCTATTCTGTCTGGGTTCTCTATGTCTACAACTTCGTCTGAAGTATCGTTCTCTTTCTCGGTTCCTCTCGCTGCTCTCTCCCTTTCGTGTATGCCTAGAATTTCTTTACGAATATTTCTATACATGGTTTCTATACTACCTTGTTTACTGTGTTTTCCGTCTGCTATATTGTCACTCCATTTTATCAGGGCCTTCATCTCGTCTTTATTTTTACCAGGCTGGTCTTGTTCTCTTATTAAACAGTTTATCAAAAACTGCAAGATCATATTTTGAGTCTCGACCTTCCTGTGTGCCATAGCCTCGTGAATACTTTCTGGTCTTTCTCCTGTTCTGATGAAATGATATATTCTGTCTAAATGTTCCCTCATTTCTGGCATGATAGCCAAATAACTTGCAACTCGTCGTAGACGTACGGAATATAATATCATGTGATCTTCGCCTGGCACTGGGTCATATCTACAATCAGTAAGGTATTGTTTGAGGGCTGCGTATGTAGCCATATTTGGCGTACGTTGTAATGCTGCGTCTCTCAGCGTCGTTCGTTTTACTTGAGGCGGGGTGATAGGGATACCTCCCCCTGCTCCTCCTGAACTAGAATCGTCAACTAATACTGGGTGCGACGTTGCTGGTAATGTGACTGGTAAAGTAGGCATATGTAATGTGGGTTGGTCCTGGGTAACTGGCGGATTAAAAGGATTCCCGGGACCAGTGGCTGGTGGAACAGTAATTGCGTTATTAACAGGGTTGAGAGGTTGAACTGGCGGGGTAGGATTCGGATTTGCATATTCTGGGACAGTGTCGTCTAAATAGGAAGAAAGGAAAATTTCAGCTGCGGTCGGTTTATGACGTAGCTTAGTCGGGACCAATGGTGGTGGTAAATTACAGGGTGCTTCCGGGGTCGCCTTAGGCAGGCCCTCGGCGAGAAGGGGATACATGCCTTTAATAAGGGCATTTCTTTGTCTGTCTGACTGTTCTGCTCTAACTCGTTCACCTTCTTCTAGTAGTTCTCTTTCTTGGGATTTTTCTGATGATTCCCTACTTAGTTCTGCTTTTCTGAATTCTTTTTCTGTTCTTTTATGCGATTCTTTACGCCACAATTCTATGTCATCTTTCTGGGATTGTCTGGCTTTCTTTTTCCATAATGCTTCCTCTACTCTCATGATGCACTCGGCATCCCAGGTTCCTGAAACAGGCCATCTATATTTCTCTTCCAGATGTTTGGTATAGTCTACCCATAAGTCTAAGTACAGTATGGCATCTAAGCCATGTTTATGATACATGAAATGTCCAGGACTGTCCCTAGGTGGGACAGGAACTGATTCTTCGAGTATCCCTTTTCTGGTTCTTATCTGACGTAACTTTGAAAACAGAGGCATATTTGAACGTACTTGAACTCGAACACAATAAACACAGTAATGAAATAGCAAACAAATCATTCATATCACGACATCAAAACACATTAAAAACAGTTCGAATAGGTACTACCTAGTACATCGAAAACATAATACATCGAAAACATAATACTGGAAATCTCGAGAGACTATACTAGAAAACAGAATTACTGGATGCACTGCTAAAACAGTACAGAACATACCGGTCTCATAAAGAGACACGTCATACCGTATCCACCTAGGTGAACACGTCGGACCGGATCTGCGTACCCAAACCCGTCTGGACCGGGCACAAATTAATGAACCCGTCTAGATGCGTTCCCAGCAATGGTACTCACCGGGAAGCAATACTGAAGGCCTCGGACTGGACTGGACTGCTACGACGTCTGGTTACTGCTACGCACTACGCATGCGCTTCGGGCTTCGGAAACAGGTGGGCCTCAGGATACCTCGGACCTTGCTCTCTCGGCTTGGGCTCTGGTCGGGACTCGCCGCCTTCCTCACCGCCTCGTCTGGATGCCGGACCGCAGTCTCCGTCTCCTCCGTGGGCCTGAGGGAGTTTAAGCAGGAAAACCTGCAGGTGCACAGTAGGGGTCCGTCACGGCTGTAGAAGGGGTCAGGGGGCCTGCGTTACATCGCCGGCGCGTGGGGAAGGGGCTCGTACCTATTCGGGCGCCATTATGTGGTAAATAAATAAATTACCGGTACTATTTTTCTATGCATGAAATGAAAAGGATAGCTCAATAATTAAGAGGCAGAGTCCGTGGTATCTGAGTCATACGGGCTTTAATTAAGTGGCTCGAGCCAATGGATATCGGGTTCCATCACCTACTAAGGTTCAGGAAGGGACATTCAACATTTCTTTGACATCATACAATATATATAGTAGAACCATACAGTTGCATTGAATACAGTAGGCGTAACAAGTGACAAACGAAAGATAAGAACATATGGGCGTGAAAAGAAGGCGTGCACAGGGTGTGCACGGAGGTGTGTGATGTAGACGTCACAGAAGTGTCATAAGTGGGTGGACACATGGAAGGGGCTACATGGGCAGCTGGAACCTTTAACCTACTGGTGCGCGCAAAACGAGTCATGACGTGTAACTGGGGAGAGCTGGGGGCGCTGACTCCTAGCACTAGTAGAGGAGACTGAAGTCTGGGATGTCAGAACGACCTGTACCTATAGCGTATCTGATATCTTGTGTTTAGAGTACATGTTGCTTGATTCTAAAAGTCATCAGGGCAAAGGCTACTTGTCACTAAAAGCTAGTGCATGCATATATGTCTTTATGTATTGCGTGAGCTATG
This sequence comes from Lissotriton helveticus, assembly GCF_964261635.1. Lineage (NCBI taxonomy): Eukaryota > Metazoa > Chordata > Amphibia > Caudata > Salamandridae > Lissotriton > Lissotriton helveticus. Next base: position 190,555,980 of record NC_136057.1, on the reverse strand, counting down.
GATCTTCTATGGATACTAATTCAGTAATTCACTTGCATGGAGACAGAAAGACCTGACTGTAGATGGATATGTTTATGCTGTTCGTTAGCTAGGAATGTGAAGCCGGGGAGCTGAACAGATAACTGTAGGCATAACATATTCTTGGCAGGCAGGCCAGGCCGAGCCGGGCACCGCGTTGCAGGGCAGGAAGTAAGTGAAGGGTCAGGGATGCGGGCGGGGCTGCATCTCTAGGAGCGGTTCAGGAGACATGAGGCCTGGATCTGGTGTCCGGGCCCTGTAGGGCCTAGAAACGGGTGCATCTCGATGATTTAACGTGCACCATGTAAATACGTTGGCAACATAGGCCTAAAAGCCTAATTCACGTTGCTTTCACGAAGGACTGGATAACTGACATACTAACGTTGGACGCAACTGTAAATGCGTCTTTATTATCGGCCATAGAGGGGAAATGCATAGCGATCATGCACATATATATTACATGTTGGGGAACACGTAGGGACACATAGCAGGGCAAAATTCAATTTTCCTCAGCACCACCCTTTGAACTTTGCGCAATGCTGCCTGAGAACTGCATCTGTCTTGCGAGGTTTCCTCGCGGTGTGAGGCAATAGCTTGTAAGACTGTGTCAAGGGTTGTGGCTGGTGGGTCAGCCTGGGTAGATTGAATTGTTTGACTTGTTTGCCTTGCGGGGGTAGGTACAGATGTAGGACTCAAGAGTAAATTGGTTGGTGTATACTCCCAGTCTAATTCAGCCCCTCCAGCGCGCATCTTTTTCCGCCTGACAGTTGTTTTAGTCTTGGAGTTCGGGGCTTTCACATCTGTTTTACCTCTGCTTTCACTCTCATCTGAGACTTCTGAAGTAATGTCGTCAGACCATTCTGCACCCTCGGAGAAGGAATAAAAATCTCTAGGATCTTTTTCAGTGTCATTGTCAATTGTGTTATTGATATTCCCAGCCCCCTGAGTAATTGTCACGCTCCCCACAAGATCAGCACCATCCGTTGTATTTATCACATCACTAGCATTAGCACTAGTACAAACTGTCATAGGGTGGGAGAGCTGGGAGGATTGGGACCCCTTCAAGCCATTAATAACATTAATACCAATCTCCTGGGGCAATGTTTGTATTTCTAGAGTGTTAGCATCGTGCGTTCCTGACTCCTCGTCACCCCCCAGGACAGTATCATCATCCACTATTGCATTTAGAGGGGATTGCATACCTTTATTTTCTGTGCTGTTCATTTCCAGTAGCATATTCCCCACAGGGCTGGGGGCTAGATGCTCCTTTCGTTCTTGTGGCTTAATCTGCACTCCCCCTGCGTCTGGAACTGCTTTCTCCAATATCACGGGCTGCTGCTGGTGGTTGTCAGACCCGGAGGCTGCTGGCGCTGGCTTCCCGCCTAGGTCCGGAAGCAATCCAGGGGCTCGGCGTAGGAGATCAGCCACTGTTACTGCCGCTGCCCCTCCCCGCTTTGGAGTTGCAACTGTGTCCGCTCCGTCCAACTTGCCGGCTCTGTCCTGGGTCTTACGAAGGGCCTGTGCTTGTGCCTGTCTGGCCGCATGAGCTCGAGCCGCCACTGTCAAAGGGGCAGGTGTTGCGGCTAACTTTGGCGCCATCTCGTTGAGGATACTGCGCTCCGTCCGGTAGGTCCTTCCTGCTTTCTCTACTGCTGCTTTCGGAGTAGCCTGATAGATAAATCGCAGCACCTCCAGGCCGATGATAGAGGTGAGCACTGACAGCTTTTTACCCAGTGGTCCTTTCAATTCCTGGGTTATATCTTCTGTGATTCTCGCCTCTGTGATGGACGGTAACGACCTCCTCAGGGTGATCGGGGTAATCGGGGTGGTTGGGGAAATCAGGTGATCAGCATAAGAGCTCATTATTACTAGAATAATTACATTGAGGGTTTGTCAGCAGATGTCGGCATTTCTTAGATTAGATTCTCGGAGCTTGGTAAGAGCATTGTGTGCACTCCGGTCTCAGCAGACCGCCATCTTGCCTCAATCCCATAAAACTCCATAGCATGTAGTCTTACCGTATAGTCTGTTAACTAATCAATACCTAATATAGACGTTCACGTAGCTAGTAACCAACTGGTACAGCAGTTTACACAACAACTGACAAAGTAATACAGATATTCACACAGTTTGGTCACTATCCAATTTAGTGAGACACTATAAATTAGTCAAGTAAACAGTCAATCACACTGCTACTAAATCCTCCATCAATTTAGGTATATATCCACTGATTCTTTAATGCAGACTGCTACATATATAATATATATTTAAATAACAAACCAAACCACATTCACTGGATGATGTCATCAGTGATGTCATTTGAGATGTCATCAGTGATGTCTCTGACCATGTCATGAATGATGTAATATGTGATATCATCACCAGTGGATTGTGGGTGCGAAAGTTACAGTTAGTACAACTAACTATAACAGAGGAGTTTCAATGGTTTTGTATGAGTGAAATGTCCAGCTAACTATAACACCCCTGAAACCTATGGTTTTTTCAGTGAATATATATATATATAGATATATATATATATTGAGAGAGAGAAAGAGAGAAATAGAGAGAGAGAGAGAGAGAGAGAGAGAGAGAGCGAGAGAGAGAGAGAGGGAGAGCGCTAAATCATTGAATCGTCCTTTGGAACACTTGCCATGTGCGGAATTGTTACATCACTGGTTTTTAGCATTTTAGGTTACAGTTTCATATATTTTCTCTTTTTTTTATTACTAAAATTTTTATTGTTCATCAAAATGACAAAACATGTACATGATAATGTCAGCATGGAGACAAGCGGCGGTTCTGACAGGACATAAGAGTGACGATGTAAGCATTCAGAATCAGAGTAATACAAGAACATAGCTATGGCTAATACATATGAATCTTATTGCCTGATGACGTCTCATGGTGTGGTACACAGATTCAAAGAAAAACAGTTGTTTAGAAATGTAGGGAATAAAACAAACATAACAAGTACAGGTCTTAATCTGTTGAAGAGCAGGTCTGGGTAGCAGTGGTAAAATCTCTTAGCAGGAAAGAGTGTAGGGGTCCTGTTGACCTAACAGGTTTCCCTACATTAAGTGAGGGCATTGAAGGCAGCTTCATTCAAAGAAGTGTCTGGACTTTCGTGGGGCTAAAACAGGTGAACTCTATATGCATAAGGTAATAGATTGGGGCTTCCACAGATGCTGGAATTTGGTCTCTGTGCTAGATTACGGGATATCCATTCCATTGCCAGAAGATGCCACACGCGGGTGTACCATTGGGCGATGGAGGGTGGAACTACTTGCTTTCACATGATTGTTATGAGTCGTCGCACAGCTAAAAGTAAGTAGCTGATGAGGGTCCAGTCCGCATGGGTCATTGCGGCCAGAGTGGGGGGTGGTCGAATGCCTAGGACAATTATAGGATAGGAGAATGGAGGTGGATAACCTAATAATAATAATAATAATAATAAAAACATTTATAAAGCTCATGGCTACACTATAACAGTGTGTCCCCGCGCTGTGAATGCAGATCACAGGAGTAAGCAAATGAAGAGGTGAAGAACTAATGAAGGGAGAATAAAAGCAACAATCCAAGGTAATTAATCCTTCGGAAAGAGGTGCGTTTTAAAAGTTAGGCGGAACCTTGCTTCAGACGGCTCCATACAGAGTTCCACTGGGAGTACATTCCAACGTTTACAGGCTAGGTATCTGAAGGAGCGTCCTCCCATGCGTGCTTTATAGATGCGAGGTACCACAAACTGCATACTACCAAGCGATCTCAGGTTACGCTTAGGGCGATGAATTGCCAGGAGCTTTTGAAGGTAAGCAGGGCCTTTACCTTGTGCAATACGATGAGCCATGCACAGCACCTTAAATAGAATGCGCTCACGTATAGGGAGCCAATGAAGAGTTGTCAAGGCGCGCCTTCCTGCTGTCCTTCTCGGTATATTCAGGACAAGTCGTGCAGCTGCATTTTGGACACGCTGAAGCTGTTGGACCAGTTTCACATTCAAACCCACGAGCAAGGAATTCCCATAGTCCAAGTGGGGAGTGACTAGGGCGTGCACCAGCATTTTCCTTGTATTGATAGGAAGAAGATCCAAAACTTTCCGTATGGTTTTCAGGATGCCATAACATTTACCTGCCAATCTGCCAATGTGCTGCTCAAAAAAGAGATTGGAGTCTAATAGGACACCCAAGTTCTTCACAAAGGTTGAGGGAGTAGCTATCCAGCCAAGCTCGGGGGGCCACCATGCTGGCGACCAGATCGAAGGTGCTCTTCCGATCACTAATAGCTCCATTTTATTCCCATTAAGACGCAGGCAATTGTCATTTATCCATTTAGCTAGTGCCGAGAGACAGGAGGAGAAGTTGGCAGCAGTCTCTGTCTTGTCTTGGGAAAGGGTGAGCACCAATTGTGTATCATCAGCGTATGACACTATCTCCACCCCATGAGATTCAACAATACGCGCCAGGGGCTCCATATAAATGTCCTACAATGTCTTTATGATGGTCCAGTATCTCCTTCCAGTACCGCTATGTTACCTTTAAGTTGCGTGCCTGTACGACCGCACAGCTACTCTTTCACTCCCGCGCACTTCATTGTGAGGAGTGCCCACCCTCATAAAATACTATCAGTCCGCAGTGAAAGGCAAATGAAACACATGCACTGTCTGTGCTTTACATCCTAGCCCTGGCGCTGTCTGAAAGGGAGCTCTTTTCTTCCCTGTCTCATCTGACTTGTGAAGGGTGCGAGAGGTCGGCGGCAACGCTTTAACAATGGTGTTGAATAGAGGGACCGAATAGGGCTAATTGAGTGGCCTGGTGGGATGTCCTTTTCTTCACCTTTCACAGTCTGAAGTTGATCTGTGCAGAAAGGCCTCCGAGCAGGCACCATTGTTTACAAGGTGCACTATGAGAGGGTGTTACAGCACAAAAGTTGCCTAGCTTAATGGCAGCTTTAGAAAGTCGTTTTCAGCTTTGAGAGGCTAAAAAAAGAGGGATTTCAACACTAGCCTTGAAAATACCTAGAAGCAAAAGCAAACCAAAGAATGCAGAGGGCCATCATTGCTCCCTTCAGAAACAGGTGATATTCATGGTAAGGTTTAGGAAGGAAAGAGACAATGACTAACTAAAGCAGTTAGTCAAACTTTCCTTTTAAGATCACACAATATATCCTTCAAATAGGTACATAGGGGCATATTATCAAGTAAGGGCGTTACATTATCGCCGCTTTTATCGGCAGGAAACTGCCGATAAAGCGGCGATAATGGGCTTGATAATATGCTCTATGGATTCCAATCGAAGCCCATGTTAGATGTGAAGACATCTAACATGGGCTTCGATTGGAATTCATAGAGCATATTATCAAGCCCATTATCGCCGCTTTATCGGCAGTTTCCTGCCGATAAAAGCGCCGATAATGTAACGCCCTTACTTGATAATATGCCCCTAAGTTTCTGGAGCAAAGGTCACATCCATAATTCAGTCCTGCTTTTATTAAGCACCCAAATGCAGTGCTAAGCTTCATCTGCAATTTGAGATCTGCATGGGAGATTCACAAATCCAGTGATTGTCCCTATCATCACTCCTGCTGCATGGGGCATATGCTTTCCGGAATGCTATTGCACATTTAGGAGCTTCCAGTACTCTTGAATCTAGTAGCCAGAAGGATGACTCAGTGAGCTAAACAATTGTTCCAGACATATGCAGAGTTCTGGCGATCGTGGTTTTCAAACCTGCAAGGCACACTCAGCATTTCATCTTTCTGAGGTCACTAAACTGAGAACTATAAAATGGTAAATAGTAATACCTATACATTAAGTAGTGGTATGAAATGCTATGTAAAACACCATTAGTTATGTTATGTTACTTTAGTTGAATTTGTAAAAGCGCGGCGATTACCCTAGTGTGTCCTGGCGCTGTGCACCACCTATACATTAGGCGGGGAGGGTCAATGAGTGAACAGCCAGGTCTTCAGTCCTTTCCTAAAGGAAAGGAGACCTGCAGCATACCTCAGGTGGAACGGCAGGTCGTTCCAGGCCTTGGATGTGCAGGTAATAAAGCTCCTGCCTCCCCAGCTGTTTTTTTTAAAAGGTGGGGACATTTTTGGCTCCTGTGGACCGATGGTTCCTAGCGAGAGCATATCATTTGAACCTTTGCCTCAAATGGTCTGGGCCTATTCCCTTGAGGGCCTTAAAGGCTATGCAGAGGGCCTTAAAGCGCACACCCTTTGTTTCACAGGAAGCCAGTGCAAACGAGTTAATTCTTTTTTACATAGACAAATGTGGGTGTACCTGACAACAGCCTGGCTGCTGCGTTCTGGGCTATCTGAAGCCTATTGATATGCTGTTTTTAGGCATTCAGATAAATGCTATTGCAGTAGTCCAGTTGTGTTATTACAAGGACTGTGACCACCGTCCCAAAGTTTCCTTCTGAAAGATAAGGTTTTATTTTCCTTAGGATTCGCAGTGTCAGGAAGCATGTAGACACCACTGCACGTATGTGATCACTAAAAGTCAGTCTGTTGTCTACTGTTAGCCCTAAACTTTTTGCTTTCAGAGTAGGGGTTGGATAGTTCTCCAGGTCTGCTGGCCATCAGTCCGGTGTCCATACATGACGATTGTTTCCAAATACAATAACCTCGGTTTTGCCGGAATTTAATTTTAAGGAATATGTCTACATTCATCCTGCTATGGCCTTCATGCAGTTATGAAAGCGTGCTCCTGTTTCTTTTTCATTTCCATCTTTGAGGGATAGCACTATTTGTGTGTCATCAGCGTACGAGGTCAACTGGAAACCGAAGGATCTGATCAAGGCCGCCAGAGATATCACGTAAATGTTAAAAAGTGTAGGGCTCAATGATGACCCCTGAGGGACCCCACACGGAAGGCTGAATGGCTGGGATTTGTTATTGCCCAGTTCTACTGTTTGTGTTCTTTCGGGTAGAAAGGATTGCAGGAGTTTCCAGGCAACTCCTCGCACCCCTACACCGGACAGACGGTCCATTAAAACCTTGTGATGGACCGTGTCAAAGGCTGCTGACAAATCTAACATTATCAGTATAGTCTTCCCTCCTCATTCCAATTCCTCCCTTACCTCTTCTAGAGATTTGATTAGGGCCAATTCTATGCTGTTTTCCGCTCTAAAACCATATTGAGTTGGATCAAATAAATTATTGATTTGGAAGAAAGAGGTAAGCTGGATGTTCGCCTTTTCTATAATTTTTGCAGGCAGTGGAAGCTGCCAGGGCCTGTGGAGTCCAATGTAGGTTTTTTAGTAGAGGGAGAATCGAAGCCTTCTTCCAATCTTTTGGAAAGATCCCGGAGGCAAATATGTTATTGATCAGAGGGTTTAGAGCAGAACCTATGACTTCCGGAATGGATTTCAAAATCTGGGCCGGGCAAGGGTCTGTAGGGGATCCCTAACGTATGGAGCTGAAGAGTGTAGTGGTTTCTGCCATTCCTAGGAGTGTAAAATGATCAAAGTCTGGTCCAGGATTGAGTTCTAACTGGACTGTTTTCCGTGGATGTAATCCTTCTCCTTTCTGCTCGGGAGTAAATGTGGAGAAGATGCCTTCCACTTTTGTTGGAAGAAGGTAGCCAGATTTTCACACCATTCTGGGCTACTTGCACTCTTAGGGGTGTTTAAAAAGTTCTTTGGGGGTTGTACCTAGCTTGGAGGATTTCATTTGAAAAGAATTTCTTTTTTGTTTCCAGCTATAGTTCTTTATAAAGTTTAAGGCTGTGCTTATAGATATCTTTGCAGTTGCTATTATACCCTCTCCTCAATGCCCGTTCAAGTCTTTTTCAGGCGGTTTTCTGAAGTTTTAGCTTGTCTGAATACCAAGGGGCGAGCGTTTGGCTCGCTTGGGGGTCCACTTTTTTATTTGAGCCAATTTTTTGCAGGTTTTGTCTATCCAGTCTGTGTAGGCCTTAGCGACTTTGTCGATCTCAGGAGGAGGTGGGAGTAGGTTACTCTTCAGTTCCTCCTTTAGTTGTAGCCTGTCTAAGTCTTTCCATGTTCTTTTTTCCAGCAACTTTAATGGCATCGTTTTGGATTGCAGAGCTGATGACTCATTCAGCCTGAATAAAATGGCACTATGGTCTGACCAGGACAGGGGAAGTACCTCTAAGCAAGACAAGTCAGAGTTATTAGAGTATATCCCATCTAAAGTGTGCCCTTTAAGATGCGTAGGACCTACTACCAACTGCTTAAGTTCCCCTGCTTCCATTATTCTATCCAGGCTAGTGGTATCTGGGTCATTAGTGTCCTCAAGATAAAAGTTAAAATCCCCTAGTACCGTGAATGAGTCTAAACACATTCCATCTTCAAGTAGGGTGCCTATAGTCTCTAAAAACCCATGTCTAGGACCTGGGGGGGTGGTAGAGTAGTATCCCTTTGAAGATATTATGATGCTCGGTGTTGAGGTTAATGGAGGGTGCCTCGCAGAAAGAGCTGGAGGCGGCGTGGAAGATGGGGTTTAGTGAGTTATGATAAATAACCGCTAAACCCCGGCCTTTCCACAGAGGTATATCCAAAGTATAACAGGAAAAACCTGGGGGAGTAGCCTTCGCTAACTCTGGGCTGGAGGCTTGATCTGTCCAGGATTACGTGATAAATGCTATTTTAATGTTGTGTTCTTCTAGAAGTAGTGCACATTCTGTGCTGGGTTTGATCAGGGACCTGGTATTGAAAAGAACCCACTTAATGGTGGGTCTGTTGTATTTGGAAGTTCCTATCAGGGGCTTTTTATGAGGGCCGCAAGCAGGTTGATCAAGAAAAATAGGTAATGAACTCGCCTTTCTTAGTCAACTTGGTATATGTGGGAATGTATGTATGTATGTATGTATAGGCGTTCTTTTATAGCGCTGTAACTGTCACCCAACGGGCATCCTGGCGCTTAGACTGTTATGACACAATACATGATGTTTCCAGCTTCCAATCTATTTACATTGTTCTAGAGAACAGATGGGTCTTTAATGCTTTTTTAAAGGAAGATAAATCTTCCAGGCCCCTCAGGCCCAACGGTAGAGAATTCCACAGCCGCGCTGCGGTAAACCTGAAGGACCGACCGCCCATCCGGGACCTCAGAAACTTGGGTACTACCACCAAGTAAGCCGAGGCTGACCAGAGTGGTCTTGGAGGGATGTACCATGAGAAAAGGTCCTGCAGAGGAGACGGGCCTTGTCCGTGTAGAGCTCTAAAAACCAAACACATAGCTTTGAAGTTCACCCGTTGAGAGATTGGCAACCAATGGAGGTCCCTAAATGCCCTGGCAGAAGAGTCCAGGCGACGTCGCGAAAGTGCCAGTTTGGCCGCAAAATTCTGTACTCGTTGGAGTTTTCCTAGCAGAGTAGCTGGTGCCCCCAGCAGTAGTGCGTTGCAGTAGTCGAGACGACTTAAAATTATGCTCCGCACTACCTCTGGTCTGACCTGTACCGGGAGCAAGGGTAGAATCTTTCGCAGTGATCCAAGTAATGCCATACAAGTGGCGACCGTTTTGTTCACTGGTGTGTCTAGCTGTAAATCGGAACTAAACATTACCCCCAAATTCCGAACCGATTCGGCAGGCAGACTAGTACCTTGGAACTCAGGAGGCCAAAAACCCTGTGGTAGAGGTCTGGGGGGCCGATCCATAGAGCAATGTAGCACCTCGGTTTTCGAGCTGTTAAATTGTAGGGAGTTGTTACCCAGCCATTCTGCCGTGGTGCTCATGCATCGATGGAAGACCTCCTGTGACACCCCGTCCTTACCCTCAAACGAGAAGATAAGTTGGGTGTCATCGGCGTAGTTGGTGACTGTCATGCCAAAAGATTTGATCAGCATAATCAGGGTACGGAGGTAAAGATTGAAAAGAATGGGGCTGATGGCCGAGCCCTGGGGTACTCCCTGACCAACCCTCCTGATGTTGGATTTAAAGGGTGGCAGGGCAGCTACCTGGTGCCTTTGATCGAGATATGACACCAGCCATTCAAGGGCCAAGCCCGACACCCCAGCCTCCGTCAATCTCCTGATCAGGATTGCATGGCTGACCGTATCGAACGCGGCCGACATGTCGAGCAGCACTAAAAAGGCTGCTCAACCCTGGTCGGCACGCGTTCAAAGGTCATCGAGAACAGTCACCAATGCCGACTCTGTCCCATGTGCCGGTCTAAACCCGAACTGAGCCACATCCAAACAATCAGTAGTCTCAAGAAAGTTGGAGAGATGTTTTGTGGCCAGCTTTTCAAGAATTTTAATAGGGAATGGCAAGAGGGAAATGGGCCTAAAGTTGGCTGGGCATGTGGGGTCCAGATTCTCCTTTTTAAGCAGTGGGGAGACCACCGCCAATTTCCAGGGTGCACAGACATAATATCGACTCCAAAATATCGTTTGAACATAATATCGACTCCAAAATATCGTTTGGAGAAAATATCGACAGGACAGAATATAGACAGCCAAAATATCGTTTTTAAGGTAAGTGAAGTAATATCGTTTTTAGGGTAAGTGAAGTAATATCGTTTTTATTTTTAGGGTTCAGGGTCAGTTTTGGGTTTTTGGGTAAAGGGGTATTTTTAGGGTTCAGGGTCAGTTTTGGGTTTTTGGGTAAAGGGGTATTTTTAGGGTTCAGGGTCAGTTTTCAGTTTTTGGGCAAAGGGGTATTTTTAGGGTTCAGGGTCAGTTTTCAGTTTTTGGGCAAAGGGGTATTTTTAGGGTTCAGGGTCAGTTTTCAGTTTTTGGGCAAAGGGGTATTTTTAGGGTTCAGGGTCAGTTTTCAGTTTTTGGGTAAAGGGGTATTTTTAGGGTTCAGGGTCAGTTTTCAGTTTTTGGGTAAAGGGGTATTTTTAGGGTTCAGGGTCAGTTTTCAGTTTTTGGGTAAAGGGGTATTTTTAGGGTTCAGGGTCAGTTTTCAGTTTTTGGGTATTATTTTATTATATTTTATTACTATATATATATGTTTAATAAATATGAAATAAAAAAATATTTATTTAACTTTCATTAATTATTTAATTATTATAAGTTAATTTAAGTAATTTTAAGTATATTTTAGTAATTAATTATTAATATTAATTTAATTTAACACTGTTTTTAGTAAATACAATATTTTTTACAACTATATTTTTGTAAACGATATTTTTAACTCGATATTTTTGTACTTACCTGTTTGTAGATAGAAACTCGATATTTTGACTGTCGATATTTTCTCAACGATATTTTTGATGATCGATATTCTGTCCGTCGATATTCTTTCAGTGATCCAATTTCCAGCAATCTGGAACCCGTGCTGAAGTGAGAGACTGGCGACAGATGGAAAAAAGTGGGGGAAACAGCTCTTCACGAAAAAGTTTCCAGAATTTGGGTGGAAGAGGATCAGAAGGTGAGCCAGAGGACACCCCGTCAGCCAAAGAGCGGAAATCCTCAAAAGATGGTAGAGGAAAGTTGGTCAGCTCACCTAATTTAGTAACCTCCTTCCTATTCTCAAACGAGATGGAATCGTGCATCGCACGGCCAGTTGACGAGGGAAGGTTGTTTAAGATGTTAGCAATCTTATCCTCAAAGGCCTGTGCTAGCGAATCGCAGAGAGCTTGAGAGGCCGGGATGACATTTTTGGTACAGCCAGGATGGGCCAGGTCCTTTACGATCTTGCATAAGGCCTGAGATTTATTTACAGCTGCCATCAAGGATTCTTCTAAGAATCTAGCTTTGGCAAGCTTGATCTGGATTTTATAGGACGCCAGTACTTGTTTGAAGAGGACTCTATGTGATTCCAGGTACTGTTTCCTCCAGGTCCACTCAGCCTGTTTACATTGAATCTTGAGCTGCCGAAGTTCTTCCGAGTACCATGGCATAGCAAGATTAGTCCTATCTTAAATTTTTCGCAGCGGGGCCAAGGAGTCCAGAGAGGCCGAGATTCGCTGACAGAGAGTCTCGTAACTTACATCCACAGTTGATTCACCGAAATATATGATAGTCTGCAACATGTCTTGCAACAGGTCATTAGAGCTGTATGAATTCTTAATGAAGGTGGTTTTATAACTAAGATGCACTGTCAAAGTTGTATGCACATGGGGGGCGTGGATAGCCGTCTAACATGGCGGTTGCAACTCAGTAGAGCTCCGGACCCTTCGGGGGGAATCAATTCCTCCTACGCCGTCCCACGGACTTAGATGACCTGGGGACACGCATATGAGAGCGCCGCAGCCCTCAGCACGGAGGAGTACGCCTAGCTGCCTGGATAACAGCACTCCACTGCAGATCCTGACCAGGGTCTGTCGACCGCCAGACTAGAGCAGAGGCCGGGGCCTGGAGTGAAGAGGGCGCCCGCACACGGAACGAACACTTGGGCGTGCTACCGTCTGGGACCTGCACTTGGTGTGGGGTTCGGAATTCCTTCATAGCCCATTCGGCGGTGCACTGACTGACCCACACCCGCCCCGAGGGAAGAGCACAGGGTTTGATCCCCCTACCGGACAGTGGCCGTGAGGCGGACGGCCTGGTGGAGGAACTGCCTGGAGCTCGACACCGAGCAGAGAACATCGTCGTCCAAGAACAGGCCTGACAAGATGTGGTGCGGTGAGTGTGGGTGCCGGAGGCTCCTGCACTGACTCACGCGCTCTGGCCCCAGATCTGTGGCCTGCTGAGACCCGAGAACCATTAATCATGCACAGCTGAAGGTGATGCGGGCCTACTCGGGGCTGCACCTGCAGCGGGACACAAGCGCTGCGATTTGGGCCTGAATTGGAGGAGGCGGTGGTTGTGTCTGTTGGCCTGGCTCCCACGCACAGCTGAGGACTGCTGGAGGCCCATAGTGAAGGGGCATGCAGCCCACGGACCAGACCGGCCCGGGGGGGCGCAACCCCTTTGCTGCCTTCGTTTTTATCTCGCTCGTTTTTTGTTCTCTCTGCCCTTTGCTGCCTTCGCTTTTGTTTACTCGTTTTTTCATTCTCTTTGCCCTCTGCTGCCTTCGTTTTATTTCACTCTTCTTTTATTCTCTTTGCGTTTTCTTCCACGGGGCGACCCAGCCGCCGCTGAGCCGCCCTCTGCCCTCCTTTCCCGCCGCTGCCTCCCTGCGGATCTGCCCCCCCCCTGCCCATTCACCGCCCCGCTCCCGCCACCCAGCTGCTCCTCCCTCCCGGCTCCTTCTTAAGGGGACAGCGCAGAGGTGCAGGGAGCGAGCGCTGACCCTGTAACCAGGCAAGGTTGCCCCCACACACCCCTGCTACTGCCTCCATCAGCTGTGCCCTAGGTGCCCTTTGCTGCCTTCGTTTTTATCTCGCTCGTTTTTTGTTCTCTCTGCCCTTTGCTGCCTTCGCTTTTGTTTACTCGTTTTTTCATTCTCTTTGCCCTCTGCTGCCTTCGTTTTATTTCACTCGTTTTTTTATTCTCTTTGCGTTTTCTTCCACGGGGCGACCCAGCCGCCGGTGAGCCGCCCTCTGCCCTCCTTTCCCGCCGCTGCCTCCCTGCGGCCCCGCCCCCCCTGCCCATTCGCCGCCACGCTCCTGCCACCCAGCTGCTCCTCCCTCCCGGCTCCTTCTTAAGGGGACAGCGCAGAGGTGCAGGGAGCGACCGCTGAGCCTGTAACCAGGCGAGGGCGCCCCCACACACCCCTGCTACTGCCTCCGTCAGCTGTGCCCTTGGTGCCATTTGCTGCCTTCGTTTTTATCTCGGTCATTTTGTGTTCTCTCTGCCCTTTGCTGCCTTCGCTTTTGTTTACTCGTTTTTTCATTCTCTTTGCCCTCTGCTGCCTTCGTTTTATTTCACTCATTTTTTTATTCTCTTTGCGTTTTCTTCCACGGGGCGACCCAGCCGCCGCTGAGCCGCCCTTGGCCCTCCTTTCCCGCCGCTGCCTCCCTGCGGCCCGCCCCCCCCCGCCCATTCGCCGCCCCGCTCCCGCCACCCAGCTGCTCCTCCCTCCCGGCTCCTTCTTAGGGGACAGCGCAGAGGTGCAGGGAGCTACCGCTGAGCCTGTAACCAGGCGAGGTCGCCCCCACACACCCCTGCTACTGCCTCCATCAGCTGTGCCCTTGGTGCCCTTTGCTGCCTTCGTTTTTATCTCGCTCATTTTTTTTTCTCTCTGCCCTTTGCTGCCTTCGCTTTTGTTTACTCATTCTCTTTGCCCTCTGCTGCCTTCATTTTATTTCACTCGTTTTTTTATTCTCTTTGCGTTTTCTTCCACGGGCGACCCAGCCGCCGCTGAGCCGCCCTCTGCCCTCCTTTCCCGCCGCTGCCTCCCTGCGGCCCCGCCCCCCCTGCCCATTCGCCGCCCCGCTCCCGCCACCCAGCTGCTCCTCCCACCCGGCTCCTTCTTAAGGGGACAGCGCAGAGGTGCAGGGAGCGACCGCTGAGCCTGTAACCAGGTGAGGTCGCCCCCACACACCCCTGCTACTGCCTCCATCAGCTGTGCCCTAGGTGCCCTTTGCTGCCTTCGTTTTTATCTCGCTCGTTTTTTCTTCTCTCTGGCCTTTGCTGCCTTCGCTTTTGTTTACTCGTTTTTTCATTCTCTTTGCCCTCTGCTGCCTTCGTTTTATTTCACTCGTTTTTTTATTCTCTTTGCGTTTTCTTCCACGGGGCGACCCAGCCGCCGCTGAGCCGCCCTCTGCCCTCCTTTCCCGCCTTGCCTCCCTGCGGCCCTGCCCATTCGCCGCCCCGCTCCCGCCACCCAGCTGCTCCTCCCTCCCGGCTCCTTCTTCAGGGGACAGCGCAGAGGTGCAGGGAGCGACCGCTGAGCCTGTAACCAGGCGAGGTCGCCCCCTTACACACCTGCTACTGCCTCCATCAGCTGTGCCCTTGGTGCAATTTGCTACCTTCATTTTTATCTCGGTCGTTTTTTGTTCTCTCTGCTCTTTGCTGCCTTCGCTTTTGTTTACTCGTTTTTTCATTCTCTTTGCCCTCTGCTGCCTTCGTTTTATTTCACTCGTTTTTTTATTCTCTTTGCGTTTTCCTCCATGGGGCGACCCAGCCGCCGCTGAGCCGCCCTCTGCCCTCCTGTGCCGCCGCTGCCTCCCGGCGGTCCCGCCCCCCCTGCCCATTCCCCGCCCCGCTCCCGCCACCCAGCTGCTCCTCCCTCCCGGCTCCTTCTTAAGGGGACAGCGCAGAGGTGCAGGGAGCGACCGCTGAGCCTGTAACCTGGCGAGGTCGCCCCCACACACCCCTCCTACTGCCTCCATCAGCTGTGCCCTTGGTGCCCTTTGCTGCCTTCGTTTTTATCTTGCTCGTTTTTTCTTCTCTCTGCCCTTTGCTGCCTTCGCTTTTGTTTACTCGTTTTTTCATTCTCTTTGCCCTCTGCTGCCTTCGTTTTATTTCACTCGTTTTTTTATTCTCTTTGCGTTTTCTTTCACGGGGCGACCCAGCCGCCGCTGAGCCGCCCTCTGCCCTCCTTTCCCGCCGCTGCCTCCCTGCGGCCCCGCCCTCCCCTGCCCATTCTCCGCCCCGCTCCCGCCACCCAGCTGCTCCTCCCTCCCGGCCCCGTCTTATGATGCCCATGCATACGCGCAGCGTTGACGCGCAGCGGGCGCGCCGAAGGCGCGCCAAAGGCAAGCCAGTCTGTGCCCGTCTGCGCCTGGCCCGCGCCCAGCGCCAGGACCCCTGGCCCTCGCCGTTGCAAGATGACCCGACAGACCTACGACGCCGCCGCCCTCAACGCACTCAATGCCGGACGGAATCCCGCCTGCTGCCGAGTGACCCCGAAACGCACCCACGGACCCTTCACCTGCAAAAGCTGCAAGTTCACCTGTCTCCGAACCGGCACCGCTCCCGCCAAGCCAAACACCAGCAGCAACCACCTGAAGTGCATCCTGCTCAACACCCGCTCCGTCCACAGACACGCCGTGGAACTCTGGAACCTCCTCGACACAACATCATCAGACATCGCCTTCCTCACGGAAACCTGGATGAACGTCTCCTCAGCCCCCGCCATCGCCATCGCCATCCCGGACGGGTACAAGATCATCAGGAGGGACCGCATCAACCAGACCGGAGGAGGCATCGTCATCGTCCACAAGAACACCATCCGCATCACGACCGACGCCAACGACACCCTCGCCACCGCGGAACACCTCCACTTCCAGATACACATCGACCCTAAGACGACCCTCAGAAGCACCCTCGTCTACAGACCCCCGGGACCACGCACACAATTCAGCGAAGACATCGCCGACTTCATCAGCCCACACGCCCTCCCCTCCGCTGACTACATCCTCCTAGGGGACCTCAACTTCCACCTGGAGAAAAACAAGGACCGCAACACCGCCGCTCTGCTGGAAAACCTCGCCAACCTCGGACTCAAGCAACTGGTCAACTCCCCCACCCACTACGCCGGCCACACGCTTGATCCCGTCTTCTCTTCCAGGAAGTACATCACCTTCAGCCACGCCACCGGACTCCACTGGACCGACCACAACTGCTTCCACTTCATCTTCAAAAGAACCACGACCCACCACCACCCGCAACAGGTACCTAACAGGGGTTGGAGCAAGATCACCGCCGACCAGCTCACCACCTCCCTCAGCCAGAGCCCACCTGCCAACACAACGGACCCCAACGAAGCAGCCCGCAACTTCACATATTGGTTGACTGCCTGCGCCGACGACCTCGCTCCACTGAAGAACCCTCCCAGCAGGTCCAGAAGCAAGAAGGCCTCCTGGTTCACCGACGAACTCAAAGGGGCCGATTCACAGAATGAACTTAAGACTCAATCCTAAACTTACTACTGTTTTGGTATTCACAGAATGCACTTACTACTTTTGGCATTCACAGAATGAACCTACTACTTTTGGTATTCACAGAAGTTAGGATTTTGTTTTAAGTCTGTCTTAAGTCTGTCTTAAGTCTGTCTTAAGTTTGTCTTAAGACAAACTTAAGACAAAATCCTAACTTCTGTGAATACCAAAAGTAGTAAGTTCATTCTGTGAATGCCAAAAGTAGTAAGTGCATTCTGTGAGTACCAAAATAGTAGTAAGTTTAGGATTGAGTCTTAAGTTCATTCTGTGAATCAGGCCCAAGGACTCCAAGAAGAACTGCCGCACCCTCGAGAAAGCCTGGCTCCTCGAGAAGACCACAGACAACATGACCGCCCTCAAACAAGCCACCCGAAAGCACCACCAGCTTATCCGCACCACCAAGAAGAAATCACTAAAGAACCGACTGGACAGCAATGCCCACGACAGCAAGGAACTCTTCAGCATTGTCAAGGAGTTCTCCAACCCCAGCACCGGCAACAACGACATCACTCCTTCACAAGATCTCTGCGACTCTCTCGCCTCGTTCTTCCACCGCAAGATCGCCGACATCCACAACAGCTTCGGCGCACCACCCACGCACCCAACCGTCGAACCAACGCCCCCCACCACCGCCCTCCGCACCTGGACCACAGTGACCACCAAAGACACCGCCCGCACGATGAACACCATCCACTTGGGATCTCCGACCGACCCGTGCCCCCACCACGTCTTCAACAAGGCCGACTCCACCATCGCACCTTAACTCCGGAACATCATCAACTCCTCCTTCAACGGTGTACAGTCATAATATCGAGTCTTTTATTTCGACTGGACAGAATATCGAGTAAAAAATATAGAATGGACATAATATCGACTAGACATAATAATAATAATAATAATATAATCTTTATTCGGTTTTTTAGCATTTGCAAAAACCATAAAAGATATCATAGAAATACAAACAATCACGAGAAAGAAAAATGCAATCAGTTGTACAATTTAAAAATGAAAAATAAAAGATATCAACAATTTACTTAAAATTTTGGGTAGGCGCTACATTTTTTAAAGGTTATTTCTGTGTCTTATAATGCATTTAAGAAAGTTTAGTACGTGGTACACGGTGGATTCAGAGTCCAAATATTGTAGGGCCAACATAGCAGGGCGGCATTGTCTGTGACCCCATTTTTTTAGTAGGGGAATAAGCCATATTTTTCGATGGGGATGGAAAAACTTGCAGAACAGTATTGTGTGGATGGTGGACTGTATGGAAAGACCGTCACATGGACATGGATCCATCTGAGTGTTCCAGTTGTTTTTTTCCGGAAATGTCACTAGTCTGAAAAAAAGGTTCATTCTGAACCTGGTGAGGAGCATCTTTTCGTATGTCGAGATCTCTATAGTCAAATATAGCTGCATTTTCAGGGACTGCTGCGTCATAATTGCATGCATGACAGATTTTTTTGCAATCGATGAAGACAATCTCAGGGATTCCAGGTGGCTCAACGCAGTTCGCTTCAGATCTTTTTTGGATATGTTTTTTAGGTTTTCTGGTTCGTGGTAGTATTGTGGTAACCCTAAGTCGGTAAAAAAATGTCTTACATAGGAGAGCCAAGCTATTTTATTGGCGTGATCCAAACCCATGGTATCCTGTAAGATGCTTTTGGTCAAATTATTTTTTTCCGACAGCCATACTCGCCTCCAAAGCATAAGTGGTTGGATTTTAATTAGATCTTCGATATATGAGATTCCCAGTTCGATATGTGAGGCATAGGTGGAAGTGCCTCGTGGAGTTGATAAAAGGAATCTTAAGAAAATATTTTCTTCTTTTTGTATGGAGCAGATGGATGTATGACCCCAGATCCCTGCACCATATAGTGCTATAGATTGACATTTTGCAGCATATATCTGTAATAGCTCTGCTGGTGGTCTTTTTCCAAGCTTGTTTGAGAATTTAATCAGCGCCATAATTGCACGTTTAAATAGATGTCTCCTGGCCTCAACAGCCGCTTTCCAGTTCAGGGCGTCATCTATCATTACCCCTAGATAAGGGTATTGTGAGGTTTTTTCAATTTTTTGATTGTTCAGAAAAGTGGACTTGGATACTTTTCTTGGTCCGCCAACCACCATAACAAAGGTTTTTTTGATGTTAATGTGCAAATCCAAGGCACCCATGAAATCTGCATATTTTGATAGAGATTTCTGCAATTCGATGGGAGTTCGTGCTAGGATGACTGCATCGTCAGCGTAGAGTAGTGCAGGGACCAAGCGATCTTTTGCTCTTGGAAGGTCCTTCCCCCCTCTCAGCATGGCCTCTTCTAGTCCGTTGGTATAGAGTGAGAAGAGGAAGGGGACCAGGACACAGCCTTGCCTCACACCTCGCTCTACGCTGAATTGCGCCGTCAATTCTCCTCTTGTCCCATATCTCACTCTCGCGGTAGCTTTACTGTAGAGCTCCCTTAAAAAATCCAAGAGGGGGGGATCAACCCCCATGGTGCCCAACAGTGACCAAAGCTTTGCATGTGAGACGCAATCGAAGGCGGAAGACAAGTCCACATATACCATGTAGATGGCACCAGGTTTACCATGGGTGTACTTAGATGTAAGCAGGCTTAAGTTTAGGACCTGTTCAATTGTTCCAAAGCCCTCCCTAAAGCCAAACTGTAGGTGCGAGAGGATGTTTTTATCTTCTACCCATTGTTGTAGCTTTCCGAGGAGGACTCTGCCGACTAGTTTGCCCAAAGAGTCAAGAAGGGAGATTGGGCGATAGCACTTAGGGTCTTGTCGGTCTCCCTTCTTATAGATTGGGACCATGATGGAAGAAGACCATGAATCTAGCAGGCCGAGTTTCGATGTTGCTATGCAGACTCTTGTAATTATTGGTACCCAGAGATCGGGAAGATACTTAAATAAATCAGCTGGGACCCCGTCAGGGCCAGGGGCTTTTCCGGATTTACTTGAAGAAAGCGCCATTTCAAAGTCGTGCAGATCTACCTCCAGTTGTATGGGATAGGTTACTGGTTTGGAATAGGGCTCATAATCTTCGGTGTTAGTTTGCTGTTTGAAGATTTTTGAGAAGTGGTTCACCCACGTATCCTCATCAATAGCTACATCGATTTTTGGTGCGTTGGAGTCGGTTAGCAGAGGGGATTTGACTATTTTCCAGAATGCCTGACTGTCTTTCTGGAGCGCACTCTTATGCAGGGCTTTCCACAAGGATTGTTTTAACTCTTTTTTTCTTGTGCTTCTAGCAGTGTTATACTCCCGTCGAAGAGCTTGGATGGTGGTTTTATCTCTGATTGGATTTCCGAGTGCTTTCCTCAAGTTGGTCTGCGCTTTGGTACAGTCACGGTTGAACCAACCTGTAGAGGTTTTCTTATTTTGTATAGGTGCATTGGTTAGCAGCTTTTTGACTTGTTCTATTATTTGGTTGAAGTTTTCCAAAATTTGGTTAGGCTCTGCATGTGGGTCAAGACAGATCAAGATGTTGTTATAAGTGGTTGTTACTAGCCGCTTTGTAAGAATGTTGGGGTCCACTTTTTCCCATTTTATCGTGAATCCGTTAGTTTTACCCAGCTCGAGCCTGTTCTGATTTAGCATATTTGCTATAGTTGCCATCGATGACCTTTGTCGAGTTATTTGAACTTTTAAGCTTAATGCAGAATGATCACTAAGGTTGTTTTCGAGGATTAACATGCTGTTAATTTGATCTTTCAATCCTTCTGTCACTATTACATAGTCCACAGTGGTTTCGTGGCCCCTTCCTCTGTAAGTGGGTTCCAGCCTGTTATTAAACTCTTGAGTGGGGTTTATGATTTGCAAGTCCAGATCAAAGAGTATTCTATTCATGGTGAGCCCCACTCCTGAATGAATGAAGTGGACAAGGGGATTATCATGTTCGTCTACCAAACCACAATTGACATTGTTGGAGCAGGAATGAAGGTTAAAATCTCCTCCCCAGATTACGTGGGAATTTTCTTTCTTCTGTTTAGGGTGGCAATGTTCAGCTATTTTTTCCTCAATTCGTAAAAGAACGGCTACAAATTTATCTTCCACTAGGTTGTTATATATATTGACTATTGTGATGGGAGGATTTTTGCCAGTTATGAGGGTAAGAATCTGGAAGTTCGATAGTAGATCAACCTTGTGGATCTTTGTATCAGCAATTGTATTTGCCAGGTAGGTTACCAATCCCCCTTTGGGTCTACCTGAAGTGCTGGGAAGGGCAGGAGATGTAAATGTCCTGTACCCCACGAGATGGAGGGGGGTCGTTGCCCAGGTCTCTTGTAGGCAGATAATTTGTGTGTGCTTCAAGAAGCCGGCAACAGAACCATCCTCAATTTTCTTTCTGAGTCCCGCCACATTCCAGAAGACTATCGAGAGCTGGGTGGATGTATTGTCTAAGGCTATATTTTTCATTTGTGGAGGGGTAGGAGGGGAGGTACGCAGATCCGGAGTTATTCGAGAGGCCTCCGGACTTTTGGTTTTTGGTCAATCGACCATTTCCAGGCCACTGAACCTGTTCATGGTCGAAATACCTCGCCAATTTTGTCCATTATTGTTATCTCTATAGTTGGACCCAAATGATTGAGGGTGTGGTCTCTCCCATTGCTCCCAAGTTCTAGGTCTGTTTTGTGGGCCCACAATCTGCCAGGGTGCTTCTCTCTGCTGGGGATTTCGATTTATTAGCCACCAAGAGTCATCGTGGTTGCTGTAATGCGGTGGTAGTCTTGGCTCAACGGCCTCTAGCTCCCACGGCTGCGGAATTGGTTTCCGCCAGATGTTATCAGTGTGGCGAGTATGGTTGTGGGTGTTATACCTTTTTGGGTAAAAGTAGGACAGAGATCTTGTTGCAATCCCCCCCGAGGTGATGTTAAATTCCCGGGAGCAGATGTACTCAGCTATACTGGGTTCCTCGAACGTGATTACAATGCAATCACCCCGGAGGGCTTTTTTCCTGTAACCTACCCACGGGGTCCGACATACTGACGCTATTTTACTATTCCAGTGGAGCGGGACAGGGCGATTTGTATTCAACCAGTGCTGGACCTTATTCTGTAGAGACCAATTGGGCTCTATTCCCTCGCCTGTAAGTTCTGGTACCCCTGTCATAACTATCACATATGGAGATGCCTCAGGTGGCATATTTAAAGTGGGTCTTTGATCAGTCGGCCTTCCTGGGGCATTTTTTGGAGGGTTTGTGTTTATTGCTGCGGGAGTACTAGGGGCCGGTGTATTTATAGTTGGGGTAATTGCTGTTGGAGTTAGTTGGGAGCTGGTTTGTAAGGAGATAGTCAAGGGCTTGGGAACTGGTTTTTGTGCAGCCGGGGGATTGACTACTGTTAGAAGAGTTGGTGTAAATTGTGTTTTGGTCTGTACAGGAGGTAAAGTGACAGATTTCTTAGCTGCAGAAAGAGTAGTCATGGAACTTTCGGGTGGTTTTTGGTGCGATTGTAGGGGGATAGGTTTAAGAGAGCCTAAGATTTTTGTTAATTGGCTCTCCATATTAGTGAGTCTGGATTCTAGCGGGCGAATGTAAGAATTCAGGAGAGAGGCTATCTCCTTCATTAGCCTCGCTAGTTCTCGCTCTCTGCCTGATTGCTGTGGGCTTGGGGATTCTGGAATTAAAGAATCTTGTAGATCTTGAGGTAAGTGATGTACTATTACTGCATTGTTTATTGAGGGAGTAGGATGGTGGGATAGGGTTGGGAGGTTTGAGTCATCGACCAGAATTGGATGATCGATTACTTTGGTATTTTCGATGGACTCAGTAGTCTTCCTTACGTTTCTTTTCTTTACAGCTCCCTCCCGCCTCCCTCTCATTTGCCTTGTTTTTTCAGGCGTTGGTTCAGGGAAGATGTCAGGGTTTTTTTCCAGATCACTTTCTACTGAAATTTGTGACACTGAGAGGTCTACATTATTTGGAAGACTAAGCCTATTTGCGTTCACCACAGTTTGAATAGGTGCTGACTGTATTTCTGGGGTTTTTGCAGTTGCCAGTAGTCCCAATGAAGATCGACGAGCGATTTCAAGTTCAGTTGAGACCCTTCTCTCAATTAAGCTTATGCTTTGGTCGATAAATGTGTTTGCTTTGGCTAAAAAGTCGTCCATTGGGCCCAATAGTATTTCTCCTATACCATTCTTGTTTGGTTTTTTCAGCTTGGTAGATCTTGTATTCATTTTCGTGGTCATTTTCCAATAGTTATGCGTTGATGGCTCTTTTTATGTTAGCTTTCAGGTAATAGGGATGTTCATTAAACGTAGGTAATACCTGTATTGGGAGCGACCACAAAGTTGAACTTAGGGGGGTGGGCCGGACCGGACTCTCACGTTCTCGAACGGCCTCAAACGGCCCGCTCTTTGCCCGGTCTTCGCCCCGGCCTTAGCCCCGTGCGCGTCCCGCGTGCGCGTTACTGCCACAGATTATATGGGAAGGTCAGGTGGAGGGGCGGGAAGAGGACCAGCTGCGGCCGATCAGCGCCGCGCTGCACGCTGGTCCTCGCAGTCCCGCCTCAAACCTTAGGGTCCGGAAGACAACTGGCAGAGGTCGCGTTGGTGCTCCTATGCACTTTGGAAGGTCCAGGGACAGATGGCAAGCAGAGTCCTTAGCCTGCGAGCGGCACCCGCGGAGCGGGGGCCGCGAGGCGTTGCTTGGAAAACAGGAAGGAGAACAGTTGAAGGGAACAGCACTCTCGGCAATTCAGCTCCAAAGCAGGTACCCAGGCTGCTCACACACCGCGATGTTTTTGACGGGTGGAGGGGCGGGAAGAGGACCAGCTGCGGCCGATCAGCGCCGCGCTGCACGCTGGTCCTCGCAGTCCTGCCTCAAACCTTAGGGTCCGGAAGACAACTGGCAGAGGTCGCGTTGGTGCTCCTATGCACTTTGAAAGGTCCAGGGACAGATGGCAAGCAGAGTCCTTAGCCTGGGAGCGGCACCCGCGGAGCGGGGGCCGCGAGGCGTTGCTTGGAAAACAGGAAGGAGAACAGTTGAAGGGAACAGCACTCTCGGCAATTCAGCTCCAAAGCAGGTACCCAGGCTGCTCACACACCGCGATGTTTTTGACGGGTGGAGGGGCGGGAAGAGGACCAGCTGCGGCTGATCAGCGCCGCGCTGCACGCTGGTCCTCGCAGTCCCGCCTCAAACCTTAGGGTCCGGAAGACAGCTGGCAGAGGTCGCGTTGGTGCTCCTATGCACTTTGGAAGGTCCAGGGACAGATGGCAAGCAGAGTCCTTAGCCTGCGAGCGGCCCCCGCGGAGCGGGGGCCGCGAGGCGTTGCTTGGAAAACAGGAAGGAGAACAGTTGAAGGGAACAGCACTCTCGGCAATTCAGCTCCAAAGCAGGACTAGACATAATATAGACAACAAAAATATCGACTAGAGAAAATTAATATCGAATAGAATGGACATAATATCGAATCAAAAATATAGAATGGACATAATATCGACTAGACATAATATAGACAACAAAAATATCGAACTTAAGGTAAGTTAATAATAATTTTTATTTTTTGTGTAATATAAGTCTGTAGCGGGTTGTGGGTTTATAGGGGAAAAGGGTGGGAAGTAATTTAATTCTAATTAATTAAATATGTTAATTTATTTATTGATATATATTTAGAATTAATTGTTAATTAATTATTAATTGGTAATTAATTAAAATATAATTGGTAATTAATTATAATTGATTAATTGATAAATATTTTAATTTTAGTAATTTATTTTCTGTAGCGGGTTGTGGGTTTATAGGGGAATAGGGTGGGAAGTAATTTAATTATAATTAATTAAATATGTTAATTTATTTATTGATATTTATTTAGAATTAATTGTTAATTAATTATTAATTGGTAATTAATTAAAATATAATTGGTAATTAATTATAATTGATTAATTGATAAATATTTTAATTTTAGTAATTTATTTTCTGTAGCGGGTTGTGGGTTTATAGGGGAATAGGGTGGGAAGTAATTTAATTATAATTAATTAAATATGTTAATTTATTTATTGATATTTATTTAGAATTAATTGTTAATTAATTATTAATTGGTAATTAATTAAAATATAATTGGAAATTAATTAAAATTGATTAATTGATAAATATTTTAATTTTAGGGTTCAGGGTCAGTTTTCAGTTTTTGGGTAAAGGGGTATTTTTAGGGTTCAGGGTCAGTTTTCAGTTTTTGGGTAAAGGGGTATTTTTAGGGTTCAGGGTCAGTTTTCAGTTTTTGGGGTAAAGGGGTATTTTTAGGGTTCAGGGTCAGTTTTCAGTTTTTGGGGTAAAGGGGTATTTTTAGGGATCAGGGTCAGTTTTCAGTTTTTAGGTAAAGGGGTATTTTTAGGGTTCAGGGTCAGTATTCAGCTTTTGGGTAAAGGGGTATTTTTAGGGTTCAGGGTCAGTTTTCAGTTTTTGGGTAAAGGGGTATTTTTAGGGTTCAGGGTCAGTTTTCAGTTTTTGGGTAAAGGGGTATTTTTAGGGTTCAGGGTCAGTTTTCAGTTTTTGGGGTAAAGGGGTATTTTTAGGGTTCAGGGTCAGTTTTCAGTTTTTGGGTAAAGGGGTATTTTTAGGGTTCAGGGTCAGTTTTCAGTTTTTGAGGTAAAGGGGTATTTTTAGGGTTCAGGGTCAGTTTTCAGTTTTTGGGGTAAAGGGGTATTTTTAGGGTTCAGGGTCAGTTTTCAGTTTTTGGGGTAAAGGGGTATTTTTAGGGTTCAGGGTCAGTTTTCAGTTTTTGGGTAAAGGGGCATTTTTAGGGTTCAGGGTCAGTTTTCAGTTTTTGGGGTAAAGGGGTATTTTTAGGGTTCAGGGTCAGTTTTCGGGTAAAGGGGTATTTTTAGGGTTCAGGGTCAGTTTTCAGTTTATGGGTAAAGGGGTATTTTTAGGGTTCAGGGTCAGTTTTGGGTTTTTGGGGTACAGGGGTACTTTGTAAAAATAAAGTAAAATTACATTTAAATTAAATTTATTTAATAAAATTAAATTATATTAAATTATATTATAATATTTTTTAATAATTTATATTCAAAAAATTATTATATACTTACCAATACTTACGTTGTAATGGTATGCGTTGTAAAGGTATATGCGTTGTAAAATCTTGCGTTGTAAATGTATGCGTTGTAAAAGTTTTTGCGTTGTAAAAGTTTTGTTGTAATGGTAGGCGTTGTAAAAGTATGCGTTGTAACGTCATACATCCCTGGAGTGGGAATAGTAATTTTAACCTCTACGCTATCCAGCGCTTTCCCTACTGTTGCACCCACTGGAGTGGGAGTAGTAAATTTTACCTCTACGCTATCCAACACTTTTGCTAATGTTGAACTCACTATAGTTGTAACAATAAATTTTAAACATTTTCTGAAATTTTATATATGTTTATTTAATAATATGTTTATATATATATATGTATATATATATATATATATATATATATATATATATATGTGTGTGTGTGTAATTTTTGGTGATATAATTTTTTTAATTATATAAATTATTTATTAAAATTAAAAAAAATTATTAATTATTTCTAAGTTTATATTAAATATATTTATTACTATATTAGTTTTAACTTAATTTTAAGACATTTAAAAAAATCGATATTTTGACAGTCTATATTTTTGTAAGTCGATATTTTGGAGTCGATATTTTGGTACTTACCTGTTTGAAGATAGGGAGTCGATATTTTGTCAATCGATATTTTTGACTCGATATTTGTGTATCTCGATATTTGTGTCGTCGATATTATGTCAGTGATCCCCTTCAACACCGTCACCTTCCCGGAGAGCTGGAAGCATGCCGAGCTCAGCGCCCTACTGAAGAAACCAACAGTGGACCCCACCGACCTCAAGAACTTCCGCCCCATCTCGCTCCTCCCTTTTCCTGCTAAAGTCATCGAGAAGATCGTCAACAGACAGCTGGCCGCCTTCCTCGAGACGAACGGATCCCTCGACCCCTCGCAGTCCGGTTTCAGAGCCAACCACAGCACCGAGACCACCCTCATCGCAGCCACCGACGACATCCGAGCCCTGCTCGACAACGGGGAAACAGCGGCACTCATCCTCCTGGACCTCTCTGGAGCGTTCGACACTGTCTGCCACTGTACCCTAGTTCAACGCCTCAGCAACATTGGCATCCAAGAGAAGGCACTGGAGTGGATCATCTCGTTCCTCGCCGGAAGAACACGGAGAGTTCGCCTCCCCCCGTTTAGATCCGAGGCCACCGAAGTCATCTGCGGCGTACCACAAGGATCATCACTCAGCCTCACCCTCTTCAACGTCTACATGAGACCTCTTGCAGCCATCGCACGCCAACACAACCTCAACATCATCTCCTACGCCGACGACACCCAGCTGATCCTCTCCCTCACCAGGGACCCCGACACCGCCAGAACCAGCCTACACGAAGGGATGAAAGACGTCGCTGAGTGGATGAAGACCAGCCGCCTAAAACTGAACTCAGACAAGACGGAAGTCCTCATCCTGGGACCATCGCCCTCCGCCTGAGATGACTCCTGGTGGCCCCCCGCCCTGGGCACCGCTCCCAAGCCAACAGACCACACACGCAATCTGGGCTTCATCCTGGACTCCTCCCTCTCGATGACCAGACAAGTCAACGCCGTCTCCTCATCCTGCTTTCACACCCTACGCATGCTCCGCAAGATCTTCCGATGGATCCCGACCGAAACCAGGAAGACGGTCACCCAGGCACTCGTCACCAGCCGACTGGACTACGGAAACACCCTCTACGCCGGAACCACAGCCAAGCTACAGAGAAGACTCCAACGCATCCAGAACGCCGCCGCCCGACTCATCCTGGACATCCCCCGTCGCTGCCACATCTCTGGCCACTTGAGGGACCTGCACTGGCTCCCCGTCAGCAAGAGGATCAGTTCAGGCTCCTCACCCATGCACACAAGTCTCTCCACGACCTGGGCCCCAAGTACCTCAACGACCGCCTGACCTTCTACACTCCTACCCGCCAGCTACGATCGACCAACCACGCCCTCGCCGCCGTTCCACGCATCCGAAGAGCCACTGCCAGAGGCAGATCCTTCTCCTACCTGGCGGCCAAAACATGGAACTCCCTCCCCATCCACCTTCGACTGACCCAGGACCATCTCGCCTTCAGGGGACAACTCAAGACCTGGCTGTTCGAGAAGTAGCGGACCCTTTCCCCCAAGCGCCTTGAGACCCTCCCGGGTGAGTAGCGCGCTATACAAATGTTATGATTGATTGATTGATTGAACTGGAAAGGAACAGAGAAGTGACAGAAGAACCTGCCAAGGATTAGCACAGTGCAAGGTACAGTGCCACGGTCCCGCATAGACCCTGCAGACTGCCCTTGAGCCTCGTGGGGAGTGAGGTGTGCCAGACTGTACCCCCCCCCCCCCCTTTACTGTCTGTAGGCTGCCTGGGCCTAGAGGGATACCGGATTGATATGGGGTCCCGAGGTGGATTGCGGAATGGATGCCGATACCTCTCCTCCTAGTTTCACCCGCAGTATAGAGCTAGCTGACGAGGGACCCTGTGCACTTCTACCAACATCCTTTACCGGGGTACAGCAGTGCAGGACGCGTTTCCCTAGGGCAGACCGAGGCTACTCTGCACGTGTTAAGATGCCACACCTAGCGAAGAACATACAGAGGGACCCTGCGGTGTCATATCCCATACCCAACATACCGGTGAGACCACACCGGTGGGCACGGTCCAGAGGCACCACTGTCCAATTGGAATCGGGCGAAGACGCTGGAAGGAAAACAAGGACAAGACCCCTCTCCTACCATGACGGGCCACACTAGTCGGCCCTCCTCGCCTGGGGCAACATCGACTGGACATACAGAGGAGCCACTGGATAAACTGGACCTCATTCTCAAGGAGATCCGAGACTCTAGAACAGCACTGGAACTACAGATGGGTACGCTCACCACGGAACTAACGCTGCTGAAGGCAGACCATAATAAACTGGCGTATACGGTCAAGGACCACGGCCAATCTATCACTGACCTCACCCACAGAGTAGTGGAACACTCATCCACATTGCAACAACTCCAAAAGCAGGTGACTACTCTCATGGACCGGGTGGATGATGCGGAGGTCAGAAACAGACGCAATAATGTCTGCGTCATTGGACTGCCGGAACGCTGTGAAGGGAGTAGGGTGGCAGACTTCATGGAGACATGGTATAGAGATCATGTGGCATCTGAAGGGCTTTCCCCATACTTTTTTGTGGAACGAGCCCGTGGAATCCCGACAGGACAGCCCAGGCCTGGCGTGCCGCCCCGCCCCGCCCCCTGATCGTGAAAATCCTCAATTATAGAGATTGTAAAGTCCTACTCCAGAAAGCTAGAGAAAAGGCACTAATCCAGTACAAAACCACTGTATATCCTTGTACCCCGAGTACACCGTGTTGGTACAGAGACAGAGATCATCCTACCAGGCTGTAAAGAAAAAATTACAGAAAGCACAACTCAAATACGCACTCTTATATCCTGCCCGGGTCAAGGTTATACATGATAAGAAGACCCACTTTTTTGAAAGTCCATCAGGCGTTGAGGAATGG
Organism: Lissotriton helveticus; assembly: GCF_964261635.1. Classification (NCBI taxonomy): domain Eukaryota; kingdom Metazoa; phylum Chordata; class Amphibia; order Caudata; family Salamandridae; genus Lissotriton; species Lissotriton helveticus. The sequence continues at coordinate 190,526,737 of NC_136057.1, read as the reverse complement.
ATGGAAGTAATGTGCATTGGTTCTAGCCAAATCAGCCACCCGGATATCTCCTCACAGGACTCAGACGCATTCCCGAAAAGGACCTCTCGCCGAACTCAGAACCCCAACCGGAGTAAAGGAGGAGCTGGCCCATCGCGAGAACAACAACGACGAGACCAGGAGGGAGGGATTGAGGTTGCTGGTGCCTTCCGTGAAGAATCGAACAAAATTGCTACTGACTCAGAGGACAGTACTATTCATTCGGATTCCGAGCACAGTGCCATTCTCTTCCCCATGATCACATCTAGGGCACCCGATGATATGATCGACAACTGAATACAGAGGACGAGTCAACGATACCTGAGTTGGATGCTGCGGTACTTGCCCTTGCAACTGGCGTGAGCTCTGCTCCTGAGAGACTATCGTATCCTTTCGCTTGTAATGTTTTATATGTATGCTGATAAACTCCTAAGTTTAGTGTGGGGGTTGGTGGGGCTATAGCCTTATGTCCTATTGATGTAAATGTTGCACTCTGATACATCTGGGATATGCGCTATCTGAGGAGGGGCCCCGCAGCACTACTCGTTATTATTGCTTATGCTAATAACACTGACCCCACCACATCTGCACCCCCCCCCGGGGTAGGGTACCGTAGAGCCGCTGGGTCGCGGACCCTCTTACGCCATGATCAGGTATAAGGTATGCTACCTCCCTGCTAGCGTATGCATCGTTATTTGTTACGTACTATTTGAACACCACTGTGCAGTTTAGGCGCTGAGCCAAGTTTTGTTAAGGTTATGGGGAAAAGGGTCTCCTGGTCAGGTCTGCTCTACTGGCTCCACAGAGATGGGGGCTCCACATTGACATGACAGGGAATACTAACACAATAGGGTCATATAACTTAATAACATGGAATGTACGGGGATTAGGAGCGAACCAGAAAAGGCACTGTTTTCATGCATTTCTCCTTAGATGCAAGACACAGGAGTCCCATCTAACCGAATCTGAAACACAAAAGATGCAGAAAAAATGGAGGGGGCATATTTACTCCACCAATTATTCTGCCTTCGCTAGGGGAGCGACTATTTGGATACGCCACGGGTCCCCTTTCTTGAACTGGAGCGCCGGGTAGATGACCAGGGCTGATACATCCTGGTGAAAGGCACCCTTGATGGCTCTCTGGTGGTTCTCGGATGCGTTTATGCCCCTAACTTTGACCAGGACCAATTCTTGAGTAAGCTGGGAGCAGACTGGGACGGGATCCCCTGGGTGGTGGGTGGGAATTGGAATGCGGTACTGGACACTGAGCTGGACAGGTCACACGCACCCCTACATGGCACAAACGCTAGCAAACTAGAGGATCAATTCACAACATGGGCAAGCGGGTGGACACTTTCTGACGCGTGGCAATGCCTTTATCCAACCCACAAGGAATATTCCTTTTATTATCCGGTACACAGCCTCCTTACCAGTAATTGCAGGTTCCTTTGTTCGAGATCCTTCATCGCGAAGGCATACCACTCCACATACCTAGCAAAGACCTTCTACGATCATAGCCCCCTAGAGCTGACACTCCGCTGGGGCATGGTGCCTACCCCAGTCCGCCCTTGGAAATTGCACCCACACCTACTTGAAGACACCCCATTCCCCACGACCCTGTCTAACACTATTACTAATTACTTGGCTGAAAACTGGAACACAACCTCCTCTAATTTTATTGAGTGGGATGCTCTGAAAGTGGTGGTAAGGGGGCGACGATCGGACAGTTAGTGGGGGCTGGACAAGAGACACACCAAAGGTTACATTGAACACAGGTTACATGCACTGGAGAGGGAAGCAGTGTCAGACCCTGACAAACGATAGGCACTGCAATCCGCCCACATAGATCATGCGGAAATTGAGGAAAATTATATTTTGCCTTGCCATGTGTGCCTACGTGTTCCCCATCCTATGTTATATGTGCATGATCGATATGCATATATCCCTCTATAATCGATTAAAGACGCAATTATAGTTGTGTCCGACTCTAGTATGCCAGTTTCCAGTTCTCGTGAAAACAACGAGTATTGGGCCTATGTTGCCACGTTCTACAGTGTGCACGTTAATTCACCGCATTGTCCCCGTTTTCTAGGCCTCAAAGGGCCCGGACACCAGATTCAAGCTCCAGTCTCCTGAACCCGCTCCGAGGAGCGATACAGCCCCCACCTGCATCCCTGACCCTTCACTTACTTCCTGCCTCGCAGCGCGGTGCCCGGCCTGGCTCTGCCTGCCTGTCTGCCAAGAATATGTTATGCTTCTAGTTATCAGTCCAGCTTTCCTTCTCCGCATTCCTAAGCTACTGAACCGCATAAACAGTTTCAGCTATAGTCTAGTCTTTCTGTCTCCATGCAAGAGAAATACTGTATTAATATTCATAGAAGATTCATAGCACACGCAATACATGTAGAATATATGCATGCACCAGCCTTAGTGTCAAGTAGCCTTTGCCCTGATAACTTTTAGATTCTATCAACATGTACTCCAAACACCAGATACCAGATATGCTATAGGTACATGTCGTCCTGACATCGCAGACTTTAGTCTCCTCTTCTAGTGCAGAAGTCATAGCCCCAGTTCTCCCTGGTAACACGTCATTGCCCGTTTGCGCGCACCACTAGGTTAAAGGTCCCAGCTGCTCTCAGGTAGCCCCCTCCATGTTTCCGCCCATTCATGACACTTCTATGACGTTCCACATCACATGTCTACGTGCACGCCCTGTGCACGCCTTCTTCTTCCGCCCATGTGTTCTTATCTTACGCTTGTCACAAGTTACGCCTACTGTATGTAATGTAATGTAATGTTTTACTATATATATGCTGCACTGTCGATGAAATGGGGCAGCTGCCTTCCTTCCTATTTTATTTCAGGCTGTCCCGTTCCAGTCCCTTCCCTTTTGCCTGAATAAAGCCTGTTCAACTCGGACACATCGGATCCTGCCTCTTATTTATTGAGCTATCTGTTATTGTTAATATATTCAAAAATAGTACCGGTAATTAATTATTTATTTACCACATAATGGCGCCCGAATAGGGACGAGCCCCTTCCTCACGCGCTGGCGATGCTACGCAGGCCCCCTGACCCTCTGCAGCCGTGACGGAACTCTACTGCGCACCGGCAGATATTTCTGCTTCAAGTCTCCCTCAAGCCCACGGAGGAGACGGAGACTGCGGTCCGACACCCAGACGAAGCGGTGTGGAATGCGGTTCGTCCCGACCAGAGCCCAAGCCGAGAGAGCAAGGTCCGAAGTATCTGGAGGCCCACCTGTAACCGAAGTTTCCGAAGTTCGTAGTCCGACGTCGTAGCAGTCCCGTCCAGTCCGAGGCCTTCCAGTTTCTGCTTCCCGGTGAGTACCGTCGCGGGGGAAGTATCTAGACAGGATCATTAGTTTGTTCCTGGTCCGTTGGGTTTGGGTACACAGATCCAGTCCGAAGTATTCACCTAGGTGGATACGGGTCAAGACGTGTCTCTTTATGGGACCGGTATGTTCTGTACTGTTTTAGCAGTGCATCCAGTAATTCTAGTAAGTTTCGTTCTCGAGAAATTCATGTGTTCTGTTTTCAGTGTATCAGGTAGTATTCTGTTCGAACTGTTATTGATGTATTTTTATGTCGTGGTATGAGTGCTTTGTTCGCTATTTAGTTACTGTGATTATTGTGTATTGTGTTCCAAGTGTATTACCGAAATGCCTCTGTTCTCGAAATTACGTCAGTTAAAGACCAGAAAAGGGTTACTCGAAGAAGCAGTTCCTGTCCCTCCTAGGGACAGTCCAGGACATTTTATGTATCACAAGCATGGCTTAGATGCCATAATATATCTAGACTTATGGGCGGACTATACTAAGGAACTAGAAGAGAAATATAGATGGCCCGTATCAGGTACATTGGATGCCGAGTGCATCATGCAAGTAGAAGAAGCATTATGGAAAAAGAAAGCCAGACAGTCCCAGAAAGATGCCATCGAGTTATGGCGCAAAGAATCTCATAAAAGAACCGAAAAAGAATTCAGAAAAACAGAATTAAGTAGGGAATCCTCAGAAAGAGCCCAAGAAAGGGAATTAATCGAAGAAGGTGAACGAGTTAGAGCAGAACAGTCAGACAGACAGAGGAATGCCCTTATTAAAGGTATGTATCCTCTTCTTGCCGAGGGCTTGCCAAAAGCAACCCCGGAAGCACCCTGTAATTTACCGCCGCCATTGGTCCCGACTAAGCTACGTCATAAACCGACCGCAGCTGACATATTTCTTTCGTCCTATTTGGACGACACAGTCCCAGCCTATGCAAATCCTGTCCCGCCTGCTCCCGTTAATAATGTAATTCCCGTTCCTCCAGTCGCTGGTCCCATGGGTCCAGTTAATGTTACAGTACCTGTTACGGCACCCCCGGACCAGCCTACAGTACATGTACCCGTTATGCCAGTCACTCTACCAGCCCGTACAGTATTCACCGACGATTCTAGTTTAGGTGCCGCGGGGGGAGGTTCTCCTCGTACCCCGCCTCAACCAAGACGTCTGACGCTACATGAACTAGCGTTACAGCGTACGCCAAAAGTGTCTACATATGTAGATATCATGCGAGGTCTTACTGAATGTCGTTATGATCCAGTTCCAGGCGAGGATCACATGGTCATATATTCATTACGTTTAAGACGGGTTGCCGGCTATTTGGACACCCTGCCCGATATGGGAGAACATCTAGACAGAATATATCGTTTTATCCGTACAGGAGAGAATCCAGGAAGTATTCACGAAGCCATGGTTCAAAGAAAAGTCGAGACTCAGCTCATGATTTTAAAGTTTTTGATTAACTGTTTAATAAGAGAGCAAGATTGTCCAGATAAAGATCAAGAAGAACTGAAAGTCCTGACTAGGTGGAGTGACAATATAGCCGATGGAAAACACAAGACACAAGGTTGTATAGAGAGTATGTACAAGAAAATTCGTAGGGAAATCATAACTATACACGAGAAACGAGAAGCAAAACAAGCAACCGAGAAAGAGTATGACTCTTCTACTGAAGAGGTAGACAGCGAGAATCCCGACAGAATAGCGTATGTAGGTAGAACTAGACTTTCCGACCGACATTCACGCCTAGATTACAAGAAAACTTTTCCTCCTCCAGCACCAGAACAGTGTTCTCTTGAGCAAGTATTCCAAGCTACCGATCACATTCTGAAATCACAAATAGGTTATAGCGAGCTTAGTACCATGCATGAACAAGAACTAGCCCGATCAGCAGTCCGATGGACTACTGATTCCACCACGTTTCCAGATGAAATAGTGGCTCAAACTTTTCTGAAACTGCCCCCAGCCGAGCAACGTCTGGTGGGCACATATATGATCCAGCACCTCATTACACTGTATGAGGAACAACATTCTGATCCAGGTCCGTTACATGATGTATTGAACGAGTTACTCCAGTACAGATGGAAAGGTCTAGGTACCGATTTAATTAGTGTCATTCTAGAACAGCGCCACAAATACCGAACGTTTCTGAATCCACATTTTGTTCACGTCTCACCCCCAGAAGGAAAATCATTCTACATAGACGGTCAGAATCCGTTACGAGAAGTACATCCAGTCAAGAAAGAGGGTGGTGGTCTAGAACGAGTATTTGTTTACACCCCTATCACGAAAATAGAACTCTTGGAAATGAAAAAGTTAATTCCCTGTCATGATAAAGATCCAGCAGGGTTTCACCGTGAATTAAAGGACATGCTCCGTATGGGGGAATACACGTATCCTGATATCATTAAAATGTTAAAAGTCCTGTTGCCTGCGGGCATATATGAAAAACTCAAAGAAAAAGAATGGGAGGTGGGAGAGAAAAAGATAGATTGGACAGCATTAGAAACTGAAGATAATACACGAGTACCAGGTACCGGTCTTGGGGATAAAGCTAAAGCTTTGCCCGAATTGTTAATACAGGTTTTGCCAAGATTACTAGCCACGAAAAAGGAAGATTGGGATGCCATCTCAGCCTGTAAACAGAAACAAGACGAAGATACTAGTGATTTTTATTCTAGATTTGAGAAATGTTTTATTATTAATAGTGGTCTGAAAACAAGTAGTGAATCGTACCCTCATCTTTTTGTTACCAAACTAGTCGAGAATTCAAGTCCACAAGTTAAAAATCGAGTCCTGAAAGTCGAAAGTACCTGGCAAGCAAATTCTCCGTCACAGATGCTCCAGATGCTCCAGTATCACCAGAACAGAATCAGGGAAGAACAGGAACACGAAAGGAGACGTATGAAAGACACGAAAATGAAAGTATTAGTTGCACAATCTGTTCCACAAGACAGTCAGAAGAGGGGTCCGAATCAAGCCAGTCATTCTGCAGCTCCCGTTAAAGGGACATGCAATTATTGTAAACAGCCAGGTCATTTTATAAATGAATGTGCAGTTCTGAAACACAACATAGCTACAGGTAAAACTAAAGAAAGACCACGTCCGCCTAGACAAGAGCAAGTCTTACAGACTTCCCAGCCGCCACAGAATGCACAACAGTCAGTTACAGCACCGCAGCCTATAGCTGCCACACAACATGTTACACAGCAGATATACCAGTACGCACAGTCAGAGTATCCAGATTATCAGCCATATTCATGAAACAGCCTAGAGAGGGAGGTAGGCTTGCCTCTCATCGAGATTCCTGTAGATCAAGAGGGTCCCTATGTACATAGTCAAGTATTAGGGAAAGACAGAAAGTTTCTGATTGATACAGGGGCAAGTAGGACTACCATCAGTCATGACGAGGTTCCAGGGGCTCCGCTCTCAGGCTCTAGAAATGTTTCCCTTGGATTTTCAGGAAAGCCTATTGTTAATGAAATATCGAAAACAGTTACTCTAGAAGTTGGTCCATTGTCCCGAACTACAGACTTGTTACTCACGAAATCTTGCCCAGAGAATCTGTTAGGCATCAAAACTCTTAAGGAATTAGGAGCAGTCATATGCTGCTCCCCAGAAGGGGTCCGTTTGTTCCTGCGTGATTTCAAAGGTCATTATGTATTACGTGATTTTGATCCAAGATTATTGAATGTACCACAGCATTTATGGGCGCAAGGTCCAACTGATGTAGGTTGTATGCATATCACACCCCATCGTGTTACTCTGAAGCAAGGTGTTGTTTTACCACGAATCCGACAGTACAGATTGCCACCTGAGGCTGTAGCAGCCTTATCCAAAATTATTGACGAGCTTATTGTTCAAGGAGTGGTTGTAGAAACTGACTCCAATGTATGTAATTCTCCTATCATTCCAGTCCTGAAACGTACTGATCCTAATGCACCTCCAGTTTATCGATTAGTGATTGACCTTCGAGAACTTAATAAATGTATCATACCACAGTACCCAGTGGTCCCAGATATTTCTTCCCTATTGACAGCCATTGATTCTGAAGCCACATTCTTTACAGTTATCGATCTCAAGAACGCATTTTTCAGTGTCCCCATTCATCCAGACAGCCAGTTCCTTTTCGGATTCTGTTTAAATGGAAGAGGCTATAAATTTACACGAGCTCCTCAAGGTTTCACAGAAAGTCCTAGTATTTACAGTCAAGCACTTAAACAACTAGACAATATTCACATGCCAACTGACACTGCCCTGCTCCAGTATGTCGATGATCTACTGATCACAGCCCGTTCTGAACGTGACTGCGAACGTGCGTCACTTACAGTCCTGTATTTTCTGGCCGAGATGGGGCACAAGGTGTCCCCTTCCAAATTGCAATTCTGTGTCCAGCAAGTGGTATACTTAGGACACTTACTGTCCAAGAGGGGTAGGCAGTTGACACCTGACCGTATCCAGTTAATAGCACACCTTCCACAGCCCAAGACACAGAAGGAGGTACGAGCTTTTATCGGCCTCACTTCTTACTGCAGACAATGGATTCCCCAGTATGCATTTCTAGCCAAGCCACTGATACAGTTAACGACACAGGAGGCAGCCGTATCGACTGTCCTCCCTTGGACCCAGGAACATACACTTGTTTTCGATGAGTTAAAGAAAGCTTTATGTAATGCACCTGTTCTAGCAACACCGAACTACAGTAAGCCTTTTACACTTTTTGTTACTGAACGTGATGGTACTGCATTATCTGTTCTCACACAAGATCAAGCAGGACAATACAAGCCCTGTGCTTATTTTTCTAGCACATTAGATCCAGTGGCCCAGGCTCTGCCTGCGTGCCTCAAGTCAGTTGCAGCCACAGCTCTAGCTATCAGACAAAGTGATTCCATAGTGTTAGGACACTCCCTGACAGTACAGGTTCCACATTCCGTGGAAGTTCTTTTAAACCGAACCCAGACTCAGCACTTGACAATTGCACGTTTAACAGGTTATGAACTGACATTGTTTCAGCCACACATAGAAATCAGACGCTGCAACATTTTAAATCCAGCTACACTGTTACCGTCAGTTACCTCAAATCCTGCCACACATGACTGTGTGGAAGTTGTTAACACCATGACAAAGCCAAGACAAGACTTGACAGACATTGCATTACCTGATCCCGACCTGACACTTTATGTGGATGGTTCATGTATGAGAACAAGTACAGGAGAACTAGTAGCCGCGTATGCAGTGACTACTGAAACCAAAGTTATAGAAACACATCGTATAGACACCCTGTCTGCTCAAGCAGCAGAGCTTGCCGCTCTGACCCAAGCCTGCATACGTGCCAAGAACCTGAAAGTAAACATATACACAGATTCGCGTTATGCATTCGGAGTCGTTCACGACTTTGGAGTACTCTGGCAAGAAAGAGGTTTCATGACCTCTCATGGAGGCAAGATTCAGCATGGCCCCCTCATTCAAGCTCTGTTAGATGCAATACATTTACCGACAGCTATCGCCATCATGAAGTGCAAAGCACATACGAAAGTCACTGATATCATTTCCCAGGGTAACGATCTAGCAGATCGAACAGCCAAGCTCACAGCTCAGACTCCAGACATTCCAGTTAACGCGACACTCATTCCAGATCAGGCTACTTGTATGACAGTTAAGGATCCTACACAAGATGTCATAGCTATACAGTTACATGCTACTCCCGAGGAAATAAAGAAATGGTACGAACAAGGAGGGGTCCAGACAGATCAAGGATGGCTGACGAAGGGAAAAGCCACATGGTTTCTCCCCGACTCTATGGTTCAAGTCATTATTAACACCGCACATAGTCCAGCACACTTAGGAGAAAAAGCCATGTTAGACAGTATCCAGAACATCTGGTTCAACAAGCATTTACGAGCAGCAGCCAAACAGAAAGTACGTACCTGCATGATCTGTTGTCAGTTCAATCCAGGTAAAGGTGTCCCGGTGGAACAAGGTGGATTCCATCCTCCTGACCACCCTTTTGAAGTCCTCCAAATGGATTATATTCAGATGGAGCGATGTCGAGGTTTCAAGTATGTCCTCGTAGTTGTATGCGCTTTGTCCAGATGGACAGAAGCATATCCAGTTCCAGATTACACAGCTGCGACCACTGCCAGGCAGTTGGTTCGTGAGTTCTTTCCCCGCTATGGATTACCTAGGGTCGTGTATTCAGATAACGGCCAGCCATTCTCATCCGAGCTCATGAAACAAGTTTCCCTTCTGTTAGGGTACCAGTGGAAGTTCCATTGTGTACGCCATCCTGAAGCAGCCGGTCTCGTAGAGAGACATAACCAGACTCTGAAAATCCGCATTGCTAAAGTGTGTGCAGAGAAAGGTGTAGATTGGATAGTAGCACTGCCAGTTGCCCTTTTTTATATGAGAATGGTCGCTCACTCCCGTTCAGGTCTATCCCCCTATGAGATAGTGTTTGGTCGTCCCCCCAATATGTGGGGTACACCTAGACCCCGTACCATAACTGATGTTGACAGTAATATGCTGACAGATTACCTTGCCTCCTTGATGTCTGCACTACAATCTTGTCGTTCACAGGTTGCCGCTGCATTCCCAGACAACACTGAAGTGAAACCGCATGAAGTCGTTCCGGGTGATTTGGTGCTTATAAGGAATTTTGATCGTTCAAGTCCGCTGGAGCCACGCTGGAAGGAGCCCCGTCTTGTTCTTCTCACCACCCGGACTGCAGTTAAAATTGAAAACCGAAAAGGGTGGCTACATGCGAGCCACGTCAAGAAATTTCATGGACTCAAAGCAAAAACTTTTCTCAAGGACTGCCCCGTTCTCAAGGACTGCCCAGAAACTGAATTTAAACTTCCCCTGATAGAGAAAACTCCGCAGCAGGAGTATAAATCCAAGTTGAGGTCTAGTAAGTCAGCCAGTTTAATTGTCTAAGTCCCTCTCGGGTGAAACGGTTAAACAGGTTCCTGACATGTATAAGATAGACCCACACAGTGAGAGAGTTAGTCAAAACTCTAAGAGAATACGCTATCGAAAGAATCTTTGCAGTAGATGCATAGTCACTCTGTTCTTTCTATTGTTTTTGAGCCTTATGGTTACATGCATAAGTTATGCGTTGCATTTATGTTTTCCTATTTCACATGTACATATGTTTTCTAATGTTACAGTAGAGCACACATTTAGTGATCTGCCTCCTCACGAGTTATCCTATCGCCTTGCTATGCGTAATAATACTTTTATCCGAATGCTGCATTATTCACACCAGACCAGCAATGCCACTAATTGTTGGGTGTGTGGTCGACTCCCCCCTTTCCAGACACCGAAGGGAGTTCTGCCACTCTTTCCTTATCCTTTTTCACATAATGGTTCGTGTGGAGCATGGTCCACGTTAACGTCATCCTCAACTGATATGTCCCTTCTGAATAGAACATGTTTCCCAGACAAGCAAGGTCTTTCCCATAGAACAGGGTTAGATCTAGAAAATGAAGTATATGATTTAGGTAATTATTCCTCGAATTTCATGGTTTTGAATGTTCAGTCCGATACTACACCAGATTTGCCTGCTATTTCAGTACTACCAGTTAAAGGCGAATTATGTGTCAGAAAGAATGGTTCCGCACATGTAGGACATAGTGATTGTACTACTGTGGTCGAGTATAGTGACAGTGGGAAATCTATTTTCAAAGCCTCACGTCATTCTTATTTTGTGTGTGGTCAGACCGCATATGTTCGTCTGCCCCTCGATTGGGATGGAACATGTTACATTGCCTTCCTACTGCCACCAGTTTTTCTAGCCCCATCCGACTATCACAGAAACACACATCTTGTACACATTAGACATAGAAGGGAGACTGAGTCCCCAATTTTCGATCAAACTGAAACTGCTCTAGAACAGTATCAAGACTTCAATAAAGGTTTCTTTTTCTTTATAGGTCCTGTCCAGAATAGTAAGTTAATACATAGGTTAACCAGAACCCTTGAAGCAGTAGTGAATGAGACTACTTCCGCTCTAGGTAACTTAACTGAAGAACAATCTGCTATGCGTTTTGTTGTGCTCCAAAATCGTCTCGTTCTTGACGTCATACTGGCCGATAGAGAAGGAGCATGTAGAGTCATCGGATCTAGTTGCTGCATTTTCATTCCTAATAACGCGCCGTCTGTTTATTCAGCTATAACCAGACTTCATAAAATTGCCCATCAGTTACACCAGAATCCAGGCACCTGGACATGGTCCGGTTGGCTCTGGAGTATCATATCTGCCTGGGGATGGAAAGTATTGTCATTCCTAGGTATAGCAGTAATGATCATATTCAGTTGCTGCCTCTGTTTACAATGTGGCCCTGCGATTTGCGGCATGTGTGCTACCTCTTGTATTCCTAGTCCTAAGTCCCGTTCTAAGACAATTCGAGACGAGCAAATGATGCTATATGAACAGATAGATGGTATCATGAATATTGATGTTTCCTGATGGAAACGTAGGGCACAAGGAGGGAATGAGGAAAATTATATTTTGCCTTGCCATGTGTGCCTACGTGTTCCCCATCCTATGTTATATGTGCATGATCGATATGCATATATCCCTCTATGATCGATTAAAGACGCAATTATAGTTGTGTCCGACTCTAGTATGCCAGTTTCCAGTTCTCGTGAAAACAACGAGTATTGGGCCTATGTTGCCACGTTCTACAGTGTGCACGTTAATTCACCGCATTGTCCCCGTTTTCTAGGCCTCAAAGGGCCCGGACACCAGATTCAAGCTCCAGTCTCCTGAACCCGCTCCGAGGAGCGATACAGCCCCCACCTGCATCCCTGACCCTTCACTTACTTCCTGCCTCGCAGCGCGGTGCCCGGCCTGGCTCTGCCTGCCTGTCTGCCAAGAATATGTTATGCTTCTAGTTATCAGTCCAGCTTTCCTTCTCCGCATTCCTAAGCTACTGAACCGCATAAACAGTTTCAGCTATAGTCTAGTCTTTCTGTCTCCATGCAAGAGAAATACTGTATTAATATTCATAGAAGATTCATAGCACACGCAATACATGTAGAATATATGCATGCACCAGCCTTAGTGTCAAGTAGCCTTTGCCCTGATAACTTTTAGATTCTATCAACATGTACTCCAAACACCAGATACCAGATATGCTATAGGTACATGTCGTCCTGACATCGCAGACTTTAGTCTCCTCTTCTAGTGCAGAAGTCATAGCCCCAGTTCTCCCTGGTAACACGTCATTGCCCGTTTGCGCGCACCACTAGGTTAAAGGTCCCAGCTGCTCTCAGGTAGCCCCCTCCATGTTTCCGCCCATTCATGACACTTCTATGACGTTCCACATCACATGTCTACGTGCACGCCCTGTGCACGCCTTCTTCTTCCGCCCATGTGTTCTTATCTTACGCTTGTCACAAGTTACGCCTACTGTATGTAATGTAATGTAATGTTTTACTATATATATGCTGCACTGTCGATGAAATGGGGCAGCTGCCTTCCTTCCTATTTTATTTCAGGCTGTCCCGTTCCAGTCCCTTCCCTTTTGCCTGAATAAAGCCTGTTCAACTCGGACACATCGGATCCTGCCTCTTATTTATTGAGCTATCTGTTATTGTTAATATATTCAAAAATAGTACCGGTAATTAATTATTTATTTACCACAAAATGCTAAAGACACTGCGGACAATAGACTACATGGCATTTCTCCAACGAAAACACACTGAAGCGAATAGATCCGGTGCACTACTTGCCCGCATTGTCAGAGACAGACCAGACCCGCCAATCATAACTTGAATCCACACCCTGGCAGGACATATAGGGGCATATTATCTAGGGGGTTTATCTCTGCTTTTTTAGCTTTAAAAGCCAAGAAAGCGGAGATAAAATTATCTCCCTATTACCTAGCTGTCGCTAACACCAGTTAGCGACAGCTAGTAGGAGATAGCGACCATCTTGGGCCCCACTTTGCATGTCAGTGATATTTATCAATAATGACATGCAAAGTGGGCGTGTCAAGATGTTAGCGACTGGAAACAGTCGCTAACATCGCTATCTCCTATTACCAACTTTTGGAGATATTCGCGCTAAGCGCGAATATCTCCAAAAGCTAACACCTGCCCTGAGCAGTTCTTAGCCATGTTATCCAATGGGAGGTGGATAACATGGCTAAGAGCATTAGCTCGGTAATGCATGAATATCGCGGACTTTTCAGCGATATCCATGCATTGCGGCCGTTTTTTATCGCATTTGCGATAAACCTTGGTAATACCCAGGTTTATCTGCGATAAAAATCGCCGCAGCTCAGCGGTAAATTTTTGTCTCTAACCAAGCAATAGCGATAATTATCGCTATTGCTTGGTAATATGCCCCATAGTCCACACACAAGAAGAAATAAATGCAGCCTTACATGATCACCTTGAAGCACTCTATTCACCCCATCTCTGGTAGAAAGCTCCTCAATCACTGAGTTCTCACAAGATCTCCCCTTCCTGGTGCTATCTGATGATGTGCAGAAAGATATAGATGGCCCTATAAATCAACACGAAAATTACTCGCTGCCATTAAGGGGCTAAACCATAATAAGACGCCTGGGATGGATGGACTTCCCGTAGAATTTTACCATACCTATTCTGAGTCTTTAGTACCCGCGCTGGAGACCGTATACAAGACTGCTTTTGAGAATGGCCGCATGCCAGATTCCACCATGTAAGCATTAGTCACGTCCATACCCAAACCAGGGCGAGATGGTTTAGGACCTTGCTAATCGCTTATGACCAATGCGGTTTCCTACCAAACCGGAGCAACTCTCTGAACACCAGACGGCTACATTATGTAATAAAGGCCACCCCACAAGCTTACCAATACGCATGATGTATGGCACTGGGTCTTAAACAGGCATTCAACTCCCTCTCTTGGGACTTCTTGTTCGCAACTTTGAGACGGTTTGGATTCCCGGAAACATACCTTAAATGGGTCCGCTTATTATATACATCCCCTACGGCCAGGGCTCGCACGGGTCGCTACATTTCAGACCAATATAATATCCACAGAGGCACAAGGATGGGGTGCCCTCTATCTCCCCTGTTGTTTGTACTTGCATTAGAGCCCTTGGCTCTAGCCCTTCAGGTTTCCGCGGACCGGCTTGGCATTTCTATCGATGGAGTATACCATCTAATATCCATCTATGCAGATCACATACTCCTATACTTACGGGGCCTGACTATTGACAATGCCCCTCTCCCTAATATATTTGCCACCTTTGAGTGACTGTCGGGGCTGGCCATTAACCCTGAGAAATCGACAAGCTATTTCTTCCAAAAGGCACCACGCCTAACCCACCTGCAGTTCGGCACTTACACCCTAATGGTAACTCCTACCACTTTTAAGTACCTAGGCATCAGTTTACAGAACACAGGAGGATCAAATTGAGGGCAATATAGTGCGGGCAATAACGGGGCTCTGTGCTAGTGTAGGATTCTGGTCCTCTCTACCTTTATCAGTGATGGGACGGATCGCTATCTCAACAAGCATTTGCAATGCAATAGGTCTCGCATTAGGAAAGTTTGAACTATTGGTATTGTAAATGACAATTTTTTTATTTATGTGTTGGTTTTGAAAATAGCGAAATTAATAGCTTTATCATTTACAATGCCAATAGTTTTAACTTTCGCAAATGTGACACCTATAGCATTTGTAATGCAATATGTGTTGTATTTACGTGACTTAGATGTATTGATATTACAAATAACAATGGCTTTTATTTTTTTTTAATAATTAATACTTAAAAAAAAGCTATTGTAAATTATAATGGCAATACCTTAAACTTTTGTAAATAACTTGTGTGAAGATTATGTTCAGTGGGAGAAGCGTGGCTCAGTGGTTAGAGGCGGCAGACCCGGAAGCTGAGATCGACCGTGGACCAGGGTTCGATTCCCCGCCTCGGCGGGTCTCGGGCTCAAAATTCCATGGACTCGACAATTCTCGCTCTGGTGCCTACTCAACTCATGGGGTCACACTCTGCGACTCTGGGCAAAAGCTTGCTTAATCTCCACTACGGCCCCTCGCGGCGGGATGCCTGGCTTTCACCTTGTGGACACCCTGCCGGGGTTTCTCACAGGGGGATACCAGGACGGGTTCCCTAAGCAAGCGCCGGGACGCTTATGGGCAGCTGTGCGCTTTACAAGTCCAGCACATTTACATTTACATTCAGTGTATTTTATTGGGACGAAAATCTAAGAACAGAAGTGAAATATTAACATATTTTTGTGACATTTGTAATAAAGCTTGAAACATTGAGAGAACATATTTGAAACAGTTGTTGTTGAATGGTTGCACAGATTGATGCTGTGGTGGCGCTGAGTGATGTTGTGGCATTCAGTGATGCTGTGGTAGCGCATTGGGAGGTAAATCTTTTTCCCACCTGGGACCAGTTCTTTGGAACTCCCTTCCTTTAGCCTTGCGCAAAGAGGAGAACTTTGTCAGCTTTAAGAAACAAGTTAAAACCTGGCTGTTTAATAAATAACTGTTTAAATAAATAGTTGTCGATCTGTTGTCATCAGTTGCTTTCTGTGTCTTGTTCTCTTAGCCATGGCGCCGGGAAACCCTTTGTGGGTATCTGCGCGCATTACAAATGCAAAAAATAAATAAATATAAATAAATTGTGATGTTGTGGGGCCCCTGAGTGATGCTGTGGTGGTGCTGAGTGATGCTGTGGTGATGCCATAGAGTGAGGGCGATAGATAGATAGAGGGAGGGAGGGCGATAAATAGATAGAGGGGGGGCAATAGATAGAGGGAGGGCCATAGGTAGTTAGAGGGAGGGAGATAGATAGCGGGAGGGCGATAGATAGATATGTAGATAGATAGATAGATAGATAGATAGATAGATAGATAGATAGATAGATAGATAGATAGATAGATAGATAGATAGATAGATAGATAGATAGATAGAGTGAGGGCGCTAGCTAGACAGATAGATAGAGTGATGGCGATAGATAAAGAGATAGAGTGAGGGCAATAGATAGAGTGAGGGCGATAGATAGATAGAGTGAGGGCGATAGATAGAGTGAGGGCGATAGATAGAGTGAGGGCGATAGATAGAGTGAGTGAGGGTGATAGATAGATAGATAGAGTGAGGGCGATATGTAGATAGAGAAATAGATAGATAGATAGATAGATAGATAGATAGATAGATAGATAGATAGATAGATAGATAGATAGATAGATAGATAGATAGATAGATAGATAGATAGATAGATAGATAGATAGATAGATAGATAGATAGATAGATAGATAGGGCCCGATTCACAGAACTAACTTAAGACTAAATCCTAAACTTACTACTTTTGGTATTCACAGAAGTTAAGATTTTGTCTTAAGTTTGTCTTAAGACAGACTTAAGACAGACTTAAGACAGACTTAAGACAGACTTAAGACAAAATCCTAACTTAAGTCTGTCTTAAGTCTGTCTTAAGACAAAATCCTAACTTCTGTGAATACCAAAAGTAGTAAGTTTAGGATTTTGTCTTAAGTTAGTTCTGTGAATCGGGCCCATAGAGTGAGGGCGATAGATAGAGTGAGGGCGATAGATAGAGTGAGGGCGATAGATGGATAGAGTGAGGGCGATAAATAGATAGGGTAAGGGCAATAAATAGATAGAGTATGGGCGATAGATAGAGTGAGGGCGATAGAATGAGGGCGACAGATAGATAGAGTGAGGGCAACAGATAGAGTGAGGGCAACAGATAGAGTGAGGGCGACAGATAGATAGAGTGAGGGCGACAGATAGATAGAGTGAGGGTGATAGATAGATAGAGTGAGGTGGCCTCGTGGTGGATGTGGTGGTGGCCGTGGTGGTGGACATGTGGTGGTGGACGTAGTGGTGGATGTGGTGGACATGGTGGTGGTGGTGGATGTGGTGGTGGTGGACGTAGTGGTGGGTGTGGTGATGGTGGACGTGATGGTGGTAGTGGTGGGTGTGGTGAATGTGGTGGTGGACGTGGTGGTGGTGGAGGACGTGGTGGTGGAGGAGGACGTGGTGGTGGTGGATATAGTGGTGGTGGATGTGGTGGTGGAGAATGTGGTGGTGGATGTAGTGGTGGACGTAATGGTGGTGGTGGTGGGTGTGGTGGTGGTGGAAGTGGTGGACATGGTGGTGATGGACGTGGTGGACATGGTGGTTGTGGACATGGTGGTGGTGGACGTGGTTGTGGTGGATGTGGTGGTGGTGGTGGTGGAGGTGGTGGTGGGTGTGGTGGTGGTGGGTGTGGTGGGTGCTGTGGTGGTGGTGAATGTGGTGGTTGACTTGGTGGTGGTAGTGGACATGGTGGTGGATGCTGTGGTGCCCAATGTTCAGAGGGAACTGGCCCCTTCACACAACTATAGTTGTGTTTACACAACAGAGCTGCCGGTTGCTCCATCAGTTGTTGTCAAGGATTGTTTGGGTTTAGAAACCGGTTCTGCGGCACTTCAAACAAGTTGTGCCTTGTCAGAAATTACAGCCAGGATGCTCCGTGTTCTTTTAATATTGCACTTATATATAATTTCCGCAAACGATCAGGTTTAATTAGAATTTGCCTGTGTGCGTCCTGGGAGACACCGGCTTATATTAAGCCCCCTGCAGGAGCCTACACTATGCCCCTGGGTTTGAGCGGGCCCCAACAGCTTTGCGTAGTACACACAGAAACAGTGAAAGGAGTTGTAATAAACGGGTTGGCGGGAGAAATGAGAGGCAGAGGGGAGAGGAGGACCGGAGAGGAACTGTTTTGAAAGAAAGGGACAGGTTGAGGGGAAAGAGGAACAGAGGGTGTCTCATGGCGTGGAGACAGGGAGTGCATGCTAAGGAAAGAAGGGGGTATAGAAAGGGGTCCATGGTGTAGAGGGGAGCGAGAAAGCGGTAGGCACAAGCTTTTAAGATTAGGGCAAGCTGACAACAAAGAAGGCCAGGAGAAGACCCCGTGCGGTGGAGGAAGAGGAGAATGAAAAGCACCGGTTAGAGAGGAAACCCGCGCTGCGGTTGTTGCAGAAAGGGCAGGCTGAATTGAAAGGGAGTCTAAAATTTAGGGGTATATTACCAACAACTAGCGATAATTTTTGTCTCTAACTTGTTTAGAGACAAAAATTATCGCCGCACATCGGCGATTTGTATCGCAGATAAACCTTGCTATTAGCAAGGTTTATCGCAAATGCGATAAAAAACGGCCGCAATGCATGAATATCGCTGAAAAGTCAGCGATATTCATGCATTATCGAGCAAATGCTCTTAGCCATGTTATCCACCTCCCATTGGATAACATGGTGAAGAACTGCTCAGGGCAGGTGTTAGCTTTTGGAGATATTCGCGCTTAGCGCGAATATCTCCAAAAGTTGGTAATAGGAGATAGCGATGTTAGCGACTGTTTCCAGTCGCTAACATCTTGGCACGCCCACTTTGCATGTCATTAGTGATAAATATCACTGACATGCAAAGCGGGGCCCAAGATGGTCGCTATCTCCTATTAGCTGTCACTAACTGGTGTTAGCGACAGCTTGGTAATAGGGAGATAATTTTATCTCCGCTTTCTTGGCTTTTAAAGCCAAAAAAGCGGAGATAAACCCCTTGATAATATACCCCACAGTGAGGTAGTGTGCTGAAAAGTGCGGTGTAGTGATGTTAAATGCTTCAAGTGAGGTGCACAAGGGCCCGACGAGAAGCGAGTCTCCATTGATATGCTTGAAGGTGTTGAAGAGGAGTGAATAAGACATTATAAAGGTACACAAGTTAAATAAATGGAAAAGAGGCAGGTCCAGTTGATGTTACAGCCAGGGAGTGCGCGAGATGGCACTGTAGAGAACCAACAATAAGTGCGCGCATTTTCACTCTTAATCACTCTCTGAAATGTTAGAGGGGTGATGAAGTGAGAGCTCATTCCACAGCACTAGTGACTCCTTTCACCCACAGCCAACCAACTTTACATTAAAGACTTGGGGCCAGATGTAGGTAATTCATATTTACCACCTCTTAAATACCGAATTTTACCGATTCGGTATTTAAGAAGTGGTAAATATGAAGGGGGGAGATGTAGGTATTTCCAGATGTGGAAATACCGAATCGTTAAGATTCGGTATTTACCGAATCTGGAAATACCGAATCGGTATTTCCTATTGATTCCTAAGGGCTGTGAAGCCCATAGGAATCAATGGGCAATACCGATTCTGTAATTACAGAATCGGTAAATACCGATTTTAGCAAGGGTGCAGGGGGTGTCACTTTGACACCCTCTGGCACCCCTGTTTTAGGCTTGTGTGCCATGTGGCACACATACATGCCCTTAGGGCATGTATGTGTGTCACATGGCACAGGTGTACATGCACAGATGTGCATGTACACCTGCATCGGTATTTTACCATGCAATTGTATTGCATGGTAAAATACCGATTTTCAAAGCCCTGTGTCAATGTGCAACTTGGCACCTACATACTGAAAATGCATTTTCGGTAATTTTACCGACCGGTATATTTACCGATTCGGTAAAATTACCGAAAATGCCTGTTTTTTCCCCCTACATCTCAAAATCCAATTACCGGTCGGTAACGGCCGAATTCGGCCGTTACCGACCAGTAATTGGCCACCTACATCTGGCCCTTGGTGTGTAGCAACGTGATCCTCAGGAGATTAGGAACAGCTTCACAGTAGTAGGCCCTTCTAAAGTGATGTGGAACTACAATTCAACTTAGACACCCCATTACTATCAATGAAAAATGGGGTGTTGTCGCTTGTTGTGAGTCTCACATTCAAGCCATGCAAGGGGATGGAGAATACGTTTGTTATATTGAACCTGCAGTAGCATCTACTGTACGATTTAAGTTGAACTTTCTTTAGGTTTTAAAGTGTTCATGCAATTTGTGACTGCATTTTAATGGTGTTCTGAGATGCACAGCTGCTAAGATGATTCACGTCATGTGTGGCATCCTCAACGTGTCCTGCGTTTGTAGCCAACATTACGTTTACATGCAGTTTTACCAGTAGACGGTGTGCGACAAATAGACATATTGACAAAATCACAAATAGAAAGATATGCGAATTTATAGATTATTTGAGAAAAAGGGTGCAGTTTGCGTTCTCATACAGTCATCGGAACAATGCCATGTCGTCCTTAACTAGTATGAGACAGTCTGATTCAAGAAAGGTTTTAATGACGGCGTAATGGCCAGAGCTGCCAAAGGATTTTAGAGAAGAGAGAAAGAGCAGCTTGTGTGACACGGGGACAGAAGGTCAGGGCTGGCGGCTCTCTCCTTCCCCGTGGCCTGATAAGGTTTTCAGAAGCGGTGTCTTTGCAATGGTGGCTGCATGGAGGCTCCAGCGCCTAGGTCATTCTGATCCTGCATGCCTTAAAGCCATCTTTGGATTGCAAGATATGCGAGACAGGGGGCAGCAGTGCGGTAAGATGGCCAGCGCTGTGGTGACGCGGCTTTGGTTGGAGGTTTCAGCCCCGTGTCCTCAAACAATCTATGAACGGATGCTCATGTAAAACGCTATATTTCGTGCGATATCAAACTGCAAAATTTACAAATAAACAAGCAACACAAAAGAGGCGGGGTGGGCAGCAGTGCGGTAAGATGGCCAGCGCTGTGGTGACGCGGCTTTGTTTGGAGGTTTCAGCACCGTGTCCGCGAACAATCTATGAACGGATGCTCTTGTAAAGCGCTATATTTTGTGCTATATCAAACTGCAAAAAATACAAATAAACAAGCAACACAAAGGAGGCGGGGGTATAAAGTTACACAACACAGATTGGGCGGTTGAAGAGAAGGTAAACAAGCGATGCGTGCTCTGAGCTTGGGAGGGCGAGGTCGAGGGCCATTTTTAATGACGGCGTAATGGCCAGAGCTGCTGACTTTGGGAAACCAGGCTTGAGCATCGGCGTTGGATCAACATTGAGTGATTCTGGGCAAATCACTTAATCTCCCAGTGCTGCCTACCAAAAATGAATGTGTCCTTGTGCAACACACACAGATAGAGAGGGTGAGAAATGCTTGGGGGAGGCAAGAGGCAGTGGTGGAGGGAGATATCGAACACGTGAGATGAAAGGTGAATGCGAGAAGGAGCGAGAGAAAGATGAACCGAGAGTGGAAAGGAGATAGCATATGGGTCACGTAAAGAGATCGTCGAGGAAGGCCGACAGAGTGAGGGGTTGTTGTGATGAAGGGACGAGAAGGACAGAGAGGGATTATGTTTGGGATGATAGGCGCTAAAATGGATTATAATTCACTCAATTGGGTTCCCTAACCTGAGTATATTGGCGTGCATTCTTACTTTAGGAATTCAGACCACCGAACAGCCAACCGCCAAAGGTGCCGCTTACTGAAACAAGCTCTCGGCATTGCTGTGGCGGGGGCGGGGGAGTGCATTCCTTTGAAGTCTGATGCGGGGGCGGGGGAGCGGATTCCTTTGAAGTCTGATGCCGAGGCTTGTGTCGTGTGCCATTTGCATGCGCCTGGCTCACATGCACTGTATGCGATCCGCAGTTTGGGTAGACTTTTGGAAAGCCTTACTATAATCTCGCCCACTATCCCTACGGGATGGCTTAGGCGAGACCTATAAATGGTGATGCTGCCTCGCCTATTATACTACTTTTTGAATCTGCCCGTGGTCCTCCCACAGTCCATTTTAACACATTGAACACTATACTGGTGAGTCTCATCTGGGGTGCCGGCCGCAGACGAATAAGTCTTCGAAAGCTCCAACTGGAGACACAAAATGGAGGCCTGGGAGTCCCTGACTTCCGAGGCTACTACTATGCAAGCCAGCTCCAGTGGCTCTCATACTGGACCACAGGAAGGAATTTGCAGGAGATTGGGTTCACGCTGCAGAGGTTACATCAAGGCGAGCTGCACTCTCTGCTACTGTCGAGGGCTAGACTTCCCCCAGATTGCCCTCCCCTACTGAAGACTGCCCTACTCTGTTGGAGGAAGGCCCTATCATACACATCTACAGTGATCCCATACGCCACGAACATTCCCATCCTAGGTATCCCTACGCTACAGGGGAGACTCAGGAAGACCAGAATACGGGACTGGACAGACAATGGGGTTGAAGAAATGGGATCGTTCTTTGGGGATGGCACCATGCTGGAACATGACTCCTTTTTGCAGGCTACGGGAGCACCACTGCGCCTATAGCTCTTACATGCTACTGTGACATTTTACATTAGAACCATATGGGCCCCATAGAGGAATGAACCCCCACAACATAAGTTGGTACACCTCTTATACTATATGGGTCCTGGGGGCATTTAGTACGCTTGCTATACACTGGAGTCCGGGCACATGCTGCAATTGCACTTACCTCACTTAGGGCACACTGGGTGGAGGACTCTAGAGCTGAGATCATAGACAAAGCATGGAAGAGTATGCTGGAACACCCCAAAAAAGTATCACGTAATGGCAAACTCAAATTTATTCAGACAATGATCCTTCATAGGTCATACTTCTCCCCGAAAAAGATAAATCGCATGTTTACGGACTCCCCCCACTGTTAGCCCCCACAGTAGGGGAGACAAGGGGGACTTTATCCATATGCTGTGGTCTTGCCCCTGCATACGGGGTTACTGGGGGGAGTCCGCCACCTACTGAATGTAGTGATGCAACTTCCGGTTGAGGCCCTGAGCTGCCTTGTAGGCCTTCGTAGGCATTCAGGGGTGCAGAAGGTGCGATTAAAGTTCTTGGACCTAACACTCATCTTGGCGATCAGAGTTCTCACTATGAGGTGGAAGTCCCCCAAATGCCCGGCGGTCACCGTTTGGCAAACTGACATGCTTCAATGGGGAAGGGCGGAGGGGGCAGCTCTTCGCAGAGAGGAAGAGAGAGGGATGAGGAAGCAACCCATCTCACTGGAGTGGGAGGCTATGATAATTGAACTGGAAACACTTGATTTGTCTCTTACACAAGCTACCCCGACCCAGTAACATACAAGGGCGCCTTGTGACTTCTTGGCATCAGGCCTTCAGACCCGAGAAACTGTGATCTTGCCACGGAAATTATATTCCCTGGAAGAATATATGTACATAGACCTCCTTCGATTACCGTGTAAGCTGAAGTAAGACTGACCAGGAGAGGGGTAGAGAGGGTTAGGGTGGGGGGAGAATGGGGTTGCATAAGTTCTTACCAGTTGAATGTAAATATACACAACTTTGTAATGATGCTAATGATATAACGTATCCACTGTTCGCTTAGTACCATTATTATTACAGAATACAACCCTTGTTTTTTGTACCACATAGAGCAATGAGAACAGAACTTCTGTGTGGCATATATATTGTAATTGATGTACTAGGGAAAAAGAACAAAAAAAAGACTGTATCGAGAGAATCCATCTTACTTTATACAAATGTTGTATTGCGGTCACCAATAAAGTCTGTTAAGAAAAAGTTGTGTGCACATGGACTGGCAACTCTGTGAAAGCAGTGCACTGTTAACACTGTGTTACTGTAGCAGTGTAATATCAAATGTTTTTAAATTGTGAATAAAGGCAGCCCCCAGACAATTATACATCAGTGGAGCTTTGTGATTGCAAACTGAAGTCAGCCCTGTGACTGAGATCCTTGTCATAGGGGTGAGGATGCAAGTTGAGACAAGCAATTAGACATCAGTGGAGCAGTGTGAATGCTGCCTGTATTGAGCATTGTGGCTGGGGTACATTGTAAAAGTTGTGTAAAGACATATGAACGTAGGTTGCTGGCAAGTTTAGGACTGATAATTCATCACAGTTCACCTAACTCAGA
Source organism: Lissotriton helveticus (assembly GCF_964261635.1). Taxonomy (NCBI): domain Eukaryota; kingdom Metazoa; phylum Chordata; class Amphibia; order Caudata; family Salamandridae; genus Lissotriton; species Lissotriton helveticus. The sequence continues at coordinate 190,502,635 of NC_136057.1, read as the reverse complement.
ATCTAAATGTTGCTGTGCCTTTGGGAACAAATGGAAAATGTAAGATTTACATTTCCCAACATGGAAACATTTGCTGTCTATTGTAACCCAGATTCCTGGCCCTCAAAACAATTATTCCAGATTTGTGAGTAAAAAGGAGTTAGTGCCCAGATCGGGATTACAAAAGTTGAATTCATTTGGTGTATTTCCTTTGCAAATTTTGAAAAGGGACATATTTTGTGGAAGGAAAATACTGCACATTCCTGGTTTTGCATTTTATAAATAGGGAAACATGGAATATTTTAGTAGTATCCCCAGTTCTGCAGTGCCAAACTCAGGGGCATATTATCAAGGGGGTTTATCTCCGCTTTTTTGGCTTTAAAAGCCAAGAAAGCGGAGATAAAATTATCTCCCTATTACCAAGCTGTCGCTAACACCAGTTAGTGACAGCTAATAGGTGATAGCGACCATCTTGGGCCCCGCTTTGCATGTCAGTGATATTTATCACTAATGACATGCAAAGTGGGTGTGCCAAGATGTTAGCGACTGGAAACAGTCGCTAACATCGCTATCTCCTATTACCAACTTTTGGAGATATTCGCGCTAAGCGCGAATATCTCCAAAAGCTAACACCTGCCCTGAGCAGTTCTTCACCATGTTATCCAATGGGAGGTGGATAACATGGCTAAGAGCATTTGCTCGATAATGCATGAATATCGCTGACTTTTCAGCGATATTCATGCATTGCGGCCGTTTTTTATCGCATTTGCGATAAACCTTGCTAAATCGCCGATGTGCGGCGATAATTTTTGTCTCTAAACAAGTTAGAGACAAAAATTATCGCTAGTTGTTGGTAATATGCCCCTCAGTATTAGGGAGGAAATTATGCCCCCGGTGGTATCTGTATTCACCAATTAAAGTATTACTTTCTAAAATAATAGGCAACCCTTAATGAACAGCTGTTAGAATGGATCTGAATTCCGCAAAATTATGAATACAGTTGCATCGTCCATGAAAACTAATTATTCATTTTTATGGGGGTATTGTAGGGCCAGTTTCTGCGAGCAGTGTCACGTGTTGCAAGTGGTTACCCTGCAAACTCTTGAGCAGGTCTCTTCACGGTCCTACTCATTTGATAGATGTGTTGTAGTAAGATAGCACTTACAGACCACCAAACTGGATGTTGACACTGGCAGATACAAATTTTGAGATTCCTTATCATTTATTCAACAAGAGTATATTCTTTACTTTCACTCATTTTAAGTGCTAATATAATCCATTTTTAGGATCCCAGAAATTATAGCCATTTCTGACAGACTGATGATAATGTTTAGATTTTTCTGGTATTTAAGTTGTAGTTATTTATAGTAGATTTACCAACATTGTTCATCTGGAAGTAAATTACATTTTTTAATAACAAGGGAAACTGTTGTTGTCAAACAGACTTGAGATTTTAGCGCTCATTTGCAAATTTCTTAAACTCCTTCCTACTCCCTCGTCCACAGGGCAATACCTTCTTCTGTTCTGTCTAGATATTGTAAAAGAGATATGCTTAGATCTGTATTGCCAACAGTTTGGCTTTAGATTGCTGTGTCAAAAAATTAACATTAATGTACAGGTGTATGCCTAAATCCTCAACCTCGACTTGGCTGAGATTAATCTCCAGGGACTTCAAGAATGGGCATAATGCTAAAAACCCTTAAATCCATCACTATTATGAGCCCTTGAGCAAAACAGCCTGGAATCCAGTTCAATGTGTAGGCTATATAAAATGTTTTGCCAGTTTTGTTGTGTTTGTTTTTATTTTCAGCATTCATTGTACTTCTGTCATGTGGAGCAAGACATACTGGAAATTGATCTGTTTTGGTAACAGAGATATGTGGTAAATGTTTATTGGGTAGGAAGCTCAAAAAAAGTTTGCAATTTGGAAGGAAGTTTGCTTTTTTTATCATGTGTCATGATATTTGTGTACACTAATCTGTTTTGGCAAGCACTTGCTAAAAGTACACTGTAATGGTACTGTTTTGCACGAATAATAAAAAAGGACAACTCTTCGCTTACTCTCAACCTTACAGCTGGCTTACCCAGAAGTAGTTCTGCACAAGGCAGGTGAAGTGTGCACATAGATGGTTTCTTGCTGCACACAGAGAAATTAAATTAGAGGGAACATTGCTTTACAGTACCACCAGATATGGCAAAACTCCCCCTCCACCTCCCACAATGCCAGAAAAGGGGGGAAACATCCGAATAAATGGTGGAAAGGCGGGCGGGTATATAGTACAATTGGCACATCAATTAATATGCGGTCTCTCGAAGGGAAAGACTGTGGTAGGTTATGGGTTTATCCCGCCACAGTGTCTCCCAGTGTTTAGGTGTTATTTCTTCCTGGGTGGTGTTATGCCATGTGGATTGATATGTAAGAGTGCGTGCTGGCATATAGGGTTGCAGCACATGATACATGTTAGATATTAATCCTCGTGAACCATCATAGGCCCGCACTGGCTTTTCAAATAGGGTTTGGGGACGGATAATCGCCGGATACACCGAGGGATGCAGTAACCACTGTCGTAGCTGATAGTATTAGAGTTGTGTGGTGTCTGGGAGTTGGAATTGCACCCTACAGTCGTCAAAAGTCTTCATGGCATCGCCCGTAAAGAGTTCTTGAGGTGTCTGACAGTCCCCCCGCTCCAACGGCGCAAGGCAAGGGGCACAAGCCCCGGGAAAAAGTCTGGGGTGCGATAGGTGTGTGGGGAGAAGGGAAGGTAGTTAGTCCTCTCTTAATGACTACCTTGTCCTAGATCTCTAACACCATCCTTGTAGGGGTGGCAACATGTGCACTGAGCGGCCAAGCATGCTTGGACAGCCAGACGAGGCCCCACAGGGGCCTAAATGCCACAGCACGGTCCATATGGAACAAGTGCTCCTTGCTTTCCTGAACCGCCCACTCAGAAACATAACACAGATGAGCTGCCCAGTAGTACTCCAAGAGATTAGGATACGCTAGGCCTCCCCTATCTCGCAGCAACTTCTGCAAGGAATGGGCTACTCGGGGTTGTCTCCTATTTCACATAAAGGTTTGAATATCACGTTGAAGTCTCACAGGATCAACGTAGGCAGCATCTGAAACAGGTAGACCACCCTCGGTAGTCCATTGAGGTTTATGATGTTTACAAGCCCCAACCAGGAGATATGAATGGGTTTCCACCTCTAAAAATCAGCCAAGATTAAGCGACGAAGAGGAGGCCAGTTGGCTTTATTCATTCATTTTGACGTTGTTGTATAGCGCAAACAAGAACTTTGCGGGTATCAGAGCGCTTTACAGGGCAAATATAGGATGACAAATACGTATAAAACACAGAATTATGAGAGTACAGTACTGATAACTATAAAAAATTTGCATATATCTACAAAAATGTAAAAGTAACAGTTCAAGTGAATTTAGAAATGAGTATCTCACCGCGGACAGAATTAGTCTCGTTTCTGGGGGTAAGGCGTTCCAGATCCTGGGAGCCATTCCTGAGAAGGTACGATTATATGTTTTCTTCTTGTAAAAATGCTGTGGTTTAAGTAGAAGATTATCCGAACTCCTGGTAGATCTGTTACCACCCGATAGTATTAGTTTCTCCGCAAGGCACCTTGGGGGTTTGTGATGCAATGCCTTATGAGTCATACAGGCGATTTTTAGGTGGATTCTGGCCTCAAAAGGTAACCAATTCAGGGCCTACAGGTCAGGTGAAATGTGGCAGCTTCTTGTTTTGCCAGTGACTAGTCTAGCAGCTGTTTTGATTGCAGCTCTTAGAGGAGCCAGGAAGTAAGCATGGGAGTGATATTGAGGCCCAAGTATTTGATGGCGTCCGGGGACCATTGAAAAGGTACTAGGCGCTGCAGGGGTGGTATGTCGTGGGCAGGGCTGGTTAGATTAAGCACCGTTGACTTAGCCATATTGACCCTAAAGCCAGAAACAGCCTCATAGGCCTGCAAGCATGCCACGACGCTTGGTAGAGACACCTCAGGTTAAGAGAGTGTGAGGAGGAGATCATCTGCGAACAGGCTTATCGTGTGTGTCTGGCTATCAAAGGGTATGCCTTTCACTGTATCCGTACTGCGGATTGCAATAGCGAGGGGTTCAACAGCCAGGGCAAAAAGTAATGGCGTTAGCGGGCATCCCTGCCGTGTGCCCCAACGGATAGATACAGGCCTCGTGGTTTGTCAATTAACATGGACATTAGCCACGGGTGCCATGTACGAGGCGATCATTTTAGAGATTAAACCCGGCCCAGCCCTATTTTAATCAGCACCGCGTGGAGGTAAGACCAATTCACAATTCACTCTATCAAAGGCCTTCTCTGCATCGAACGAGAGTAGCCACGCTGGAATGTCAAAACAATGTGACTTTTCTACCAAGTGTGCTATGCGGCAGACATTGTCTGCACCCTGCCTATGGAGCCCACCTGATGAGGCCCGGTAGGTATGATTCCAGTCGTGTGGCTAATATTTTGGTGAAAAGCTTAGCATCCATAGTAGGGCTACAGGGTGATAGGAAAAGCATGAGGCTGGGTCTTTACTCGCTTTGAGTATGAGAGAAATCTTGGCAGCTGCCATCGTGGGCATAAGGCCCGTTTCCTGCGTGAGGGATTTAAAAAGTCACAATAATTGGTCCTGAAAGTGGGGTAAAAAGAGCCAATAGAAGAGGTAGGGCCAAGACTACAGTACTCAGTTCTTCAGCGGTGATCACCTCATCCAGAAGAGCAGCGTGGTGCAGGTGCAGTGGTTCCCATTCAGAATCAGCTAAGTAGGAGTGAAGCATCACGGAGAGTGGATCATCTCGGAAATACAACATTTGGTAGTAAGCTTGAAAAGCCTCAAGTTTGTCCCTTTCCGCCCTCACCTATCCTGCGTTGCCATCTGTAACTTAACAATGTGCATCTTGGCACATGCATGACTCAACCTGCGGGCCAGGAGCCTACCCACCTTGTGTTCCCCCTCGTAGTATCGCTGTTGCAGAGCCAGGAGCACCCATTCCACCATACCCGTCTGGTGTGTTCGCACTTGGCAAAGTAGCACGCTCAGCTGCCGCTTGGTTGGGCGAGGGGATGCGGTTTTGTCCAAGTGCTTGAACTGCTTAATTTCCGCTGACAAGTTGGATTCCACCAGTCTCACCTCCCGTCCCTGCGTAATGGCTCTGGACGTAATCGTGCCCCTAATGGCCTTAAACCCATCCGAGAGAGTGTAGAGGGGTGTCTCAGGTAGTGCATTGAATGTAAAGTAGTCAGTAATACCTCTACATATTTCAGGCAAATATACTGGGTCGCAAAGGAGGTGTGGGGGTAGGCGACAGCGATGTGGTTCTCCAGGGTGGGTCGTACCACCCACCCATGACAGCTCCAGATGTGCATGGTCTGAAATAGAAATGTCAGAGAGCTCCACTGTGTCTAAGTGACGGAGGAGGGAAGGAGTGATGACAGCATAGTGTATGCAGGAGTAGGAGGTATGTACGTGTGACTAAAAAGATTAATCCTGTGTTTACAGATGTTTATAGCGCCACGCGTCTATGAGGCCCCGGTCCACTATATCCTACTTTAACCCTTTCGCTGCGGCGGCAATTCCGCCGCAGCGCTAAGGGGGTGGGGCGGCCGCGCGGCGCTCCGACGCTTATGACGGAACCGCTCCGTCATGGCCCTCGGGTGGGCTGTGCTTGTGATGGAGCGGTTCCGTCATGGCCCGGCACGTTCTTTAGAACGTCAGCGCAGGCGCGAAATCAGCGCCGCGCAGGCGCAGCGAGCGAGCCATGACGGAACCGCTCCGTCACCAGCACAGCCAACCCGAGGTCCATGGGCGGTTCCGTCATAAGCGTGGGAGGGGTTAAACATGAGGACATGGCCTCCCCGCATACTATGATGTCACTGCCTACCCCCTCTAATTGTTCCTGCAGGATATCATGAGTTCATGAGTTTATGCTGCCCCCGAAGAAGGTGTAGCGCTAAAAAAACGACCCTCTTTGTCTCGGACCTCCCTAGTAATAGATGTGCAGAAACTCGCCTTGCAAAGGATACCCACCCCAAGCATTTTGTTATTCGTGTAGGCCCAGTGACGCCAAGGGTTTTTCGGGTGTGCCATACGGTCAGCCCCGTCAGGTGGGTCTTCTGTAGCAGGATGACATCTGGGTCGTGTTGTAGTGCATTACGCCAGATTTGTTTACGTTTGTTTGGGGAGTTCAGACCCCACACATTCAGAGATATCAACTTAAAGCCTACCAGAATAGATATGCGGCCAGGGAGTGTGCGAAAAGTGTCCTATATATGAGGAGGCAGAGTTACATGGGGGTGCATCCCACAAACCAGGGAGCGATTCATCTACATCTTGCCTCTCCCCTGAGGAGGCGACAATAGAAAAAAGCTAGTGAGCCCCTTGCGCTGATAGCCAGTCCCTTCACAACCCCTAATGGGCTATCTGACAGACACCAGTGCCCCACCGGCCACCCCTGGGACCAGAGACATGTCATAACAAATGGTATCAACAGACCAAGGGGTCAAACAGTGACTTCTTCATCTTGTGAAGGTCTGCACTAAAATCCTCCAAACCTGCTAGAGGAGTCACCCTACAGAAGAGAAAGTGTACGGGGCGGCCATCAGATGAGGCATCGAGGCGTAGAAGTTTAGGGGACAGAGGGGCCTTCATAGGCCCAGGTAGAAAGAAGAAAGGGCCAAGTAAAGTCAACTCAAGCATGCTGGTGCAGGATAGTGCAAGGCGGCCCCTGCTCCCAAAGGAAGCCTGTGGTTAAGCGAGCAGGGGAGACACCCCCACCAATTCTGCAGAAATGATGGATATTATCAAGCTCAGCCTCTTGTGAGGATGCCTCTGCAGTCGTTTGTTGGGCCGTTGTGATTTCACAGTGGTCCATTTGGGTTTGTGATCCCTCCCAGGGGGATCCCAGGTTCAGGAGACATCATCTTTCTGAGAGTCATCAGTCAGTCCCAGCAATTTCTTTGTCTCCGTTAGGGATCTTAGTTAGCGACGTTTACCTTTACATTGGAACAGAAGGGCAAAGGGGTGGCCTCATTGATAGGGGATCCACAGGGCACGTAGCTTGTCAGTGACAGGCTTGAAATCACACCGCTTTCTCAAGGTTATAGGGGCTAGATCCTGGTAAAGTTGTACAACATATCCTCGAAACGTGAGTTCAGTATTGTCTCTAGATGCTCGCAATACGCAATATCGCATTTTTCTCTGTTAAGAAATGTACTCTAGGATATAGTTATTATGCAGGAGATGAGATTCCAAGAATCCTCATGCATAATGGATGAAGCTAGTTTTCGGGGAAAACCCCACATCCTTTAAGCAGTACCGTAACTAGGTAAATGTTCAGTAACAAGAACCATTATGTAGTGTAATGGCAGGGGGTATATAGGTGAAAGTTTTGATTACTACCTGACCCTATTTCGGGGTACCTGTGAAACATAACAACACATCACCTCGGAATCCTTGCTGACGGCTACCTCGCAGGCCAAGGGCAGCAGGTTAGTCGGGGTACTCCATCCAGCAGGGTACTCAGTGCTCGAGCAGCAGAGGTCAGCCCCAGGCGAAGGGGAAGTCTGTAAGCTTGTGGGCACACCAGGACTCGGACACCCACACACTTCTAATGTTTCCAGTGGGGCTCCGTGTAGACCATCTACATGGTGGTCTCTTGCACATACACCGTGTGGGCAGCCCCCACCACCAGTCTCGGGATGGGGAGAGGCCGCTATGAATGAATGAATGAATGAATGGATATTTATAATGCGCTGACTTAGCCCAAGGGCATCAAGGCGCAGACTAAAACATAAAATATGACTAGACAGATTACAGATACAGAGAACACACAGCAAATACAATTCAGTCATAGGCCTGAGAGAAGAGCCACGTCTTCAAGAGTTTCCGAAAAGTGATTAGAGAGGGTTGGTTGGACAGCTCGGGGGGGAGGTTGTTCCACAATTTAGGAGCCAGAGTGGAAAAAGCTCTTCCGCCCCATTTCGCTTTTTTGACTCTAGGGACCACCAGAAGATTTCTAGAAGATGAACGGAGGGTTCTTTTGGGGGAGTAGGGGCTGACTAGAGCCTTTATGCCTTCGGAGCCAGAGCCGAACGCGGCTCTGTGTGCCAGGCATATAATTTTGAAGGAGATCCTATGATGAATGGGCAGCCAGTGGAGGTCCTTTCTGGCCTGGGTAGCAGACGATAGCTTTGGAAGGTTTAGGACCATCCTAGCAGCAGAATTTTGAATCATCTGAAGCCGATGGAGGGCTTTCTTATTAATGCCCCCATACAATGCGTTGCAGTAATCGAGCCTGGAAGATACCAGGGCAACGGTTGCCTGCTTGTGTGCGTCAGGTGACAGATAGGGGGCGATCTTTTTAAGTATGCAGATGGTATTACAGCAGGTGGATACAGTTCTGTTTACATGGAGTTCAAAGGAAAGGGCCGAATCACAAAGAACACCGAGGTTCCTGGCTGAGTTGGTAGGGTGGGGACAGTCTCCTAGAGAGGGAGGCCACCATTCCTTGGACCAGATGTCAGGGTTCCTTCCAAAGACTAGGACCTCCGTCTTCTCACCGTTGAGCTTCAGGTAATTACGCTCCATCCACTCGGAGACCGCTTCCATACAAGTTCGAAATTTGCGGGCGGCCTCAGTGGTTGGTGAGATGGAGGAGATAATAATTTGGGTATCATCAGCATAAGATAGTATTTGATACCCAAAAGATCTTATTACCTCGGCAAGTGGGGTTACGTAGATGTTGAATAGCAGAGGACTCAGGGCTGAACCCTGAGGAACCCCACATTGCACCTCTTGGAGGGAGGATAGAAAGCTACCAAGCTGGACCCTTTGCTGTCTCTGCGAGAGGAAAGAAGACAGAAGGTTAAGGGCACTTCCCCTCACCCCTATCCCCTTAAGCCGGTCGACCAGGATGGGGGGGATAGGGTATCAAAAGCTGCCGAGAGATCGAGGAGCACCAGCATAGTTGTCCGGCCTTTGTCCACCTCGGTGCGAATGTTGTTAGCCACGACCGTAAGGGCGGACTCGGTGCTGTGAGCAGCACGGAACCCGTGCTGGGAGATGTCAAGCAGACCCGAATTTTCAAGATATGAGGTGAGATGAAAGTTGAGGTGGGCCTCAAGCATCTTCGTGGGAGCAGGAAGCAAAGATATTGGTCGGAAGTTTTTTAGGACTTCCGGATTGAGCGAGGGGCTTTACAACTCCCTCTTTCCAAGGAATTGGGAACGATCCCTCGTCAATGGCCATATTCATAATTTGTAAGAGAGGGGGAAGGACAGACTCTTTACAGGCCTTCAAGATTTTTAGGGGGCAGGGATCAAGAGGGGAGCAGGATTTCGTGTCATCAAGAAGGTGATTAAGTTCATCAAGGGATATGTGAGGGAAACTGAAGAAATTAGGCTGAGAATCAGAAGAATCAGTGGTCTCCGAGTGCACAGTAGAGGAGGGGAGAGGGGGGATAGTAGTGTTGGCGTCTAATGCAGAATTGCAGGATTTGAGGGAGCTATAAATGTCCTCGATTTTAGAGCGGAAAAATCCTGCAATATTGTCGCAGAGTTTTTGGGAATCATTCACTGATTCTATAGTTTTAGGGGTGGCTAAGGTATCAATAATTTTGAAGAGTTCCCTGGAAGATTTCAAAGAGGTGGTGATTTTGTTAAAGTAACTCTTTTTTCCTTCGTCAATAGCTTTTTTATATTCTTTCAGAGCGGCCTTAAGTAGGTTTTATCCTCAGTGGGTCCTGATGGGCATACCAGGCTCTTTCTTTTTGTCTGCATTTCTGTCGCAGAGATCTGAGTTGTTCCGAGAACCAAGGTGATGAGGGGCTCTTTCTGGCTGAGTAATATTTTTTAGAGGTGCTAGCGAGTCTAGGGCATGAGTAAGCGTGGCGGACAGAGCCCCCGCCGCCTCGTTGGTATTGGTTCGAGCAAGGGGATGAAGATCAGTCAGCTATGCCGTCCACTGCGGCTGCCGCAAGGGAAGGTGATGCGGCAGAACCCGGGGCAAGATAGCGTCGAAGGCCTGTCTCGGCACCAGCCAACTTCTGTATTTAATGCGCACAGAATAGCTCCGCACCCTTCAAAAGGTTCAAATAGTTTTTATCAAATATTAGTTTTTATACATCTCATTTAGCCAGGTCCACATTATAAATTGTTTCAAACTGCACAGTTGTTTTCCCAAATGAAGTCAATCAAAAACTATTGAAGTTTGAAATGTATTCTTTATTCAAGTTCTTGTAAATGGAATAGCCAACCCATTTCGCCCGCTATCGGACTTCTTCAGGGCTTAACAAATATTTTTAGTGGTCCTGATTCATCGAATTGTTCTTATTGAATAGAACCCAGTAAATTTGGAATTTGCCTATATATTCCAATTGCTGTATAATATCAGCTTTAATTCACAGGGTGCAGGAAATGTGTATCCGCAAAGGTTCGCGGTTCGTCTCTCATGCGGTCGTCTGGTTCGAATAGCTTCTGTATTTGATCCAGGACCCAGACAGGAGTGCAAGAGACCCCGCCATAGCAAAAGCGGGGGAGTGGCAGTTGTCCCAGGAGCCGCAGGATGTCCGCTCGATTTCCCCGGTGCAGTCCATGGCGCTTCGATGGGCCTTGGGGAGAGCAGGCAAAGCACGTCCTACTCGCTTTCCCTCCCAGGCCATGACCCCCATTCTCATTTGTTATCATCTTTTCATTCATTTCCTAGCAAAAATATAAATAACATTTTAAAACAAGCATTGGCATAGCCAATAGGTCGCGCCTTTGTAAACTTTCAACTTTTGGTATTCACAGAAGTTAGGATTTTGTATTAGGTTTGTCTTAAGACAGACTTAAGACACAATTAAGTTAGGATTTTGTCTTAAGTCTGTCTTAAGTCTGTCTTAAGACAAAATCCTAACTTCTGTGAATACCAAAAGTAGTAAGTTAATTCTGTGAATGCCAAAATAGTAGTACGTTTAGGATTGAGTCTTAAGTTCATTCTGTGAATTGGGCACATTGGCTTTACCTATGTCTTTAAGCTGTGCTGTACAGAAGTTTGCAGCATGCTGAAAAGTTCTAATAGAAAAGTGTCAGAAGCATTTTTGTTACCTTCGAAATGACCAACAAAGCATTATGTAAAACTAAACGAACATATTAAAAAAGTATTACAAATAATGTCTGAGGTTGTTTTTTGTCCTTTCAACGCTGGCAACTTGTATCTGCCTGTCCCAATGGTTGCTTGTTGTGTTTTTTTGTTGTTATCGGGGCATAAATAACAGGCGGGTGAAGGTCAGTCAGTCAGTGAGAGTGAGTGAGAGAGTCAGTAGTGAGAGTGTTAGTCAGTGAGAGTCAGTGAGAGAGTGAGAGAGTCAGTCAGTGAGAGAGTCAGTCAGTGAGAGTGAGAGTCAGCCAGTGAGAGTGAATGAGAGTGAGAGAGTGAGTCAGTCAGTGAGTGAAAGAGAGTGAGTCAGTGAGATAGTCAGTCAGTGAGAGTGAGTCAGTCTTTAAGCGAGAGTCAATCTTTAAGCAAGTCAGTGTTTTAGCGAGAGTCAATCAGTGAGAGAGTGTCAGTCAGTGAAAAGAGTCAGTCAGTGAGAGTCAGTCAGTGAGAGAGAGTCAGTCAGTGAGAGAGAGTCAGTCAGTGAGAGAGAGCCAGTGAGAGAGTCCGTGAGAGAGAGTTTGTGAAAGAGAGTCCGTGAGAGAGAGAGAGTCAGTGAGAGAGAGTGAGTCAGTCAGTGAGAAAGAGTCAGTCAGTGAGAGAGAGTGAGTCAAGAAAGCTTTATTCTGCTGCTACATAAAACAGTCATAAAAGCACAAAACTTTAAAACGCAGCATATTATTTACAAGTAAAAACACAATACAATTAATTTTTACAATACTATACCATTAAATAAATACTTTTCATTATATAAAATGCAGCTTTTAAGAACTGGGCTACTCTCCATGCTGTATGCTCGTTCTCTAATAATTGAAGCTGGAGCATTGCTTCAAGGCACTGCCTAAGCCCAAGTTTTCTTAGAAAAGGTATGATCCAAACTTTCCTATGCTCATGATAAAATTTACAAAATAGGACTAAGTGCATAGTGGATTGGGTAGAGATGTTATCGCAAGGGCACAGTGAAAGGGTACAAGAACAATCGTTCATTTTTGGGAATGTCATCAATCTATAAATAATACCCGATCTTAACCTAGTGGGAAAGAATCTATCAAAAGTTCCAGGTACAAAAGATAAATAGGGCTCCATCCCTAGGGTAGTATGTAACAACTGACGACTTCTCACGGTTATTTTAGTTGCAGATTATCTGTGTAGTCTTTTGGCTTCTAAGAGCTGGATGCCCTCTTTCTTTAATGTCTTTCTTGTGATAACCATAATTGAAGATGGGGTAGTACAATGCTCGGGGTAACCCAGTTCATTCATAAAGTCATGTACAAATTTAATCCAGGGGATTCTATGAGCCCCATCTAACTTTAGAATATCCTTTAAGATCTCTCTGTTCAACTCCGTCTGATCCTTTCACCAGACTCTATGCCACAAGAGGATTGGCTCTAGTTTTACCCGATCTGCTATATGGTGGAGAGCCAACTCCTCGTAGCAGATAAAAATAGAGGTACTAGGCGGGTCAGAAAGGATGTACCTTATTAAGACGTTTTCGATCTTTTGCAAGGGATTAATGTCGGCAAAGCCCCACACCCCGGCTCCATAGGTTGCCATGGAGACGCACTTTGCTTTTATGTAGGAGCTCTGTAGGCGGTTTCCTACCGAACTTCTTTACAAAGTTTGATAGTGCCGCAGTTGATCTAGCAAAGGCTGTTTTTTTATCAGATATGGCGGAGGGCCCAGCAATCATGATAGTTAAAAAATACACCTAGGTAAGAAAAGTTTTTTGTGGATGCTAGCAATGAACATTTTACGATTCTTCTGCGTCCCTTGCTTACACCTCATAACATACGTCTTGGTTATTTTAGTTTGAAGACCAAGATCGCCCATGAATATACTGAAAATGTCCAGGGCTCTCTGGAGGCCGTTTTGAGTGCGAGCCATCAATACGGCATCGTCCGCATAAAGAAGTGCAGGGATCGATCGGTCGCCAGCTTGAGGAAAGTCTTTGACCTGGGAAAGCAGTGCATCTTCAAGTCCATTTATGTAAAGGTTAAAAAAGAAGGGGTCCAGCACACAACCTTGTCTGACCCCTCTCCTGATTGAGAAGGCTTTAGTGCATTCTCCCTTCTGGCCGAAACAGACGCTTGCTGACACGTCAGTGTACAATTGGCGTAGGAGCGTGGTAATTTGTGAATCAACCCCCACCCTTTCAAGGACCTCCCACAGCCTATTATGCTTTACTGAGTCAAAGGCCGCGGTGAGGTCGACAAAGGCCAGGTAGAGGCTGCATTTTTTTGCGCTTGTATACTTGCCTATCAATAATGTGAGGTTTAAGGACTGCTCAATAGTACCAAGGCCATCGCGGAACCCATACTGTAGAGCTGATAGGATCTTTTTTTCCTCGCCCCAATCTGCTAAGCGTTCCAATATGACCCTCCCTAGTACCTTAACCATAGAATCTAGGAGGGAAATTGGTCTATAGCATCCTGGGTCTTCGCGATTACCCTTTTTAAAAATGTGTATAATTATTGATTTTGCCCATGTGGAGGGAAGGGTAGACCTTATGCTGGCTTTAAAGACCTGTGTCAATATGGGCCCAAACAGGGTGACATTATGTTTATACAGGTCAACTGGTGCCCCATCGGGCCCTGGTGCTTTACCGCCTGCACTTTGTGCCAGAGCCCTGGTCACCTCTCCAAGATAATTTCTAGGTCAATATGTTCCCAATTATTTAAAGTCCAAACTTCTGGGTAACGACCTACCCCTGATCATTGTATAGTTTGGAGAAATGGGTAATCCATGCTTTTTCCATGATGGCTATCTCCACTGTGGGACATGTGCTTGAGGCTAAGAAAGGGGTTCTCAGAACCTTCCATAAGGCAGTACTGTCTTTCTGCTCTGCCCCATTATGTAAGGGGTCCCATGCCTCATTACGAAGGATTTGTTTTCTCTTTCTTTTATAGCACTCCTATAGTCTAATCTAGCTTGTGTGTTGTCAGGCCACAATCTTTTTTTTTTTTTTTTTTTTTTTTTATTCTTTTATTGTTGCATCAGAAGGATCATATATAGAAATGAGGCCGGACGGTAGAGCGTCAACATTCCACTCCCGCCGCCTGTCATGCAACTTTTCTGTTGTTATAGAATAACGTACCCTTATAGTGAACTTAAAGACTCTTGCACCCGCAACAGAAAAAAACATACAAACTGCAAAACCAAAAGAACCCCCCCAAGCAGCAGTTCACCACCCCCGACTCACCCTCCTCCCCCGCTCCCGTCCCCCCGTTCATCTGCTGTATTTACACCCGGATAATCCAGAGTCTTGAGCAGGGCATCTACAGTATATATACATTTTTCAGTGAGTTCCACCTTACATGGTATCTCTTCCAGGGTCCCATTGACCTTATACATTCTGGTCGTATTGACTCATTCTAGATCATGGTAGTGTCTCCATTTAGTCCATATTTTCCGGAATTTTTTGGAGCAACCTCTGGCTTTATAAGTCACTTTCTCCGCTGCCATGTACAAATCTAGCCCTCTCCTCCAGCCCTCCAGGTCTGGCTTTCCAGGCACCCCCAAGAGTCGTGCTATGTCCCTTTTTGCCACCACCAGAGCCAGCAACAAAAAGATAAGCAGAGGGCGGGTGAGATCAACTTCTGTGGTCATGCCCAGGAGCGCCAATCTAGGATCCCGCTGGATGGCCACCCCCAGCACCTCGCCTAGTTCCATGAACACAGTTTCCCAGTATTCTTGAATAACTGCACATCCCCAGATTGTATGAAAGAAATCGCCTGTGTGTTGGCGGCATCGAAGGCATGCTGTGTCGGCAATCTTACCGAGTTTAAAGAGCCTCACCCTGTCAAAGTAAACTCGGTGGAGCACCTTACATTGTATGAGACGGAGTCTCGACTTTATCGCCACCTCACGAGGATGCATGAGAGCAAGCTCCCAGTCCAGATCCTCCAAGGCACCCACGTCGGTCTCCCACTTATCCCTTAGGGCCTGTAGGTCACCTAGCATATTATTCGTCAAGGTCCTATACGTCAGTGATACCGCCCCTCCCTGCATCTGCTCCTGTAGCAATCTGCCCTCCAGTGGTGCATATTCTGGGATGTCAGTAAGTGTAATGTGTTGTGCCCTCCATGCATGTTGCAGTTGAACGTATTTGTAGTATTGGGTGTTGTGTAGGCCAAATTCGTCTTTGAGCGCCTGGAAAGGTTTCAGTTCCCCCCTTGCTATCACGTCTCCCACAGTGGAGATGCCAATGTCATCCCATCTGCCGAAGCCTTTCAACTTGTTGAGCTCCCCCAGCCACCGACAGCACCATAGCGGCGTCTGGCGGGTGGGCCTCTTGTCCCACCCCATTCTTGTTGTCGCTCTACGCCACGCCGACAGCGTAATTCTGGTGGCAGGGAGGAGCTGTTGACCCCCCTTCCCTCCATAGAGGAAGTGGAGCATAGTCCTTTGCGACCACTTAGATCTCTCCAGTGCATACGTAGGGTGGTCGGCTGCAGCGTGCAGCCACTCATTGATGGGAGCGAGGTGTTCTGCCCAGTTGTAGGCCTCTATGTTAGGAAGCGAGATCCCCCCACCATATTGGTGTCGTTGCAATGTGGCGAGAGCCACTCTTGGCTGTTTCCCCAGCCACAGGAAGGTGCGGAGATCTGCATGTATTTTGTTCATGGTCGTACTCGGTAAGGGATAGTACTCATTTTGGAGCGCATAAAGAAACTTGGGCAATAGGACCATTTTATAGAGGGCGGCACGGCCCAGTATAGTGAGCGGGAGCTGTCTCCATATGTCCATCTCTGCCTTCGCACCCACCATTATTCGGTGTATATTGTCAGTGAAGGAGCGGTCCCTATCTAAGGTTATGAAAACCCCCAAGTACTGGAAGCCTTCCGTAGTATGTATAAGTAACTCTGGCAGACACTCCCCCCTCTTCTTGCCTTGTGGATCATAAAGGACCGATTTGTGCCAATTGATTACGTGTCCTGCCATCGCCCCGAAGTCGCTCAGCTCTCCGAACAGCGCCGGGATTGTCCTATCTGGATCAGTCACGTACAGTAGTACGTCATCAGCATACAGGGATATTTTCTCCTGTGTCGCAAGTAAAGCCTTTAATGTCTTGATTATGCCGGATTCGTAGCGCTAGAATTTCAATTGTTAGTGTAAATAAAAGGGGGGACAATGGGCATCCCTGACGGGTCCCCCTCTCAATCGGAAACTCGCGGGACAGTCGCCCATTGATCCGTACTCGAGCCCTCGGGTCCGAGTATAGGAGTCGCACCCATTGCAGGTATTTGGGTCCAAATCCAAACCGTCGGAGAGTCTCCAGTAGGAAAGGCCAGTGGACTGCGTCAAACGCTTTCTCCGCGTCCAAGGAGAGGAACCAGTGGGGTTCACTCCTCCCACGGACCTCCTGTAGCCAATTGTGAGTGCGGCGGAGATTGAGTTTGGTTGCCCTGTCCGGCAGAAAGCCGGACTGGTCCATATGTACCAGGTCTGTGATGACCTGCCTCAGTCGCCTCGCTAGGATGGTGGCCAGAATTTTTGTTTCTATGTTCAGGAGGGAGATTGGGCGGTAAGAGGAGCAGTCATCCCTCGGCTTACCCTCTTTGTATATCGGGACAATAGTGCCTAAGGCTAAATCGGGGGGGAGGCTCCCAGCCTGGTACGAGCCTATGAAGAGGGCCTTCAAATGCCGTTGTAACAGATCCGTTGTCCGTTTGAAAAACTCCGCCGGGAAACCGTTGGGTCCCGGAGTTTTCCCCGGTCTCAGTGCTGCTACGGCTTCCGCTATTTCTTCTAGTGTCAAGTCTGCCTCAAGGGCCGCGTTGGCCTCCTCGGACAAGGTAGGCATCTCCATATCGCATAAGTATCGCTGTGCGTCCTCACAGTCCCCTAAATCTCTGGCCCCATAGAAGTCCTCATAGTAGGTCGCAAAAGCGTCCGCTATGGCCACATCTGAGGACACCCGCCTGTTCCCAGGCACCTGGATCTGGTCCACCCATCGGGTCGCCCGTTCCCTCCTGCTCAACCAGGCTAAAAGTTTCCCGGATTTGTCACCTACATCATACAGTCGGTGGAGTGTTGCCAGTGCCTGAGTGCGCGCCTCGTCCGTGGCCAGCTCCCTGTAGTGTCTCTGAGTGTCTAGTAGCTTCCTAAGGCGTGCCTCCCCCTTCTGTTGTTGGTATTCTGCTTCTAGAGTCAGGATGGTCACCTCCACGTTCGATATCGCCTCATGGCGTTTCCGCCTGACCTCCCTCAACCTGCTCTGAATGCGGTCCCTTAACACCGGTTTCATGGCTTCCCATAGGGTCGCCCCCGACTGAACCGATCCCTCATTCTCTGCTACGTAGACCCGTATGTCCGCACGTAAGCCACATAGAATTTCTGGCGTTTGAATGTCCCATGGCGCTAGTCGCCACTACGCCTGACTGTCCCTTCTCTCGCGCCCTAGGCGTATAAATAGCGGGGAGTGATCGGAAATCCCTCTTGCCTTATATTCCGCTAGATCTCCCGCCGAGATCTCCTGCCTGGATGTAAAGATATAATCTAATCTGGAAAAGACTTTGTGAGCCCCTGAGTAGAATGAATATGTTTCTTGTGTTGGATGGAGCCATCTCCATACATCGGTGAGGCCGATAGTGGTCATTTGGCGCGCTAGGGCGGTTGTAGTTCCTATAGTGTGGGGTGACCCCGATCTATCCTGAGATGTGCACATTACATCGTTAAAGTCTCCCCCTACAATTTGTGTCGTGTCGGCCGTGTCCAGCAGGATATTCATGACTGCCTTCAGTGTGCGTGGCTGAAGCTTAGGTGGGGCATATACAGAGATTATCGTGAATTTACGTCTCCGCCACAGCCCCTGGACCCCCGCATATGTCCCCTGTGGGTCTAACCAAGTGTGTGTAACCGTGAATGGTGCTGTGTTTTTGATGAGACCTGCGGCTCCTCTGGAGCCCATCGTGTAACCCGCGTGTGCTAAGACCACATATCGTCCACGTGCTATGAACGGGCAGTGGTTGCCCCTAAGGTGGGTTTCTTGGAGGAGAATGATGTCAGGCGCCAAGCGTTTGAGATAAGCGTTGACCAAGCTTCTCTTGATTTTCGATCCCAGGCCATTTACGTTCCACGTTAACACAGTGACCCCAGCGCCACCCATGTGTGGATTATCTAGTGTATCTGCCATTGCATGACCCAGTGTCTACCTTGTGCGGGACCCCGGGGACGGGGCATATCCAAGTATGGGATGGCATGTCTCTGCTGCTTTTCAATTAACTCCCCTCCCCCCTCTATACCCCCGTAACCCCAACGTGAGGTAATTCCAGTGCCAAACTCCCCCCCCACCCCCCTCCCCACCTCCCTCCCCTTCCAGCTGTGTCCCAACCTGGGACCAAACTATCCACAGGAGTAGGTCAGTCACCCTCCCACACATCCCTCCCCACACTAAACAATAACTAGTTCCAAGGAACTCAAGAAAAAAGGAACAGTAGGGGGTGTGTCAACTTGCTTGCTCCGGTGCGCCGAGCCGCTATCGTCTCCGAGCTTCGTGTACCCATAATCACGAATGTGAGTCCTGTGTGTCCATGGTCGGGCCCTGACCCGAAGAGTCCTGTTCCAGCTGTTGTATTTCTTTGACCAGCGGGTGCAGCGAGTCGCCCAAAAGTTCTTCCTCCTCCCCTCCGGATGCGGGACCCTCCGACTCCTCCATGTCGTCGCCTTCGGAGCGGATTCCCTTCCTCAGGCAACTGAACCTCGAGCCCGCAACGGAGACATTTCCTGGGGACTCTGATCTGCCATTTCTCTTGCCCGCCGTGCCTCGGGTTCTGTATGGTGTTGCCGTTGACTTCTGTTGCGTCCTCCGTGGTCTCCGTCGCTGCGGTTTCGGTAGCTCCCATCCCGACCTTTCCCTCACCGACCTGTCCAGTGCCTCCCGGCCAGCCGCTTCCCTACTATTCAAGATGGGACGTTCCTCGAGCCATTGCCACGCGTCGTCCGGGTGAGCAAAAAAGGTGGATGTATCCTTGTATATCACCTTGAGTTTGGCGGGAAACAGGAGCATATATTTGATGTTGAGCGATCGCAACTTCGCCTTTACCGAGTCAAACGAGCGGCGTTGCTTTGAGACTTCCTGGCTGTAATCAGGAAAGATCATTATAGTATTGTTCTCGAAGCGGATCTCTCCCAAGGCTCTGGCTTCCCGTAGGATCATGTCGCGGTCCGCAAAGTTCAGGAATCGTGCTATGACTGGTCGTGGTCTGCGCCCTCTCAATTATGAAGCATGGGGAGAACTGCGCAGTCGGGAAAGTAGTTTTCAGCCAGGCTAGTAGGAAGGCGGCCATGTCCTTGCCCTCAATCCCTTCTCTAAATCCTACAAAGCGGAGGTTGTTGCGCCTTGCCCTATTCTCCGCATCATCCACTTTCCACTCCAGTTGACGGTGGGAGGCCTGTAAGTCCGCCATGTCCTTCTTGAGTGTAATGATCGACTCCTCGCCGTCCTTCAATTGTGCTTCCGTCGCCGTCACCCTTTCAGCCAGGTTTCGAAAATCCTGGCGCAGCAGGGTCACCTGAGACCCCACCTCTCCGATCTTGGTCTCTAGGGCAGAGCGCGATGCCTGAATGTCCGTCCTGGACGCCTGGATGGCCTCCATTAGCATGGCCGTGTCGTTGCGTGCGCCAGGCTGTATGGACTGGGGGTCCGCCATCGTCCGTGGTGCTGCGAAGTTATCCATGGGGCCCTGTCGCGTGACCTTGGGCGTCCGGTCTGTCTTCCCCATTGTCACACCGTCTGTAAGCCCGGGAGTATTCGTGTAGGTCCCTGTCGTCGCAGATGTAGGCGGGCCACTGCGGGGGTTATATATTAATAGCGGCCTCCGGTGTCACAGTCTTACGGGTCTCCCCCGCAGTTGCTCAGGGGCCCCCTCCACCTCAGATGGTGTCTCCCGTAGACTCGCCGGTCAGCCGCGAAGGGCTCTGCCCCGCCCTGAAGCTCCGCACCTCACACTCCGGGCGGCAGGTCTAGCAGAAGCTCTCGCCCCCGCAGGGTCAGCCCTCGCGGGCCACAGGATACCTCCTCCGCTACAATGCCCCAGTGTCTAGCTCCCGGGGCCCTCGGTTCTCTCCGGCGCCATGTTGGTGTCGTCTGATGCCACAGGTCGCCGCTGCTTCGCAGGTGTCGTGCGGTCGGCCCCCCGCTCCACTGCCCTCACTGCACCTGCGTTGTGTCGCGTAGGCGGTTACCAGGTCCGCCGAGGTCTGGGTGGGGCAGCCGTGGGGTCTCGCCGTTCGCTGTCTCACAGTCCGCCGGCCGCCATCTTGGTAAAGGCGGCCAGCTGTCCGTGGTCACCTCGAGCCGTCGCCGTCCACCCGCCACGAGTGGCCAATGTCACCTGGGGGCAGGGCAGGTCGCGGAACCGCGGAGACCTGAGCAACATGGCTGATGCCCGGTGGAGCTGTTAGATAGCTGTAGAGGAGCTTGGCCCTGTTTCACCCCCTAGTGGAGTGGTATGGCTCACTGGTTAGAGGAGGCAGACCCGGAAGCAGAGAACAGCCCGGGACCAGGGTTCAATTCCAGACGCAGCAGGGTCGTGGACCAGGGTCAGCGGACTCGATAATTCTCGCCTCGGGGCCTACTCTAACCAGGGATCACACTCGGCAACTCTGGGCATTAAGCTTGCCTCATCTCTACAACGGCCCCCCACAGACGCCGGGGATGCCTGGTTTCACCTTGGAGATACCCAGAAGGGACCATCTCACAGGGAAAGCCAGGACGGGTTCCCCAGCGGTCTTCAGCGCCGGGACGCTTACGGGCAGCTGTGCGCTTTACAAGTCCCACACATTTACATTTGACCATCACCTACCCAGCCAGACATTAGGCATAGTTCACCTTGTCTCCCCGGTGTATCTCAACTCCCTCTCTGGCTTGTTTCTATGCCCCCCCACCTTCTTCTTTTACTTCTATCCTCGTTGCCTATATATCCATTCTAAACTGTTTTTCCCGAATGTTGAGACCTGCGCAACATGGCTGATGCCCGATGGAGTTGCTAGACAACTATTGAGGAGATTGGCCCTGGTTTCCCCCTCAACCGTCACCTACCCAGTCGGACATTGGACACAGTTCTTCCTCATCTCCCTGCTACAGCTCATTCCTCCCCACCCTTCCTATACATCCTCTCAACCTCGTTGTTTATTTACTGTACATTATTACGCTTTTGCAACTGATGCAATTTGTAACGCATTGTTCCTCTATTATAGCGCTCTGATACCTACGGGTCTAGCCAGCGCTTTTTAATCTTTTTGATGTACCTTTAATGCAACGTTCCCCTGGTTAAGTGCTCTGATACCTCTGGGTGTAGATAGCGCTATATAACCGTCGGAAATCAAATAAACTAAAAACTGTTTTTTCCTGAACGCTGAGACCTGAGCAACATGGCTGATGACCGGTGGAGCTGCTTGACAGCTAATGAGGAGATTAGCCCTGGTTGCCCCCATTGACTATCACCTAACCAGCCGGACTTTGGGCATAGTTCCTCCTCGTCTCCCTGCTATTACTCCTTCCTCCCCTCCCTCCTACGATTTATTGAACCATTGTTTTTGTGTACTGTACCTTACTATACTCTTGTATCTGATGTAATTTGTAACGCAACAATCCTAAATGTAAAGCGCGATGATACCCTCTCGGGTCAAGTTCGCCCTATAGAAAACTTTATAATTAAAAAATAAATAAATAAAAACGTCCACAGCAAACGTGGCAGGATGGACCGAACTCTGGCTTCATAGATGTGCTATGGTCTTTCTAGCATTTAACAGCCACTAAGGTTTAATTTCCAAGTTCCTACAGTGACCTTGTCCCAGTTTACCAAATGTACACCTAGCTTAGTAGCCTTAATCTCACACCAGCTCCATTTTTTGACAAGCATCTTAAGGAGAACAAGGGGGATAAAAAGGTTTACCCACACAAAAAACAAATTCAATCATTACTATATGTCAATTCTTTGTGTCAGATGTTTTGATTCTCTAAAATTATCAAATGAGTGAGTCTCACTCTAGTAATTGTTTTTCGATTGTATTAATTAGGTCTTGGCACTAGACGGCATGTATGCACTGTTTCGAAAAGAGACATGCTGTATCTACTTTATGGGCTTTCAGCCGGCCCACATGCTTCCCATTTCCTGGCTCCATCGTTGCTCCATTATACGTTCTCCCCATTTGTCCATGACATGCACGAGTCAAACCTCTTCTAGTATATTGCCCTCCCCGAAAGCAAAGACCAACAGTTTCTAAACATATGCAGCAGCTATTTTAATCCATTGTTTTGGGACTTCGTTCTCATTTTTTAAAATAGGTGACTGGTCCTGCCACATGGTAAACCATTAGAGTGCATGTCAGGAAAAGATGAACTGCTGGGAGCCTGGCAGGAGCTGCCACTTCCCCTTCCAGTTTGAGATGTTTGTGGCCACTTGCTCCAGGACACACCAAGGATGCCGTGGCTGCCTTGGCCGGCCCTCGCATGTCCGGCACAGCCCTGGGCCCTACACAGCGCTTCTTGGAGCAGAAGAGAAGTTCACGCTGCTGCCCGAGAAAAATGTGAAGAAAGGCTGGGCGATCCTACCACAAATGGGTAACCCTCGCTCATTTGGCATAGGACAGATGTTTTCTGTTTACAAGGCAGAAGCCACAGGTTTTTTTCTATTTTTGCGGGGAACTTCCCATGTAGGTTCTTTAGCAGGCGCATTGTATTGCAATTGAAACATAATGCATGTTACCATGAGTAATATGTGAGGTTTTTTGATGCGTGTTACACTAAACAGTGTGTATTTTTCTCCTGCTTAGCCGTGCAGTCACTTATGTTACAGCTGCCGCAAGCAGCCAGTTCTTCAGAAAGACACAGTAGGCCGAACCGAGTAATTAATGTGAGTTAAAGCACCTCATGGAAAAGGGGTGCATTCCAAAGCCACTGAACACTGACGGCAACAACTTAGAAAGAACAGTGATGGCAGGCAGAATGAATCCAGACATTGCCCCGGGTCCATGGAGGCTACAGATGGAATAGAGATTGGCAACCCAGAAAACTGTGTGGTCTGTTTCCGTTGCCAGTTCCTCTGAATTGTGATAAAATTGTTTGAGCTCTCAGATACATGCTTTCCTTACCTCGGGCACATCAGATCTTAATGGCTGTGGTCTCACCCGGGCTTTCATGCTGGATGTTGGTTATGTGGAACCAAGGAAGCAGCTGTTACCTATGGTTTCATCTTTAGTACCACTGACAGTGCCCTTGCAACCCCTAGCTTCAGGTATTCAGAAGGCAACACAGCACTAGAATCTGTTTAATTTTGTACTTTCCACTACATTCATTTGCCTTCACCCTTCTGCTGCAACTAGGTTGTGTTGGGGTAACGGTGTGACCATGGTTCATATGCCACGCGGACTGGAGTATGTGACGTCACCTCGGCTGCTTCTGAATTTTGTTGAATTAATATCTGTGTGAAGTGGTTTCTAGTTGACTGGTCTGTGACAACATTAACTTTGGTTTAGTCTAACATCAACAAATCGCTACGTTATTTGACAAAACATTGACTTCCAGATTAACTTCCTCAAATCTTACTCCTGTGGATTATTCGACCGTGGTTTATTCGACCGTGGTTTCTGGGTTTAATGTTACAGTCTGTGGTTTCTGAGTTTTGCTGCTGCTTTTAATGCTGTTACTGCTTCTAAGGGGTCTGATGGTTCCTTTCAATGAGAGATCTTTTCTCATCCCCCTTCTGCACTGTTGCCTCTCTCTCTTGCCTTCCTCCAGTCTGTTTCATACCCGACCCCTTCCACATGTCATCTTCCCTTCTGTCCTCTCTTCGTCCTTCTGCTCTGTTTTGCCATCTCCCTCAGCCTACCTCTGTCTGCTCCTGAACCCATTCAAACCTTGTATTGTCTCTCCTCCTTCCCAACCTTGTGCACTTCATCATCCTAATCTTCCACATGGGCCGGATGTTTCACCTCTTGCCTCAGCTCTTATTCCAGAACTTCTTACTACCTTGTTCCCTTCCCTGTCCGCACCACTTGATTTTTCATGGTTCTTGTTTTCTTCACTCCCCTTCTGTCTACTCATGTCCTTCCTTCTATGTTGCTCTCCTATCCGCTTCTCTTTTCCTTCTTCCAATCACTTTACCTCCCACCTCGACGGCTGCGATTCATGCTCCCAGTTCCATCTATCCCTGCTACATCACAACTTGCCCTAATGCTGCAGGCGATGCCACCCCTCTGCCTTAATCTCACAGACGAGTAAACAACATTAACATTGACAAAGACAATAGCTCTCACGTTGCATAGAACAATTGGCTATGCCAATGCTTGTTTTTATATATGGTGCCCCAAGTGTAAAAGTATTGGAATGAAAATGCAACCAAAATGAGGAAATCTGAACACAATTACATACACATATTTGAGCAGAGTAAACTGAGGGAGCATCACAATCTTGTGCCAATCATACACTCAATGACAACAAAGACTCTCAAAATAATTCAGGGAATATTCTCTTCAGAATCTCAGCAAAGCTTGTGATGCAACAAACAAATACATCAGTACAGACTACTTGCTTACCCATGTCTTGGCCTAGTACAGGAGGGCTTTTAGTTCCATTACAGTCAATTATACATTTAAAGTTAAGGTCCCTTAGCACTACAGAATTATTATCCCCCAAAGAATTCTCTTTTACAAGTTATGTACGACAACAGCTCAAACAGGGTCTACTCAGTACACCAGTGGAGTGGCTCCATAGATTGCCATTGCTCAAATTTTAGCACTGTATATTCTTCCGGGGCTTTGAGAAACAGCCTTCCATACTATGAAAAAAAGCTTAAAAACTCAGTTAGACCTAGATATGGGTACACCGACATTCAATAAATCAATCAATCAGAACATTTCTACTGTGCACTACTTACCTGTGAGGGTCTCAAGGCGCTGGGGGGGGGATGCTGCTACTGCTCGAATAGCCAGGTCTTGAGAAGTTATCTGAAGGTTAGCAGGTCCTAGGTCTGCCGTAGGAGGATGGGGAGGGTGTTCCAGGTCTTGGCGGCGAGGTGGGAGAGCGATGTGCCGCTGGAGGTTGCTCTTCGGATGTGGGGGACTGTGGCGAGGGCGTGGTGAGCGGAGCTGGTGGTTGGGGGAGTAGAAGCTGAGTTGTTAAGATATGCTGGTCCGGTGTGTGCGAGTGCCTTGTGTGCATGGGTGAGGAGTTTGAAGGTGATCCTCTCGTTGACGGGGATCCAGTGCAGGTCTCTCAGGTGTGGCTGCGGTGAGGGATGTTGAGGATCAGACGTGCAGAGTGCACAGAAGTGGCAAAAGAGGGAAAGAAGAGCAATGAAAAGCGAAAACATATAAACAAAAACAACGAAATGCAAAAACATTTACACTAGGTGAAGTGTAGCGAGCGGGGCCTCAGGAGACGCAGCGGCAGAAAAACCACAGGAGGAACGTTGGGCAGGCAGAAGGGCACATGACAGGGAAATAGTGCAAGAGGGAACAGGGGGAATGCAAAAGAGAACAAATAATAGTACAACAAGGAGTAAAACAATTACAAACGCAACCTAAGGCCTACCACTGGCCACCAGGGATGAGGCGCAGGTGGTGGCCTGCAGGTGGAGGCCATCCTCGAACTCGCGTCGGTGCAGCAGCAGCGGGTTGGGAGACACATGCGGACAGGTTGTGCTGTTGCGGCGTGGGGGAGTGACCTCCCTGTAAAAGGTCAAGGGTCTAGATATGATCGTTCCATGAACACTTTGACTAAAATCCAGTCCTTAAATAACCTTAGCTTTATAACTGTTCACCCTTGCATGGTGTCTGTAGCTTTCTGAGAAACTCATTGTACTCGGCTCCTTCGTTCCACATCCATAACAGACACCGTTTTTCAGGATAAAACACGATCTAACACCAATTAAAAACAGTAGCACTAAATAGGAATCTTAAGCCAACATTGGCAAAGCCAATAGGTCTCATCTGTGCAGGAACTTTTGGCTTTGCTAATATGTTTTAGCAATTTGTACACTAGAGAGGCTGCTGTTCAGTATGGCTAAAAGTTAGTAGGGTAAAGGAGAGTGGCATGAAGTGGAGTGTCATAAAGTGGCACAGAGTGGAGTTTAATGGAGGGACGTGAAGTGGTGTACAGTAGTGTTGAGAGGGGTGGAGAGGAGTGGAAAGTCAAGGAGTATCGTGCAGTGTTGTGGAGTGTCATGGGTGGAGTAGAGTTTCAGAGTGGAAAGAAATGGAGATAAGCAGCGAGAGTGGAGTAAATTATCAGAGTAGAGTGTTGTGGCATAGAGCATCAGTGAGTGTTGCAGCGCGCAGTGACATAGAAGGTGTAGCGTAGAATGGAGTAGAGTGCTGTAAAGTAGAGGCATACAGCAGTGGTACCGATAACATGGTTGGCTCAAGGTCTCTTTTGTATGTACAAATGCTGAATTTGTAATTCGGTAATCTATCGCAAATTGGGTTTGGGATTCGGTATAAGAAAAGGGTGTGTTTAGGGCATCCCTCCCTAAAAGCAACTCGAGGTGGTATGTGTGAATGTTGTGCAACGGAAAAGTGGTAACATTTGCATTGTGCCGCCAACTACGAGTTTGCATGATCCAAACGGGCCCCAATGGACCCTTTCCCCTTTGTGAATGTAGGGGAAAACATCTTTTAAGAGCAGGCAGTGGTCTGTGGAACTCTTAAAAAATGAAAAGAAAACTGTTCATTTTACATTTGGTAGCACATCCCGTTTTCCTTTCAGGAATATGGGCTGCATTTTGAAAACAAATTGCTTAATTTAAAAGCAATCACACACCTGGTAGTGGACTAACCCCAACAGACCACCATTCCTATGATGTTTTCGAATCCCAATGGATCGCAAACTGACACTTACCTCATGAATATTTATGAGGTTTGTCTTGTGGAAGAGGTGTGGCGCCGCGGCCAGGGCGACTGACACTGGAATCTGGGGACCACGGTTCGATCCCCGGCTCCGGCGGCAGGTTAGCCCAGCACCATGTGACTCTGGGCAATAGCTCGCTTAATCTTCCCGACGGCCCCCAGCGCCTAGAGACCCTTACGGGTGATTGTGCGCTTTACAAATGTGGACTTTATTCACGACCCACTAGGAATCGCTAAATGTGTTGAAATCACATTTGTACGTCGCTGTTTGCAATTACCTAACATAGAATCGCTAGAAATCGCTATTAGGTAATCGCAAACCCTAGAATACGTACATATGTCACTAGTTGTTTCAACTCCTGTGTCTCCTAGGATTTGATTTAATGATGATAGCAATGAGCATAATTTCTTCCACATCAAGGCTCCATAGGCAAATGTTGTAGGATTAACGATGATGGCTACAGCCCACATTTTCCTACTATCACTTCTGCATTTTTTTATTTTTCTCTGACTGCTGTCACAGAATCATCAAGAATGCAAAAAAAAATCACCAAACACCACAACCAGCTGTGAATATTCTCCAGTGAGAGCTTGGTAAATCGTTGAGTTTATATGTTTTATCACTCAACTCTAAGATTAGCCTGAAAATACCCATTAGTCCAAGCATTGTTCGTAGTGTTGCTTTTACAGGTAGCATGATCTGGTGTCCCTGGATTTTTTTTATTATTACTCTTTCACCGAATACAAATCAACAGCATTTCTTTCCTTATAGTCCACATTGGGCTAGTCTCCAAACAAGTTTACTGGTATTTCATGTTTTTTCCTAGATGTAGGGACATGATCAACAGCATGAAATAGACACTTTTATGATTCTTTCCTATTAGTGCAGTGTTTTATCATTTGCTTTGTAACAGCTGGCACGCATATGTCCCACATAATTGCAATGTTATCATTTTCTGTAATTCCTTCATCCCACGTTAACTGCACTTTTTTGCTTTGGTGCATGTCCACGGATGGGTCAGTATTATTGTTCATGTAATTAAAATTCTTAAAAAATTGACTGATGTCTTTGTAGGTTTGAAACTTGACAAAAGCTCTTCACAAATTCACCGCAATTATATAGGTTTTCCCCTGTGTGTGTTCGCTGATGCAGTTTTAGGTCTGATAATCGACTATACCTCTTCACACATTCAGTACAATGACATGGTTTTTCCTCTGTGTGTTTTCACTGATGTCTTTGTAGGTCTGAAAACCGACTAAAGCTCTTCACACATTCACTGCATTTTTTTTTTAGGCTACTTATATAGCGCTCGAATCACCATGAGGCATCTCGGCGTTTGCCTTGGGAACCCGTCCTGGCTTTTTTCCCAGTGAGATAACCCGTACTGGGTATCCCCAAGTTGAAAGCCAGGCATCCCGCCGCGTGGGGGGGGGCATTGTGGAGATTAAGCAAGCTTAATGCCCAGAGTTGCAGAGTGTGAACCCGTGATTCGAGTAGGTACCGAAGCGAGAATTATCGAGTCCGCTGACCCTGGTCCACGACCCTGCCGCGTCGGGAATTGAACCCTGGTCCCGGGCCGTTCTCTGCTTCAGGATCTGCCTGCTCTAACCAGTGAGCCACATTTCTCCACCATTTAAATAGGTTTTCCCATGTGTGTGTTCGTTGATGTCTCTGTAGGTCCGATAATCGACTAAACCTCTTCACGCATTCACTGCAATGATACGGTTTTTGCCCAGTGTGTATTCTCTGATGGTGTTTTAGGTTTGAGAAATTAAAAAAATATCTTCTCACATTCACTGCACTTTAATGGTTTTTCTCCTGTGTATTCTCCGATGCAGTTTTAGGTCTGATAATCGACTAAACCTCTTTACACATTCACCGCAGTTATATGGTTTTTCCCTGTGTGTTCGCTGATGTTTTTGTAGGTGTGAAAATTGACAAAAGCTCTTCACACATTCACTGCGATGAAATGGCTTTTCCCCTGTGTGTGTTCGCTGATGTGTTTGTAGGTTTGATAATCGACTAAACCTCTTCACACATTCACTGCAATGATATGGCTTTTCCCCTGTGTGTGTACTCTCATGTTCTTTAAGGTGTGATAAACGACTAAACCTCTTCACACATTCACTGCAATGATATGGCTTTTCCCCTGTGTGTGTTCGCTGATGTCTTAGTAGGTCTGATGATCGACTAAAGCTCTTCACACATTCACTGCAATGATATACGTTTTCCCCTGTGTGTGTTGGCTGATGTCTTTGTAGGTCAGATAATCGACAAAACCTCTTCACACATTCACTGCAATGATATGGTGTATCCCCAGTGTGTGTTCTCTGATGGTGTTTTAGGCTTGATAAATGTTTAAAGATCTTCTCACATTCACTGCACTTGAATGGTTTTTCCCCTGTGTGTGTTCGCCGATGCAGTGTTAGGTCTGATAATCGACTAAACCTCTTCACACATTCACTGCAATTATATGGTTTTCCCTTGTGTGTTTGCTGATGTCTTTGTAGGTTTGAAAATTGAGAAAAGCTCTTCACACATTCACTACAATGATATGGCTTTTCCCCTGTGTGTGTTTGCTGATGTCTTTGTAGGTCTGATAACCGACTAAAGCTCTTCACACATTCACTGCAATGATAAAGGTTTTCCCCTGTGTGTGTTCGCTGATGCTGTTTTAGGTCTGATAATCGACTAAACCTCTTGATACATTCACTGCAATGATATGGCTTTTCCCCTGTGTGTGTTCGCTGATGTCTTTGAAGGTCTGATAATCGACTAAACCTCTTCACACATTCACTGCAATGATATGGTTTTTCCCCTGTGTGAGTTCGCTGATAGTGTTTTAGGTCTGATAACTGACTAAAGCTCTTCACACATTCACTGCATTTGAATGGCTTTTCCCCTTTGTGTGTTTGCTGATGCTCTTTAAGGAGTGCAGATTGACTAAAGCTCTTTTCACATTGAGTGCATTTGAACAGTTTTTCTCCTCTGTGTGTTTGCTGATGGCGTTTTAATATTGATGACAAACTAAAGCTCTCGCTGCATGTATCTGATACTTCTTTCTTAATTAGTGTCTCTGAGTCGGGTATATATTTGTCTATATCCCATGACTGTGTTTCTTGATGAAGCAAAATCACTGATAAAGCACTTGGATTATTCTCACATTCCTTGTATGTGTGTGGCATTTTGCATGTTTGCTTTCCGATTTAACAATAATACCTGCCACACTTATAATATTTTTCTGGCTTCTTTGTGGGTGATTGTGTCTTCAAACTGGATAATGGTTCTGCAAACTCGCGGGTAATGATCCATCCTCCTTCTGGTCGGTGCAAATTGGGACAGTGCTCTGTATTTTAGATAGCAGTACGCCTTTCCTTTACCTTCCAGTTGTCTGGCTCCACTCCATTGTGCTTTTCTCTGGTTGCTCTGGAATGGCCTGGAAGAGTTTACAATACACATCTAGCACTGAATGGTGGTCTGATATCACTTTAGCAAAGAAAGCAGTGTTGTAATCACATCATACCAATCGCACAATGAAAGCTGGTGTTGGACATGTTTACCCAAGAAGTGGATTATTAGTGTAGTTGTCTTTTTTTAAAGGTCATTTCTTAGTTTTGTGGCATGGAGGTGCTTGTAGAATCATGTAGAATCATGGAATTGGCCTCGATGCTTCTTACAGGATCTTTCAGTTTATGTTCGGGTTTGTCTGTCTCTGACTGCACTTATGTTTTTCAGAATATAGGAGCTCAATATTTCGGACTGTGTTTTCGCAGATTTACAGGATTATCTTCATTATCCTTAAACATTTTGTATATTCAAGGATTGTTTTCTGTTGGATGTAGAGAGATTTAAAATTACTTACATGGAAACATGGAATGTGCATACACATTTTCTTTTTAATTCAAAATCATTTTTAATGAATTTTAATACACAACAAAATCAGAATCAAACTGAGTAGACGGAGGAAACAAATAGGTGAAAAGGAACTAATAAGGTATAAGCATCATGGCTAATTCACAACGTCACTTAATGTAAACATCCCAGCTGTCAATGATAATGTCAGAACATAATACACTTACATCTTACATTTTATTTATTTATTTATTCAGTCTTTTCTATAGCGCAAACAAGACCCAAGATTAGGTGTCAGTTCAACAGCATTCAAAATCCGAAGATATACAAGTCCTTAAAGCACACTACGAGGTATATGTATCCATCTAAAAAGTGGAACATGCTTAAACTTACTAATAGTATACATATTGAAGTTTACTATGAATCAACGGGTGTTACAGTAGTACGGCATGTCATACTTAAACTTAAAAATAATACAACTACTGAAGATTACGTGGAATCCACACTGGTTACAGTGTTACATGTCCAGTCAAATAAACATGTGGCTTGATAAAGGTAACTGTAATTAGACAAAATCCCCGTCATCTAGAACATGGACTTAATGTAGCAAACAGAGTTGATTATAGGCGATAGAGCTAAATCGTTGAAAGCAAACTAGCTTGCGCTATCCCTAGTTTCATTGTTCTGAGATTAGCAGGACAATAATCCTGCTTACTGTAGCCTACTGGAACAGCTGAATGTAGAAGACCGAAGGATTGTCTGTTGTTCTCAGAAAGAGCCCTAGTATTGTCCGCTGTTAGTTATTGGAGGGGTTTGCTCATAAGAAAAGACTTAGCTTCCTTACATGTTACATGTTGATAATGTTGTAGCCTTATAAGCATAATTTATCACATTTAAGAGTTACAAATAACATACGAAAACAATAATACCGTATCTGTCATTGGTAAACAACATCAACCTAAATAATGTTTCTAGATTGATGAGTATGGATTGAAGTAGCAAATGAAAAGGTGTAGAAATAGGGCCTTCAATTTATGGGGGTTTGTTGGTGGTGAAGTAGTTATCTAGGATTATCTTCGTTGTGGTTTCCATAGGGAGTGTTGCAAAGGAATGTTATCAGATCCCGATATGTGATACCCAACTAAGCCAGGCTTGAAAGGAAGCCTTGTGTAGTCTTAACAGCCAATATCAGTAAAAGATCAAGTTGACTGCGGTCTACAGAGCTTCTGATGTTCGGGTCAATGAAGCCTTCAATGAGATATGAGAATTCTTTCTTAGGACCTATATTAAATATGTTTGCTACAAAGGAGAAAACCTTATCCCGAAAGGGGCCTACTGATTTGCAGTTGAAAATGAGGTGAGCAAGGTCTCTGTTCTTTTCATTGCAGTTCCAACAGACAGGGTCCTCTAAAAGTTTTTGTGTTTGCAGGCAAAAAGGTGTCCAAAAAACATTGTATATTTGCCAGAATTTCGTTTGAGACAGTACTGATGAGATCCTATGTGAGGTGACAGATTTCCATGTGTTGTTCCAGTCGGTCTCAGATGTGCATGTAGGAGAATGAGTATCCCAGTATTCAGTTGTTCATTTATTCATTCTTGTGGTCTTGGGTTGCAATAAGTGATATCATTTGAGCACATGATTGCCTAGTATGTTAAATTTATGAAGGAGTGTTGGTAGGGACCGTTCTCTATAATTGTATTTAGATTTGGAAATAGCCATCTTTAATTTCAGAAAATTATAGAATTCTTGATCTAACTGGTATTGTGTTTGTAAGTTCGAGAAGTGTTTCTTTATCCGAGTTACTGAGAAAAGAAGATGCCTCTGGTGATCCATGATTCCAAGTGCAGGGTCCGGCAATCAAATGTGATGTTTGGGTTTTGCCAGAGAGAGGTTAAAGAGGAGAATTTCATCTGGGATGGTCACTGTTTTATCAAAGGTTAATAGAGCATTGCAAGTATTTTTAGAAGTGGTGATATGCTTGCAGTTGGTTTTAAGTTGAGTAACAGGGTCTGGTTTTCGACCTCTAGCCACATGGGGGTGTAGTTATCAGGTTGTTGGAACCAGTAGATACCTTGTTTAAATAAGACAGCTGTCTGGTAATCTCTAAAGTTGGCTAAACTGACGCCACCTAGAATATTGGGCAGGTGGAGTTTTTTTATGGATATTCTAGTTTTTTTACCTTGCTGTAGGAAAGTGCCCCTTTTTGCATGGTTACCCCCCACTTTTGCCTGCCACATGATGCACTTTGACTTGGTATGCCCTGGGTCTCTGCCAATCAAGTTCCCAGGGCCTGTGTCTTTCCCAAAGCTGTACCTTCGTACCCCCAAAATCGCATCTCTGGCCACAAGTAAGCTCCTTGTAAAAGGTACCAGGTGAACCAAGGTCACTGTGAGCAGACAAGGCCTCTATAGGTTGCAGCACCTATTGTGTCACTCTTAGAGGCCCTGTACCTTAACACCCACACACTGCCTTTGAAGGCTGCGTGTTTTTGAACAGAGAAAAGTGAAGAGTCGACATAGCACACATACCTGTGTACTATGCCTACAATCCAATGTCTGTGGCCTACATAAGCCACCCCTCTAGCAGGCATACTAGACCACAGGGAGGGTAGAGTCATATGAGCCCTGTACCCCTACAGTGTCTAAGTCCATTCTTAGACATTGTAAGTGCAGTGAAGCCATACATAGTATATTGTCTGGGAGTTGGTTACTACGAACTCCACAGTGGCTTCACTGAAACCTGGGGTGTTTGGTAGCAGATTTCTCACACATTAAACCCACTTTGATGCCAGTGTGGGATTTAATGTAAAATGCACGCAGACGGCATCTTAGAGATGTCCTCTGAAAATTACCACTACTGGAGTGGTTTCTGAATACCTGTTGGTCAACTGCCACCCCAGACAGGTTTCTGGACCCGTGGGCAGAGAGTCTCTGCTCTCTAGGTCCAGAAACACAGCCATCCTGGGCAGAGGTGTCACACCTCCTCCCCCGGATGGGCTTGGTCCACGAAGGGGGAAGCTTCAAAAGCTTGCCGCCTTTGTACACTGTGCCTGCCTTTTGCTGCCCACAGCAACTGGCTCCTCCGGTTCTCACCCCCACTTTGGGCAGGAGAATCGGTGGGAAAACCGAACTAGGAGGAGAGGTGTGCCAACCTTTGCCAACTCCACCCCTTAGGTCGGGGAGGCGAAGTGAAACACACACAACAGTCCTCTCCACCTTGGAGATGAGGGGACCCAACCAATTAGGGAGACGTTCATACCCCCCTCCAACTCTCCCACTAGAGGGTGGCATAATAGGGGGTGTCCTCAACCCAAGGAAGGGACCCATTAATCTCAACCTTACACCCCAGTAATGACCCTAAATTTTGTATTTAGGGGCAACCCCGAACTTTGCCTCCTCAAATTCGAGGAAGAAAATGAAGGTCCGAAGAGCAGTGCTGACCCAGGAAGAAGAGGACACTTACTGCTTTGGCCCTTGCCCCATCAGCCGTCCCAAATTTGACTTGCCTATAGTGAGGAAACCGGTGTACCAGCAGCCTGCTTCTCCCCTGGAGCCTGGTGGACCTGCCCTGCACTCACCTTACAGTCTCCCATGAGCACCGGATTGAATCAACAAAGACTCCCAAGACCAGAACCCGGAACCAGGTGGCTCTGCGGTTCTGCAACACTCTGCACCTGATGCCCACGGCCCGAGTTCGAGCGGCCCAACACCACGAGGAGGTCTCCCCAGCAATCCTGACCTGGTATCCGGTGAATCCCCAACCTTCCACAAGCTCCAAAACGAAACCTGCAGCCTCAACCTGAAGGGTACCCCCAACCACGACCTGAGCTTTTAAGAAGAACACTATGCCCATACACCTGACGCCCCACGCCCTTGGGTGGCCCAAGCAACTGTGTCCAGGCATCCCCCAAGATGCCAACTTACCTCTCAAGCTGGTGGTCCCCTCCAGGAGGTTTATCTGCCAGAGCCTGCAGTGTCTTTGCCGAACCGAAGATCTCCTTTCATATCTACTGGGCAGGGCTGTAGTGTAGTTCCTATATCCTTGATAGGCTCTGTGCACTGGAATAACATACACTATAGATTTGACATAGGACAAAGGTCAGTATGTCTCTATCGAGTATATTAAACTTAATTACGTGTGTGTGCCAACTAATTCAGAGGTCACTAGAAACTTCTCGAATATACAAGAAGGGATTAGTCTCTGACAACAGCATAAACATGATAACTTTGTTTCCCTTAGAGTCGGAACAATCTCAGAATCGTGGAAACAATAGATAACAGTTTCACTCAGTCAATCGTGCATGCTTTGTTTCTACAGAGCTGCACAGAAATATAGAGATGGGCGTTTCAATAAAGGGGTTTATTGAAAAGTCTTATTTCTCATGCAAGAGATATGAACTGCTACAATCGTAAAACAGGCTGCAAAGTACAATATGTAAAAGGTTAGCAGTAAGATAAAAGAAAACTGCAATAGCATGGTTTGTAGCTATGACATATATTAATCAAAATACATACATAAATAACACAAGCTAAAATGTGAAACTCATCTGACGCTTCTAAATTGTTCAACCCCAGTGTACCTAACCTAAGTGTAGTACGAGGTTTGAAGTTGGTGCCGTTAACTAAAGTATAGCTAGCTATATTTCAGATTTAAATCTAGAGTTGCCAAAAGTTTCTCTAAGTTCTAATCCGTCCATACCTTAGAATGAGAGAGGTTGGAATCTCTTTTCTGGACTCGATAATCTAACACCCCGCAGGGGAAGTCAGAGAGCACTGGAGTTGGATTCTCTGCAAGGAGGATGACAGCGTCTGGTCAGTGAATCAGGCTGGAACTCGAACTCCTTCCGAACTTGCTGTGGCGAACCGCGTAGTCTTGGTAGGATCGAATCATCCGGGAACCGCAATTTGTCAGGGCAAGTGCAGGTATATTTATACCTTGAAGGTGTCTAGGAATGCCAGCATTGACGTAAAAGTTGGGCAGGAGAACTTCATGAATGAACCCCTAAGAAATAGATGTTCATGCATACTAAATGAGTTGTTGGAGAAATGAATATTAAAGCTGAGGGAAATTCCTAAAGGCTTAAGGGTATGGTTTTCCAAAAATTCGTTGTGACGCGGATGGACAGAATTAGGTGACCATGCCTGTATTTGGTTTGTACAGACATGCCTAAATAAGGGCTGGATTTCTATGCCTAAAGAAGGGCAATGTAAAATGTACCAATATAAGGGCATAAATCGGGGAAACCTATATACGGTATCCAAATCAGCACACAACACCCACTCCAGTTTCGTATGAACGACGTTACTAAATCCTAAATGTTTTAAACATATCTAAAACAGAGTATCGCATGAGTTGCTAAAATTATCAAAAAATATATGTTCTAAAAATGCATTACAAAACCATTGCTATGCATAAGGTGCTGTACATATTAAAAGCAATGTTTCATTCTAAGCATAGGATCACATTTGAATGCTAAATGAATGAACCATGAATAAATACACATGATGAAATGGCTCATTAATACAGAAGGAAAAAGGCCGAAACCACTTCATATCAGGTTTTATTTATTTATTTATTTATATCATTTCTAAAGCGCGCTGCAACCCTACGGGCATCCTGGCGCTGGAAAGTGCAACTAAAGAGCTGAACAGTAAAGGGCAAGTGAGTGGAAAAGCTCTAGGGAGGTGTGATGTTAGGGAAAAGCCAAGTCTTTATCCTTTTGCGGAAGAGCATCAGTTTGTTGGTTTTCCTAATTGCCAAAGGAAGGCTTTCCAGAGGTGGGCTGCCGCTATGCTAAAAGCTCTGCCACCATGAGTAGCTTTCCTAATCCTAGGTATACTAAGGAGATTAGTGGATGAGGAGCGGAGGGTCCGTGTAGGTTCATACCACTTGAATTTGGCCTGAAGGGGTTTAGGACCTAAACCATGTGCTGCCTTAAAAACGGTACACAGGGATTTGAACCGGATCCTCTGATGAACGGGCAGCCAATGCAACTCAGCCAGAGCAAGGGCGGTAGAAGACCGACGTCCTCGAGAAAGCACCATCTTTGCAGCTGCTGCCTGGATGCTCTGGAGTCTGGAAATCAGATAAGCAGGAGATTCCAGTAACAGAGCATTGCAGTAATCCAGGCGGCTGAGGATGGTACTTCTGACCACGGTTGCTCTGGTGTATGCCGGAAGTAAGGGCAGCAGTTTTCGAAGGCCCCGCATTAGAGCAAAGCAGCTGCTCACCTGTCTGTTGACGTTGGACTCAAGACTCAGTTTGTCGTTGAGGCTGACCCCAAATTCCGCACCGTTTTCACTGGTGCCAATGGCTCACATGAGTCCAGGTTATACAATCAATTGTTGACGTGACAAGGTGGCATACTGTCCCTGGAAGTGTTATCAAAGAATTATTTTCTCTATGAATAGTTCTACTATAAGCAGATTACTGTGCCCAAAAAATGAAAAAATAAAAATTTGGGGAAAAAAATTAATCATAGAAAAAAGTTCTAAAATCAGTCCCTTGTTTTTAAAAGAATGAAGGCCAAATTCAGAGTCTCTACGGAACACTGTGTGCCTGAATCAAAAGTTTGTGGGCCTGGAGAAAACATGAACTCTTCTAATCCTGAAAACAAAAAGTCGTCTACCGTTGTAGGTGAAAGTTGGACTACATTATGTAGAAGATTAACAGCACATAGATGTGAAACATCGCCTTCAGCATGGGAAGCATCAGCAATGTTCGAATTGGATGTTACCTGCGTGCCTGTTCCTTCCTCTCATACATCAGCAGTAGCATTTTGCATCTGTGAGATCTCAATGAATGCCGCCATCAGGATTGGTACACATAGTACACATACACATAGTATGGGCTGTTACCAGGTCCAGCAGAGTATCGATATCCGTAGGCATGACTGATGTGAGTGTTAGACAAGTGTCCAGAAAGCATTTTTCACCGCATAGCAGGCAGCGTAGAACAGATTGGTCTGACTGACAGAAACTAAGTGGTGTTTAATTCTCGTAGACGAGGTGATCGCAAAATGTGGACGATGCGCCCACGACACTTCATCCCTAATAGAATTTTCTCCATGGTGAGCTAGGTGTCGCTGGTGATTTGGCTTACCATATCGTAGCAGTAGGAGCAAAAATAGTATCCCTGCAACGAGTGCTAAAAGGAGCGGCAGTACGCCAAACACAAAGTGCACGAAGTTTGGAAAAATTCCGAGGACTGCTTGAAAAGGTGTTAACAGTCCTGCACACACGTTGTTAAAGTCATGTACAATACCGCTTGTATCAAACATGTTTACGATACGACCTAACATTTCTAAGAAATGCACGGGGCAGTTTGTATTCAAAAGGGCATGTATCTCCGCAGAAGTCCTTGCGACTTGCATATCATAGTTTTCTTTGGCAGAGGTCAAAGGCACAGTTTTTTGTAAAAGAATGGCTTTCATTCTGCTTAGACTATCAACTTGTATAGAAGAGATATTCAGTGAAGGACATAACGGGAACTCCCTAAGTCTATTTGGGGAAACAAGACTTGCACACAGCAAGTGACCCTGGATGTAACCGTTACTAGATATGTGATACCTGGCAGCATGCCACAGAAGCTGTGATCATTCGACATAATTTAACTCCCATTCGAAAGTTGACCAAATATTGGAATAATCACTGCTGCCGGTGAACCGTGCATGTGGCAGAGTAAGTATGCAGTGAAACCTTCACAGGCCCGCGTATGTTAATACCCTGACAAAGGAGAGAACCCCTTAGTGTGTGTTCAGTTCAGTTCAGTTCAGTTCAATTCCTTTATTCGGTTTTCATGACATTACAAAAACCATAAAAGTACAGCTTTTTATAAAAACATTGATAAAAAATTATAAAAAGATCATCCTCTAATTACAATAAATGTGCGTGTTCACAGTTTTCACTGCTAAGAAACACTTCAAGTGCCCCACTCCAACATCTGTGTGTGTGTAAGGTAAATCCCAGAATGTCTTGATGTATTCTTTACCCAACCTTTCATATTTGCCTGCTGGTATATGGTTTAGGCAATACTGAAAATGGAAAGTCGTAACAGGCATAGTAATTCTTCCATGTATTAGCTATTCAGTAGCTGGTTTTTCTGCGACTGTGAATGGTAATTTTTCCAGTTTTTCAATGCTCAGCACCGTATAGGCTGCTCCCCTTTGTGCCAGTTTAATCTGTTTATCAGTTAGATTGAATTCTGCAAACAGTGATGTAGTATTGATTAAACGCCAAGGCACAAAGCCAGAATGCAAGTTTTGTAGCGCCCAGCCTAATAGCATGATAGAATGTAATTTAGACTGACCATGTTACAACATGACCAAATCTTGTTCCATGATGTCTATGACAGAGGATACAATGCTGACCAAAGAATATATCCTGGGCGACAGAGTCGTTAACCCATTGTCTACCACAGAGAGAGATTTTTCTATTCGTTCTACAGTTTCTGCTTGTGTGACCTTCCATAACGCATTATAAGCAGCGTAAATACCGGCATATATGAAACGTTTTTGATGCGGTTTTCTTGGTCCTAACAAGAATCCCCTAAGGTCTGCGCCTTCTTGAAGTAAAGTTAAATGATCTTTTTACATCCTCTAGTGTAGCTTTCTGTAGCCAATCACCGAGACCAGGAAGACTGTCACCCAGGCACTCGTCACCAGCCGACTGGACTACGGAAACGCCCTCTACGCCGGAACCACAGCCAAGCTACAGAAAAGACTCCAGCGCATCCAGAACGCCTCCGCCCGACTCATCCTGGATGTCCCCCGACGCAGCCACATCTCCAGCCACCTGAGGAACCTGCACTGGCTCCCCGTCGACAAGAGGATCACGTTCCGGCTCCTCACCCACGCACACAAGTCTCTCCACGACCTGGGCCCCAAGTACCTCAACGACCGCCTGACCTTCTACACGCCCACCCGCCAGCTACGGTCCACCAGCCTCGCCCTCGCAGCCGTACCACGCATCCGAAGAGCCACCGCCGGAGGAAGATCCTTCTCTTACCTGGCTGCCAAGACTTGGAACTCCCTCCCCATCCACCTTCGGCTGACCCAGGACCATCTCGCCTTCAGGAAACAACTCAAGACCTGGCTGTTCGAGCAGTAGCATACCCCTCCCCCCAAGCGCCTTGAGACCCTCCCAGGTGAGTAGTGCGCTATACAAAGGGCATGATTGATTGATTGATTGATCAAGACAAAGTTTCCCTACACCAGAGGTCTTCAAACTTTTGGATGCCGAGACCCCCTGTCAACATTTTCAAGCGCAAGAACCCCTCCTGACAAAAAATTCTAAACCTCTAGGTTATGAGGAAGGTGAGGACCAAATTATACGACAGGCTTGACTAAATTGTGTGAGTAGAAAATGAAAATAATGTTCTGTGATGCTGCGTATTTTGGGGTAGCATTGCTTTATTATTTAGAATTTTTTTAAACACAGTAATACTGAGGTAAGATTTCACCCCATCAGTACCAGTTTATAACCAAAATACAGCAGTTAACATCAGAAAGATGTCTAATCAACCTCTGTGAAGGGCCTCCCAATCCGCAGGAATACGCACTGCCATATTAGAAGCTCACCTGGCCACGGCCGGGAGCAGCAAGGGTGCATTCAAACCGTGGCGGTCTTGTGCAGAGTTAAGCAGTTTACCCATGCCCCTTTCCTCTCACCCCCTTCCTTTCATCCCTCTCTTCTCTCCTCTCCCAAACCCGGATCCCTCTCTCACCTTGCAGGCAGATGGTTATTAGCCCCAGGACACCTTTTGGTAACAGTAGCGCACTACAAATGTAAATAATAGGCAGAAGCAGGGGATCCACTAGACCCGAACTTTGGGGGGGGGGGTGTTAACACTCCCAGCCAGGGCTTGTCCAAGCACTGGTCGCACACGGTGCAACAGTCTGTCCACCTTCTCCATGAAATCCCTCACTACCACTCACCAACAATACACCTCATCTCTCTATAGCACCTGTCTGACAAACATTTCATTTTTTTATAGCGCTACTCATAGTTTACTCACACTCAGTTCTGTGATGTGCATGGTACATCTTCTTTGTACCAGGCACTTTAACTTTCTGCACTGTGTGGATGACAAGAGTGCCCATGTGACTGCACGGCGAGCAATGCAACAGTGTGAGAGTAGGGTAAAAGGAGTGACTGCAGGGTGAATTTGGGTTCAGATGTAAGTGCAGAGTGGGACGAATTAGTGCATGGTTAGTGATGGCCTTGTTTGAGTGAGCTACAGATTGAGCAGTAAGGGGGGACATGTGAGTGAAGTGTCACATGAGTGCAGGGTGAGAAGTGTGCTCGTGTGACTACAGGGTGAGGTACAGAGTAAACAATGCAAGCGAATTGTTTGTGCAGAGGGATCACTGTGAGAGCAGGGTGAGCGGGTGAATGTTGGGAGTGCATGGTGATCAGTGTGAGTGCATTGTGATCACTGTGAGTACATTATGATCACTGTGAGTGCAGGGTGAGCGGATGAATGTTGTGAGTGCATGGTAATAAGTGTGAGTGCATTGTGATCAGTGTGAGTGCTTTGTGATCTGTGTGAGTGCATTGTGATCAGAGTGAGTGCATTATGATCACTGAGTGCAGGGTGAGCAGGTGAATGGTGTGAGTGCATGGTAATCAGTATGAGTGCATTGTGATCAGTGTGAGTGCATTGTGATCAGAGTGAGTGCATTATGATCACTGAGTGCAGGGTGAGCGGGTGAATGGTGTGAGTGCATGGTGATTGGTGTGAGTGCAGGGTGAGCGGGTGAATGTGAGTGCATTGTGATCAGTGTGAGTGCATTGTGATCACTGTGAGTGCAGGGTGGGTGGGTGAATGGTGTGAGTGCATGGTGATTGGTGTGAGTGCATGGTGATCGGTGTGAGTGCATGGTAATCAGTGTGAGTGCATGGTAATCAGTGTGAGTGCATGGCGATCAGTGTGAGTGCACTGTGATCAGTGTGAGTGTATTGTGATCACTGAGTGCAGGGTGAGCGGGTGAATGGTGTGAGTGCATGGAGATTGGTGTGAGTGCATGGTGATCAGTGTGAGTGCATGGTAATCAGTGTGAGTGCATGGTAATCAGTGTGAATGCATGGTAATCAGTGTGAGTGCATGGTAATCAGTGTGAGTGCATGGTGATCAGTGTGAGTGCATGGTGATCAGTGTGAGTGCATGGTGATCAGTGTGAGTGCATGGTGATCAGTGTGAGTGCATGGTGATCAGTGTGAGTGCATGGTGATCAGTGTGAGTGCAGGGTGAGCGGGTGAATAGTGGGAGAGCATGGTGATCAGTGTGAGTGCATTGTGATTGCTGTGAGTGCATGGTGATCAATGTAAGTGCATGGTGATCAGTGTGAGTACATGGTGATCAGTGTGAGTGCCTTGTGATCGCTATGAGTGCATGGTGATCGCTATGAGTGCATGGTGATCAGTGTGAGTGCATTGTGATCGCTGGGAGTGCAGGGTGAACGTGAAAGTGAAGGCGAGAATGAGAAGTGAGTAGTCTGAAAGCAGGGTGCATTCCCAGAAACTTGAAGCGTAGGGTTTCAGATATAAGTTAAACTATTGCTATAATGGCATTAATCCGGGTTCAAGGGTGGAGGAAATAAATAATGTGCTGATCCTGCAACAAACTTCCAGTCTAATGATTAGGGTTACCAGCTCATTATTTGGGTGGCCCAGAAATAAGCAGTCACGTACAGCTGTATTTTTTGCACTTATCTGTGAATACTTAGAACAGCAAATATAAATAGAAAGCACTTTTAATTGTGTTCTAGGGATGCCTCAATGATCCATGACTAATAATTAAAGAGAATAAAGACAGAAAAGTCACATAACTAATTAATACATACTTTTTTATTCATAACTCAATTTAGTGTCAAGAGCAGGTCTCTGCAGGATCTTTAAACAACACATAGCAGGCATGTTTCTTTTGGCAACCCAACTTTATATTTCTTTTCATTAAATGCATTCTCACACTACAGCAGTAAGTGTAAAAATACAAATGTAAGGAATAGGCAGAGTGGGGGCCCAGAGGGTACTGGAACTAAAAAAAAACTAAGCTTTGTTAACACAGGCATGTAAATATGCTAATGGTCTTTAAAGACCTGTGAAAAACTCGGGCCAGAGATAAGACTCCAGACACTGCCCAGCCGAGGCCCCAGGAGCGCGAGCTGCACTGCAGCAGCTGAGACACAGGATGGGGGAGGAGGGGGGCTGAAGCCCTGGAGGCCAGGGCAGAAGTGACACTGTGAAGGCGCGACCCCCTTTACATCGCTCCACGCCCCCCCTGAGGGTCGCGCCCCACAGTTTGAAGACCCCTGCCCTACACTGTATGTTGTAATTACCCCTGGCTGCTGTCTTTGAATATAGCGTGGCCTGTTAAAGGTGAAACCTTGTATTTTGTTCAGAAAACGATCTTGACAGTGGTTTGTGTCTAAGGACCAGAGCAACCATTTTTTCCATTCAGGTTCTGATCTGTTGTGCTATTACTTGCAGGTGCAGGTATAGACGGAGTGTTCATGTCTTTTATCTTGCCTAATCCAAGGCATGAATTTTTTGGGACGGTATCGTTCAAAAACGTAATTTGCTCAGGGATGATACAGGCTCTAAACAAAGCGTATATTCCCTGTACTTGCCAATCTTTAGTACCCAAGACAGTTTTTGTCTCAATGTTGTCTTTCCAAAAGTCGTAACCCTGTCTAGACAGTTGGGCAATAAAGGCTGTAGAGTAAATCTGTTTTGTATTTGTTAACATATTGTTGATCCCTGTCTTGTTGACATTTATAAAGTAAAATGTTTCGGCATTTGATACATTGAACCCTAAAAACTATGGAAATTTCATTGCAAGTATTTTTGAGGTACCCTTTGGTGGTGTAGGACAATATTCCCATTGGTTACACATAAATACATTTCCAGGTGTTGCAGATTTATGCAGGAAATGATGACCATAATGGTTATAACCATACAGTTGTTCATAGTCTGATGAACCTTGTAAATATTCATTATTAGTAAATGCAGTTATCATCTATAGATCAGACATCATATTATTAACAGACTCGAAGTCCCAATCATCAGAAAAGGTACTAGAGGTAATAAAGTCACTTTATGAAATTTTAAATAAGTGTAGAATCTTCAAAAGCTCTGACGGGCCAAAAATGTCATATTCTGTTTTGTCCCAAACTATTCTATCCGGTATAGGAATTACAGTTTTGTTCACTGCTGACAAGTCTCTTGCTTCACGATGGGATGATTTGTGTGGCTGGAGAAGAAAGTTCACTTGTTTACTTGCTGTGTCTATTTGAATATATCTTCCATTAATCAGCATACCCAAAGTTATTACCAGCGCTAACCAAAGTAGAAAGAAGAATATTCCCAAAACAATCCATAGTTCAATCCATGGTGAAACTAGATAAGTCTTTTTCAAGAGTTGAAAAAAGTCTGTGGCTTGTTCTTTGAAATTTCTTTGTACTGGC
This sequence comes from Lissotriton helveticus, assembly GCF_964261635.1. Lineage (NCBI taxonomy): Eukaryota > Metazoa > Chordata > Amphibia > Caudata > Salamandridae > Lissotriton > Lissotriton helveticus. The sequence goes on along the minus strand of NC_136057.1, from coordinate 190,458,325 downwards.
ATAGTTTCAGGTTCGGTGGGATCCTCTGAAAATGTTTCAAAGTTAATGAAATAGCCAACAGCAGTTCTGTCAATGGTTGGAATTGCATCTGGATTTGATGAAATTGCAAGAGGTATAAGTTCCATGGCATTATTGCATAGGCCTCTGTTTCTCACTGTAGAGTCGTCAAAGGTGATGAGTCTTTCAGTTTGAACCTCTTGGATTGTAGCTGCAGGAGTGCATCTTCTACATTGGCAGAGTCCACTTGGCCTACAGTTCAGTATCGGCCACACAGTGTGGTTTGATCAAGTCGATGGACACAAATCTATTCTTTTTACCAGCAAGGTGCGGCAAGAGTACTGTTCTTGATCCATGGATTGCTAGGACAGGTACTGGTTGTCTGTAAGAAGGCCCAAATTCCTTCTTGTCCGTGATTTTTTCTCCGACTAGATCACCAAGCTTTGGGATCCAGACAGGCCTTGCTGGGACGGCCGGACTGTTCTTAGTGGTGGTTGGCTTTAGGATCACGTTGCTTTGTTTCGTTCTTAGTTCATTTAAGTCCTGCAAAACAGCCAAACGATCTTTGATTTTAAATACTTTGTTATCCATCACTGTCCCTTTCATATCAAGGTCCGGAACCATTATTGTAGTCCCAAATAGGACTTCATATGGAGTAACACCCCCTAGAGAACTTCTTGGCAAGTTGTTTATAGCGCACTGTTCCCCATGAAGATGTTTGACCCACCCATCACCAGAACCTAATACCCTAGCTGCTATAGACTGCTTTATGTCCTGTTTTTTTCTTTCCACTTCAGAATTTCCCTCAGGATGGAATGCAGAATAATACCGCAATGCTACGCCCAAACTGGCCATGGCTTCTTTGTAAGCCCTAGAGCTAAACGCAGGAGCCTGGTCAGAATGTAGTGTGCCTATTGCGTATGTGCTGATAAAGACTCGCAAATCTTTTATAACAGTTCGAGCGCCAGCCGAGCACTGAGGCCACATCCATAGAAACCTAGAACACGAATCCACTGAGACCATGATATATTTATGTTGCCATCCCTCTGGAAGTCACCGCAGTGGTCCAGGTAATCACAAGCCAATGGTTTATCTGAAATAAACAGGGGCTTCTGCACAGGGCGTTTCACAGTAGAGACTTTCATCTTTTGTGATAGTTCACAGTCCAAAACATAGTTTCTAGTTTGTTTCCTAACGCCGGGCCACCAGTATCTTTGTTTTAATAAAGATACTGTGGCGGAAACATCTGCATGAGCAGAGGCGAGCCCTTTATGGGCTGCTAAGATTAGCCCTAATCTGTGTTCCATGTTTGGAATTACTCTATCCCCCACTCAAGGGATTCGAACAAACGGAACATTGTTTGCATCAAGTATATATGAGTGGAAATTGTTTAGGTAACGCTGCACCGCTGCCTTTGCTTAATGCATTGACAGCCAGCATTATTTTGCTGTCTATTTTCATTTTTGAAAGAGTGATTGCAGCTACGGAAGCCATTTGCACAGCCCCTTTCGCTGCTTCATCGGCCAATTAATTCCCTTCAACGTGAACGCCATCAAGTCAAGTCAAGTCAAGTCAGGATATTTGTATTGCGCACATATCACTTCTAAAGAGTCTCATGGCGCATGCAGACAGTTCTGACAAGGAGGAGAGTAGCTGAAGTTAACAAAAGAGCCAGGTCTTTAGCTTCTTTCGGAAACTGGTGTGTTCAAAGGTTGTGCGCAGACCAAGAGGCATTTCATTCCAGAGAGATGGTGCCAGGAAAGAAAAAGCACGACCTCCATTCCGAGCAGTTTGAATTCTTAATGGGGTGAGTAGTGACTCAGTGCTAGATCTCAACAGTCTCCCTGGCGTATTCCATGTGAGTTTCTGGGTCCAGTATTTTGGGCCCCTTCCATACATCTGTTTATGAACCATACATAGTGTTTTAAACATAATGCGTTTTTTTACAGAGAGCCAGTGTAAAGTTTTTAAACACGGCATAGAGGGGGATCTTCGGGGTAGGTCGAGAACAAGGCGAGCTGCAGTATTTTGCAAGACCTGCAGTTTCCTCAGATGGCATTCATTTATAGCAAGTAGTAACGAATTGCCATAATCAAGCCTGTTTATGATGAGGCCCTGTACCAAAGGTTTACGAGCTTCCATCGGTATCCATTTGAAAACCCTACGCAAACCGCGCATGATGCCAAAACAGGTGCCAACAACATGGTCCACTTGCACTTTCATGGAAAGTTTATTGTCCATATGTAAGCCCAATTTACGGACAGATTCCTTAGGGGACGGGCAGTCACCCAATTGAGTAGGCCACCAGTCCTGACTCCAAAGTTCCCTGGCTTTGTCAAACAGCATGACCAGCATGACCTCTGACTTGCTGCCGTTTAATTGCAGATGATTTTGATCCATCCAGTTTTTTACCTCCCTCAAGCAGTTCTTAAAGCGGCTTTTTGTCTCGTTAACGTCAAGGCTGAGGGTGGCCAAAATTTGAGTATCGTCGGCGTAGGATAAAACATCAAAGCCGAACGCTCTGATTACTTTGGCCATGGGTGCCATATAAATATTAAAGAGCGTGGGGCTCAAAATAGAGCCCTGCGGCACCCCCCTTTTGACAGGACGAGTACTAGACTGGATTTGGCCTATTTGTACCGTGGTCGTTCGGTTAGTCAAATAACTACTGAACCACTCCAGTACCTGCCCTCTGACACCAATCTCCCAAAGCCTCTGAATCATAATACAATGGGAGATGGTATCAAAGGCCGCAGACAAATCCAAAAGGACCAGGATGGATGATTGACGTTTGTCCAGGGCAGTTCTTATATTATCTATGACCTCAACCAGTGCTGTCTCCGTACTGTGGGCAGCACGGAAACCAGACTGTGAGCTGTCAAGTAGGTCGTTAGATTCAAGATATTTCACCATCTGTTCATTGACCGAAGCTTCCAGTATTTTCCCAAAATACGGGAGCAGGGAGATAGGTCGGTAATTTACATAATTGTTGGCATCCGCTTCAGGTTTTTTCAATATCGGCCTTACTCTCGCCGCCTTCCAGATTTCTGGGACATCTGCCTCCAATAGTGATTTATTTAGTAGACAAGTAAGGCGATCCACCAACGCTGGAGCGAGTAAGGTAAATAGTTTTGGAGGTAGTTGGTCATTCGGGGAGCCTGATTTAATCTTTTGACCTACTATAAAGGTCTTATCTTCATTAAACATTTCGAAGGTTGTCCATCTAGAGGGAGACTTATCAGTGATGGAATCGTAATCAAGACTCCGTGTAATCTGAGAATCTAAGCTGAAAGATTCACATATAGCTGTAATTTTATCCTCCAAAAATTTGGAGAGAGCTTCAATCCACTCTACGGTGTCGGTAGTCAATGATGGATTTTTTGAAGAAGTAAATTCTTTTAGAATATGATGGAGCTCTTTTGATGAATTTTCAGCTTTGATTATACGATCTGCTAAGTACACCCTCTTGGCTGATCTTATTTCCCTCATATAGTTGGTATGTAAAGTTTGATAGGACCTTCGATCAGTGGCATCCTTACTTCTTCGTCATTTTTTTTCAGCGGTTCTTACAATGGCCTTGGTTACTTTTAGCTGTTCCGTGAACCAGGGCGATGGTTTCTCCCTACACCTAACCATACGAAGGGGGGCAATATCATACAGGGCCCTACCAATCGCTGTCTCAGGGTGTATTGCTGCTAAATTAACATTTCCCGTCAGGTCTATGGGGTTTTCCTGAAATTTCTTCGAAAAAGAAACAAGCGTGATCTTTTTCAAGGTTCTGCATGTTTTTAGATTATTTTTACTGGACGAGCCCGACACACATCCATTTATAGTGAATTTCACTAAGTAATGGTCCGTCCACAATAGTGGGGTAGGGGGGTCTACCCATACATTGGGAGAATTGGTGAATAGAAGGTCCAATGTATGTCCGGCACTGTGATCCTTTGACTAAGATCAAGGGTGCTCATGGTGGAAATTAGTTTTTCTGTTTCAGCATCTGACGGATCATCTGCATGGTAATTAAAATCACCCAATAACAGGAACTTGTCCGCCTTCAGGGCATGGGGGGCAATGACTTCTAACAGAGTATTTGGAAACTCTCCTTTTATCCCAGGAGGTCGATAGAGCAAAGCTCCTTTCCAGACTTCCTTAAAAGGGCCACTCATTTTAAAGACAATAATTTCTGTTTGGTCAATAACTTCGCTTTCTAACACACAGATATTAACAATCTCTTTAGCAGCAATCAATATCCCCCCCCTTTAGCGGCCATCCTATCTAACCTGACAATTTTATACAGTTGAGGAAAAGCTACATGGAGGTCTGGCGCGGCATGCTCATGCAGCCATGTCTCTGACACGAAACATAGGTCTGGAGTTTCAGCATCAAGGAGACTCCATATCTCGAGTGCGTGCCTGTGAATTGATCTAGCGTTGAAATAAACCGCTGTCAATTTCCTCGGGACTATGGTGATTAAGTTGGAGTCGGCCCCAATAGCTGGCCTATCAAAAAGTAAATTTGCACTGCGAGAGCAGGAAGTCGTTTGTAAAGTAGCTAATAGTGCCTCAGGCACCGGGGCACAAGAAGTATTCAACTCCAACAGTTCTTTCCTAGAGTACCTGAGAAGTGGTATGTTGGAAGAAGCCATTTTCCTTAAGCAGAGTACGCAGAGACAAACACAATCACCAAAATGATAGTGGTATGGCGGCTGCCGGCGTTCTGGCGCGGACGGGCGCAGACAGGCTTGCCTTTGGCGCGCCGCTGCGTGCGTCCGCGCCTTCCTCCCAGTTATGTAGGTGTAGGGGGCCGGAAAGCTAGAGTGCTACAATTTCTGCCGAGTGCCCCACCAGAAGTGGGTTATGCCTGCGATGATCCTCCATTCAAACGGCACAAGCGGTGACGGATCGGGATCTTAGGCAGTCAAAAAGGGAAAGGCACAATCCTAATGCAGGAGAGTGTACTTCAATATTGGTGATACATTTTAAAATGGTGAGTTTGCGGCGCAAATTAGAAAAACTATTTTAAAAACAAATGGTTTGATTTCATTAAAACAAAGTGCACATTTACTCTGGGCACGCAATTGTTATCACGAGTGCTGGACAAACAGCATTACCCTCCAAATCAGGGTGCCGCTGCGCGCGTCCGCGCCTTCCTCCCAGTTATGTAGGTGTAGGGGGCCGGAAAGCTAGAGCGCTACAATTTCTGCCGAGTGCCCCACCGGAAGTGGGTTATGCCTGCGATGATCCTCCGTTCAAACGGCACAAGCCGTGACGGATCGGGATCTTAGGCAGTCAAAAAGGGAAAGGCACAATCCTAATGCAGGAGAGTGTACTTCAATATTGGTGATACATTTTAAAATGGTGAGTTTGCGGCGCAAATTAGAAAAACTATTTTAAAAACAAATGGTTTGATTTCATTAAAACAAAGTGCACATTTACTCTGGGCACGCAATTGTTATCACGAGTGCTGGACAAACAGCATTACCCTCCAAATCAGGGTGCCGCTGCGCGCGTCCGCGCCTTCCTCCCAGTTATGTAGGTGTTGGGGGCCGGAAAGCTAGAGCGCTACAATTTCTGCCGAGTGTCCCACCGGAAGTGGGTTATGCCTGCGATGATCCTCTGTTGAAACGGCACAAGCCGTGACGGACCAGGATCTTAGGCAGTCAAAAAGGGAAAGGCACAATCCTAATGCAGTAGAGTGTACTTCAATATTGGTGATACATTTTAAAATGGTGAGTTTGCGGCGCAAATTAGAAAAACAATTTTAAAAACAAATGGTTTGATTTCATTAAAACAAAGTGCACATTTACTCTGGGCACGCAATTGTTATCATGAGTGCTGGACAAACAGCATTACCCTCCAAATCAGGGTGCCGCTCACGTTGATGACTCAGTGTGTGTATCACGTGAATGTTTTGCAGTCCGTTTCGCAACTGAACTACTTGTTCCCAAAGCATTTTGTGCTTGATTGAGCCACCTTTTGCATCTTTGAAACCATTTTGAAGCCAGTTCCGTAAATATTCATAGTAAGATTGAACACAATAAAAACAATTGCTCACTATGCGTGTGGGGAATTCGCGATCCGTATTTTCAAGTGCCATTTTGAATGCTTGCAGTTCAGCTCGCTGAGCTGTACAATCTCCGAGAGATTGTGCTTTTGTGACCATTGGTCTGAATTTACCATCTCGCATGCAACCTTTAAAGATAGCACACGCTGAACTGTAAGCTAATATACTCCCCGTAGTGGGTTGTGCAGCTCCGTCAGTATAAATTATAAATTCGCACTGATCAAGAGGGAGAATTTCAGTAGGCAGAGGACATTCATGTTCATATTGCAGGATTGCTTGTGTTTTCAATTATGGATCAAAAATATATTTAACATCAGTTGCAGCAAGAGAATTAACTCATTGAATCTATCTCGGATGTAAAGCTTTAGCATTTGGAATGCTCGCTTTGGTCACTGCCTCTAAGGCTGGTACAGGAGTTACGACCATAATGTGCTTCCCCTGTGCTAGGGCTCTTTCTTTTGCTACAGCGGTTTAAACTCCTGTCAGACTTTTCTCTGTAGAAGTGAATTTCATTTCTGCTTGTGTATACAAGTGTGATTTGCATGCAATTGGTACCTTTTCACCTTCGTTAAAAGTTAAGTAGGTGAATCCGCATTGACCCGGAATTATTCGGATCACTAGATTGCATACGTTTACGCGTGTTTGCAAATGTTTTGTTGCTAACATGTCTGTTTGAAGTGAACGCAAAATGTCTGTGTGTTTTTGTGTCCAATTTGTGATTTTAAAATCAGGTTTAATTAGTTCGTAGAGAGGTTTAACCCTTTCTGTGTAATTTAGGATGCAAGTTCTTCCAAAATTCAGGAAACCTAGAATCGACTGTAAAAATGTTTGCGTTTTTGGAGTTTGGAGCAACGCACATTTTTCTAAAAAGTTGGCTGCCAGGCTTCTGCCTTCACTGGATAGTTCATATCCTAGAAAAAGGATGTTGAGGTGGGCAATTCGTGACTTCTTAAAGTTGAATTTGTAACCTCTCAGAGGCAAAGCCCAATATAATGGTGCTCACCCTGTTCAAGTCCTTATCCAGGTCATCGTCTGTCAGGTAGATATCATCGACATATGACAATGCCTCATCATCATAAGTTTGTAGTAACTCTTTAACTCCTGCTGAGAATAACACCGGGCTGTTTTTGAACCCCTGGGGCAGTCGACAAAATTGGCGATTGTTCCCCATTATTGAGAAAGTAGTCAAATATCTGCTTTCTGGTGCAATATTTTGAGAAAAGAAACCATTTGAAATGTCTAATGCAGTTTTATAATTTTTACGCACAATGTTATTCATTAATGCTGTACTGTGTGCATTTTGCACTGCAAATGTTTTCCAACAAGAATTTAGATGTCTGTAATCCAAGACTAGACGATATGTATTGTCTGGTTTAGAGACAGGAAACAAAGGATTGTTCATTGAAGAGGTGCATGTTTCAATCACCCCTTGGTATTCAAGTTGATCTAAAATCTCCCTGACCTGTTTTTTTGCTTCTTGCTTAACTGGGTACTGCCTTTGTGCAGTTGGTTGACTTTTTAACTGGATTCTATGGTGAGGTGAGGCTTCATCCCATCCTATATGATTTTTATACAGTGCTGGGGCTTAGGCCACTGCCCATTTCCTGGCTAATGTATATTTTAAGTTATTTGAACATGGTTGGAGAAGGCCGGCATAATGATGTCCTCGCCATGTGGGCACTCCCTGACAAATTCTGGTGGCCAGTCCTGTTCTGCTAGAAGTATATCATAACCCTTTGAAAGTTGCTCCTAAAAGAGTGCCTTTACTTTTCATGGTATGTCTCCCTCCATCTGGAGTGTTATTTTATATAACCTATGTGGAGAACTAACCCTGGTGTCTACAGTTTCAACTTACATGTCCTCATTCAAGTCTACTGTCTCCTGAAGTCCCTTCAGGTTCTGGCAAGCTATTTTAACTTCTGCTGCACTGTCCAGCATGGTCTGGACCCATTCTCCGTTCTTGAATTGTTTTCTCAGTATCCTCGGCATGTCTGATCTTCAGACTTGCTACCTTCTTTTTGGAGAATTGAGGGTTTGCTTTATTTTTATGAACGTGTTGATCGTCTTTGGACTTCACGCGTTCTTCCTTGTTTTCTGACCGTCCTCTTCTTTCGGATGTCTTTGACGATATCTGAAAGGTACGAGAGGAACGTGTATCATTATCTTGATATCTATCAGGTTTTTTCAAATTATCCTATTCCTGAGGTTGTAACTCCTTTCAGAGGGCTCCTCTGGAGACCTGCCTCGGGAATGAGAACGCTTCTCTTTGGACTGCTGTTTGCTATTTTCCCACTTCTTTTTAGAAGTGGTTGGAGTATTTTTAGAAAATACCTTATCAGGACTTTCAGACAGTTGTGGTTTTACTGGTTTCCCTCCCAAACTGTCTTTTCCTAATTCTTCAGAGGATTTTTCAATTATTCTGGCTAATTCTTGTGGTTGTTCTGCTACATCAAATTCCCTTCGTTTCTGGCAGATCGCCACTGATGCGGCTTCTCCTTTAATATTAGATAATATTATTGCTGAGACCTGGTCGAAATTTTTAAATGACTTCGAACTTAAATTCAGAGCCCCGTATCTGTTTCAGGACATCCGGTATTACCGCCATCGACGGAACACCATGTGTTTTTGTGTAGATAGCAGCAAAGACTGTGCTCCAAGAGGTGCAGTCTTCCAGATGTGGTGTGATCCCCATTGGTAAACAGATTGTTAAAATTCTGTGTTTTTCAAAAGGTGTAGTATTGGGAAATACTACTACGATTTGAGTAATTTTTTGAGCTAACCAGAATGGAATTTGTTTGCGTTTTGCGAGTAATTTACTTATGACGGAGTGTAAAGTCTGTGGAGTGATTTTTTGTGTATTCCCCTCGTGTGTATTAAGTTGTGGAATAAGTAATGGTGGTTGCACTGTAAAAGTCCGCATGACATATAGAACCAATTATCTGTAAATTTTAATTAACTCCTTGAGTTGAGCAAGTAATTCTGCATCTGGCATAATGTCAGGATGTAGTGTGTAGCCAGCTAAAATCGGCCATGTAGCTCCTGGTCTACGTAGTGGACCAAGCCCAGTAATATGATTTTGTTTTAGGGCGCTCCTGGTATGTGAGTGGAATTTCAACATCCTCGAAAGGAATGTATTCCTCTGGTGGATCATCTTTTTTGTAGAAGTGGAACATTTGTGTTACTGGATTCACTACTGGGAATATAACCCAGGAATAGAATAACTCTGTCTGGTGATATTCATGTGCCTCTATCATAAAAACTGCTCTACCACCTCTAGGTGTTAGATTATGATTTAAAGTTTTAGAGTGTTGGCTCTCCTTACATTTTTTGGGAGGGGTATAACACCCACCTCCTCTTCCTCAAGACCTGTAAGGTCAGCCACTGCTTGACCGTTGTTGACGATAGGAACACCGTGCTCGTCCATTGTTTAATGAATTGCAGAGCTTGTTTCAAGGAAACAAAGATAAGTTGCACAATATTTTGGAACACTTTATCCTTCAACGTTGAACAAACCAAAAAGCTAATGCATAGGACCTATCGTCCTACTCAGCTATGGCGGATATTATCCCAAGTAGGAGGGGAGGGTGCACAGCGAGTGTAGTAGAATGTGCAGGAAAAAGTTACCTACATACAACTTGATCACAACCCTACCCGGGAGTTTCAAACTACTTTACAGAACTTGGTAGTTAAAGCACACGAAACTGGCATAATAGAAGTTCGCACCAAGAACTACTTGCTCCGTGACCATCCTAAAAGCCCTGTCATACACATGTCGCCCAAGATTCATAAAAATCTACTGGACCCACCATTTAGACCAATAGTCTCCACCAAAGGATCCATACATGAGCCCGTTGGCAAATTTATTGACAAATACCTGCAGCCCTTGGTCACTAATATGACAAGCTACATTAAAGATACAACCGAATTTCTACTGAAACTGGCGCAAATGGATATGAACACCAATGAATCCATCATACTTTTCACAGCCGACGTTAGTGCCTTGTACACTTCCATACCCCACCAAGGGGGCATTGAGGCCATTGAACAGGCCTTATTATACAGTAACATTGACATGCCCATGCAAACTTTCCTAATGGAACTCATGGTATACACCTTATACCACAGCTACTTTCAACAAGATGATAAGTGGTACCTTCAGCTACCGGGAATGGCCATGGGAAACTGCGCGGCTCCCACGTACGCGAATATGTACATGCAAAACTTCAATGACAAAATTAAAATGTATGTCAGATACATCGATGACCTTTTCTTTATGTGGACAGACACTAAGGATTCCCTCAATAACGCCCTAAGCGAATAAAACACCAATGATGAGCGCATCAAACTGACTTGGCAGATAAGCGATACAGAAATATCCTTTCTGGACGTTACCGTCAAAATCACCAACAAAGGGATCATCACAGACCTACATCGTAAAGCCACTGACCGCAACAATACGTTGCACTACACGAGCTTCCACCAAGGATCCCTCAAAAGGCATCTACCATTCTCTCAAATGCTACGCGTAAAGCGTATCGTCTCCGACAAAAACACATGTGACATTAGACTCAAAGAAATGCACGATCGATTCATTGATAGAGGTTACCCTCAATCTATCCTCAATGAAGCTCATACCCGAGTTGCAACCATCAGCAGACAAGAAAGCCTTTCTAAAAAAAACAAAACTACTTATCAACGTATGGTATTAGTATCCAAATACTCAACTACCAGCGCCACCTTTAAGAGAATCATCCTCAAGCATTGGCCAGTTCTGCAAATGGAACCTGATTTCAGGGATTGCTTTCAAACTCCACCACTGTTCGCCTACACCCGCAGCAGTAATATGAAGGAAATTCTCTCGAAGAAACCCCTCATCCACACAGATTACCAAGGAACGTTGCCGTGCAAAAACTGTAGTAACTGTAATTGTGTCATCAAAGGAAACACCTTAAGACACCCCATGAAAGGCTACCCAATCAAACTCAATGTCAATGCCACTTGTGATTCTATGAATTTGATTTATGCCATCAAATGCCCCTGCGGCCAACTATACGTTGGCAAGACAGAGAGGAAAGTGAAGATACGCATGAACGAACATAAATCTAATATTCGCACAAAAAATGAGAAATCGAATGTAGCTGTACACTTCAACGCATCTCATCACTCAACTACAGTTCATCGTGTTAGAAACCATCACCAAAAAAGAAGGAATAGACAATCGTAAATTCCTCCTTAAAAGAGAACTTGAATGGATCTATCGTCTGCATACCCTTAAGCCACACGGACTAAATGATCGTATTGAATACAGCTGCTATCTATAGATGTATAATGTTTATGTACTGTATTGGTTGATATCTCGCATTGTTCTACATTTTTTACCTTTCTTATCTCTTTCCTTGAATTTCACCACTTCAAGATGGCTGCCATATTTTTCTTACAAACCCTCCCATTAGTTTCACTCACTTTATTTGAATATCATCGGGTCAGCTCACTAACCACATGACCTCTGAGCGCACCATACCCGAGACGACTGACGTTCTCTATCACGAAGTAAGTACCTATCGCTACACCTTTCTTTTTCGTTAGCCCATGTAAAACCCCGCATGCCTTATCCTTTAACTCACGCCTTTGGGCGCTGAAACATTTTATCGCGTAGCATGCGACTACTGCTGCACCTTCGAATAACAAATCACCAGCCCGTTTAATGTTCACTCTTTGACTCTCGCTTGTAAATCACTTTGGTAACTCAAACCCGGCACGGTCCTACTCACCCACCTGTAGTCACCGATGGCATTGAATTTGTGCACGTATCCCAGCTAGTATGTCACCCGACCCTTCACTCACTCCCTATACAGTTCACGACCACTTTAGTGAGCAATCCACACTACCACCTCACCGCACGTACGTTTCATACGTTTCCTCGTTTTCCTTTTCCTTAGACCTATTTCTTCTTCTTTCAGTGCTCCTTGACAAAGGGCAACCCGCCCGAAATGCATCGGAGCTTTTGTTGAATATATTCACCATGGATCACATGCCATGAAACATTATTGATATGATGACAATATCATGAAAAGAACTTTAACACAATGAAAATAAATAATCAAGTTTAAAACATTGGAATCATTTCTTTGAACCACCCCGGTGTGCCTCCCTGGGATGTACCCGCATGTTCCATGCGCACACAAATTTTTTGGATATTATCCCAACTCACTCCAGACGTCATATGGAGTTTTATGAGTAGAGGGGTCTCTGAGAAAAGCATAACTGAGTTACTTCAGTATCTAGCGTTAAATTAGTGCCTTATCAAACTGTTGGGCGCCATGTAGCGTAGTTCCTATATCCCTGATAGGCTCTGCGCATTGGAATAACATACACTATAGATTTGACATAGGACTAAGGTCAGTATGCCTCTATCGAGTACATTAAACTTAATTACTTGTGTGTGCCAGCTAACTCAGAGGTCACTAGAAACTTCTCGAATATACAAGAAGGGATTAGTCTCTGACAACTGCATAAACATGACAACTTTGTTTCCCTTAGAGTCGGAACAATCTCAGAATCGTGGAAACAATAGATAACAGTTTCACTTAGTCAATCGTTCATGCTTAGTTTCTACAGAGTTGCACAGAAATATAGAGACGGGAGTTTTAATAAAAGGGTTTATTGAACAGTCTTCTTTCTTATGCAAGAGATATGAACTGTTCAATTGTAAGACAGGCTGCGAAGTACAACATGTACGAGGTTAGAAATAGATAAAATAATACTGTAATAGCATGGTTTATAGCTATGACATATTTTAATCAAAATACATACATAAATACCTCAAGCTAAAATGTGATACTCATCTGATGCTTCTAAATTGTTCTACTCCAGTGTACATAACCTAAGTGTAGTACGAGGTCTGAAGTATGTGCCGTTATCTAAAGTATAGCTAGCTAGCCAAGAGTTGCCAAAAGTTTCTCTAAGTTCTAATCAGCTCTATACCTTAGAATGAGAGAGGTTGGAATCTCTTTTCTGGACTCGATAGTCTAATACCCCCGCAAGGGAAGTCAGAGAGCACTGGAGCTGGATTCTCTGCAAGGAGGATGACAGCGTCTGGTCAGTGCATCAGGTTGGAACTCGATCTCCTCCCGAACTTGCCGTGGCAAACCGCGTAGCCTGGTAGGATCGAATCATCCGGGAACTGCAATTTTCCAGGGCAAGTGCAGGTATATTTATACCTTGAAGGTGTCTAGGAATGCCAGCATTGACGTAAAAGTCGGGCAGAGGAACGTCATGAATGAACCCCTAAGGAATAGATGTTCATGCATACTAAATGAGTTCTTGGAGAAATCAATATTTAAGCTGAGAGAAATTCCTAAAGGCTTAACCTCATCGATGCTTGTGACGGAACCAGCCACAGACGCGCTGTGCTGGTGACGGAGTGGTTCCGTCACGGCCCCACTGCCGCGCCTGCGTGGTGCGGATTTCGTGCCTGCGCGGCGCGCTCTACTGAGCGGGCGGGGTCATGACAGTACCACTCCGCCACAAGCACAGCGCGCCCGAGGCTCGTGACGGAGTGGTTCCGTCACGAGCATGGTGGCGCCACGCGTCCCCCACACCCCCTTGTGCCGCAGCAGAATTACCGCCGCAGCCAAGGGGTTAAGGGTCTGGTTTTCCAAGAATTTGTTTTGACGTGGATGGACGGATGTAGGTGACCATGCCTGTATTTGGTTTGTACTGACGATGCCTAAATAAGGGCTGGATTTCTATGCCTAAATAAGGGCAATGTAAAATGTACCTATATAAGGGCATACATCGGGGAAACCTATATATAGCATCTAAATCAGCACACAACAGGGTCAGACTGACCGTGGCGGGCACCGGGCGTTTCAACGGTGGGCTGCTAGGGTGAGGGTCAGTTTTGGGCCCCTGGTGGCCGTTTTTGTTACCGGGGCCAGCACTTTAGGCCCCCGGTAACAAAATTGTCAAAACCGGCCCTAGAAAACAGCTCGGCTGCACCCCCACTTCCCTCTCCCCGGGGCTGGCCGAGCAGTTTGCCAAGGCTGGTTTCAGTTCCCGGAATGCCACTGGGCCCCCGACGTCACCTTCGCACTCTGCACCCGGCGGCCACTGTGTCGCTGGTGGTGCAGCTTTTGTTGACCCCTACAGTGCTGATATTAACCGAAAGAGCTTTGCTCCAACACCTGAGTGGCCTTCTTGTAAGCAGCCCCTGAACGAAGGCCCCCTTAGCCCAATTGTCTAACATTGGTCTCATGCACTCTGCACCCCAGTGCCGCAGGCAGTGCCTGGGCGTAGTTGGCGCGGCTTCCCATAGTATACGCTGATGACACTGTGTACTTGTCTGTACTGTGCAAAATTTGCAAAATAATTGCAAAAAGCTTCCTGTACATGACCAGAAATGATAAAATAAGTATTTCTATCTTTATATGCCAAAGTGCATATAGTACTTTCACAATGGTGAAACTGAAAAATTAGCAAGCAGTGGGAGATGTGATGATTTTGGGATCCTCCCTAACCTAAGAAGAGTGCCAAACTGATGCCTTGAAAATAAAAAAGCACATCTTATTGAACGATTTAGTTGTGGTCCCATCCTCTTAGGACAAACCCAAACCCAGTTATTGGCAAAAAAACATTCCCAACCAAAGGCCCTGCAAAGCATTATGGGATGAGATTAGCAGTGGGCAGTGCATATTATATAGTATACAATATCAAAAGAATTCTACAAAGAGCTGCAGTTCAACTGGTGGTTACTAGATGTCCCTCACGAGTCAAATGCAAGTGCTTGATGAAAGGGTTTCAATGGTTTTGCATTTGACTCGTGAGGGACATCTAGTAACGACTTGTGGAACTGCAGCTTGATGTAAGAATAATTTCAATGCTTTGCATTTGACTTGTGAGGGACATCTAGTAACAAATAGGTGAACTGCAGCTCTTTGTAGAATTATTTTGATATTGGATACTATAATATTCACTGCCCACTGCTAATCTCGTCCCATAATGCTTTGCAGGGCCTTTGGTTGGGATTGTTTTTTTGCCAATAACTGTACTTGGGGTGGTCCTAAAATGATGGGACCACCACTGAAGTTCACCAAAATGTGCTTTTTGTTTATGCTCTTTGTGTTCAAGGCATCTGCTTGGTGATCCCCCTAGGTTAGGGGGGGGGGGGGGGGCAAAATCATCAGTTCTCTCATTGCCTAATGTTTTCATTGTAAAAGTTCATTTTTGTGAATTGGTTATATGCTGTTAAGCATGTAAAATTGCTTTTTCAAAGCATCTGAGAATATTGTTGATTTAGATGCTATGTCCAGCAGAACTTTGTAAGAAAAGAAAAGTAACTAAACTGCAAACCTTGAAAAGTCTTAATTGCCCTGTATTGTGAGATCCCGGCGAGGTATCTAGGCATACCACCCTGAGTAGCCGATGTAATCTAAAAGTAATCCAAAAGTAATTACTCTGTAATTTAAACAGCTTTTTGAACCAATACCAACCTGTAGCGATTGCATATTCAACCACAACTGCATTTCCTTATAAAGTCTTGCATTTGAGAGTATATTTTACTTACCTGTGCCACGTCTTGCTTGGTTCTTTTTTTATTTCATTATGTTTTATGGTGTCTATCAAGTTAGAGCCTAATTCAATACCTAAGTATCTGATGTAGTTGGGGTGCCAGGTCAATCCTGAATCTCCTAATAGTTCCTTTGTGCCATAAGGGATGAGGGATTTAACTTCTGATTTGTCTCTATTTAATTTATATCCAAAGACTTTGGAGTAATGTTCAATGGTTTCCATGAGAGCTTGGGTAGAAAAGCTTGGGTTGTCCGTGACTATTAATATGCTGTCTGCATAAGCAGCCAGTTTCACAACTTTCCAATTATATTGGGGTTGCATTGTATGTTTTGAAGGAGTTGCTCAGGCACCAACAGAAAGAGAGAAGGGGAAAGCGGGAAGCCTTGTCTGGTACATATTCTAATTTAAGTAGCTGTGACAGGGAACTGTTAGTGCAGGTACGGGCATGTTAGTTGCTATATGAAGCCATAATCATTGTTATAAATTCCTCTCCTAAGTTGAAGGTTTAAGGGTTGTTCGAGAAAGGTCCATGATACTCCAGCAAATGCTTTTTCAGCTTGAAGTGCGATCGCTATAGAGGGCGATGTGTATGATTTTGCCTTTTCTAGAACTTTGCATAGGACGCGGGTGTTATCGTTGGACTTGGGTGTTACTTATTAATTGCAGTAGATAAAGGTTTAGGTGCTTGGCTACTATTTGTGAATATATTTTGCAATCTAGGTTTATCAGGGAAAGGGGTCTGTAATGTATTAGGAATGTAAGGTCCTTCCCTTCTTTGGGCATCACTACTACGTTGGCTTCCGCATTGGTACCTGTGAAAGTTCCAGATGTTGTAAAGTGGTTAAATAGATTTATTATAGTTGTTTGAAGTGACTGGGTCAATGTTTTGCAATATTTGGCTGTAAAGCCGTCCAGGCCAGGAGCCTTATTTTCTTTGAGTGTACCAATTACTTCAGCGATCTCAGTCAGAGAGATTGGTCTGGATAGGGAAATTTTATGTTCTTCTGATACACAAGGTATAATGCTGATTGTTTAGGTAGTTCCTACATTGCTCCGGTGGAGTCACTTGTTCTTCAGAAAATAACTTGCTTGCTTTATTGACTTCGTAAAGTTTGAGGACAATTAATGTATTAATCCATACTCCAGCGTTTTCACTAAGAATTTTGTTGGAATTGTATTTTTTCTGTGTGACTTGGGAGAGAGCAGTTTTAGATGTTTAATGTGTGTTAATTTAATAGATGAGGGTTCCTCTTTGTATACCTTTGAGAGCATTCCATAGAGTGTTATGTTTATTTATGTTGAGGTGTTATCAACACTGAAATTTGATACAGTTTCTTCAATGTTCCTAATGTTGTGTGTATTTGCTATAATATCGTTAGTGAAACACCAATCCTAGTTGGGATTTTAGGGTTTGTTCCAGGTAAAATTGTATTAATGCATGAATTGTCAGAGATTAGTCTTGGCGATATATTTGTTTGGTCTTTTTGATGTGTGAGCAACCCATAAATGAGGATGTATTCAATTCTAGTGTAAGAGTTGTGCGGAGCAGAAAAGAAAGTGTCATCTATGGGGTCAGGCTGTTGTAACCGCGAGGTGTCTTTAGGATTATATTTAGAGGATTATGTGGCATTTAGATGGATGGTAATTATAGGTAGATTGGCGGATAACGGTAGTGTCTAGTGGGAGATTGAAGTTGCCACCTACAATGAGGAGTTCATTGGAGGGTATATGACTAATCTTGTCTGATATTTTGTTCCAGAGTGAGGTATCATCATTGTTCGGGATCATCTGTAGCAATTACTCTGGTTTTCTTTTGTATTGCAGGGGAACAATAGACTTCAGAAATCCAAATATTTTTAAGAGTGATGGCTTGTTTGTCAGTGATTTTCGTCTCCTGAAGGAGAATAATATCTCCTTTGGTTTTATACTGATAGTTCATTATTGTTCATCTTTTAACAGTATCATTTAGTTCTGACTCCCTAGGTGTATCAATAAGTCGTAATATAAAATGAGAAGAGAGATTCCTTAACCTTGTTGTTGAAATAGCAGTTTGTAGTATTCCTGGAAGAGGTAGTGTCTGCGATGTACAATATCTAAGGGTAGGAGACAAGCTAAAGGGCTATGGTACACCCATGTGAGTGTGAACGCGTAAATGGAGTTATTTACTGATGTTGTGTACATGATGTGTTGTGAAAGAATAAAATGCGAAATTAAAAGGAAAAACATGTTGATGAAAGCAATATAAAGAAAATTAATAATCAAAAGCCCCCCCTCCCCAATCAGCTGTCCCTTCCTCCTCCCCATAACCATCGAATGCAGAGGAGGTGACGAAGTAGAGAGCTCATCCTCCAGTGCAGTGCAAATAATATAACATAGATAGCAACTTTATCAACGTTAAATTCATTATAAAGATAATATGAAAAACCTTTGATTTGCTTGATAAAACCGTTTGCGGATAGAATAATATGGCTAACTGTGAAATAAGGCTAGCTACAGACATATTTATATATCTAAAGTTTTAACTAGAGATGTAGTTAGATGGGTGGCATCATAATAGTATTCATATATCTAAAGACATTATTAAGTGCCGCCCTCTAGCCAGATTGAACAGGATGTGAGATTGAGCGTGGATAACTGTGTTTCCCAGTACATTAGAAAGTACTTGTTTTACTGACTGAGTGTCTTAGAGGATCGAATTACAGCTTGAATGAGGCGCTTTATTAATGTGTCCTTTCAAGTTATACTTCAGCAGGTGCCAATTGAAGTCAGTTTTGTGAAGGTAAAGGTTCTCGCATTTTGATTCATAATAGTAAAAGAAAGTAAGTCAAGGTGTCTCAATGATATTGTTACAGTGATAACAGAGCAGTGAGTACAGTGGTAGTAAAGTAATGAGTAAACCATGTACATGGACATTAGTATCATACTTAACGGGGTGTTGGTTACTAGCTTGAACTGAAAAGCTTCTATGCATGGAGGGTCTCAATCAGGATATAAACAACAAATGTAAGGTACACTTATGTTATGTTATGTTTAGGTCTCTTCTATAATGCACGGCTACCCAGAAGGGTGTCCCAGCGCTTTGGCAAAGAGAATCTGCAGCGGAGAACACAACACAACTGCTCGCGAAGGCCGGCAGGAGAGATCATACTGAGAAGAGCCAGGTTTTCAGCTCCTTTCTAAAATGCGAAGTAGAGACTAGAAACAACAATCAAGGTCAGTTGTACAGCGTAGAGATTATGAGGTTTATTATGTTTTTCTCTTGTAATAGGTGGGTCCGGAGAAATCAATTTCTTGTTCATACATCCATACACATATTTTTAAATAAAGGTTCTGTTGAACATGTCATAGCCTATTTATTTCAGCAAAAGGTGGAAAATGTACGGGTGTTCATAGAGCAATTTAGTAAAAACTGGGTAGGCACATACCACTTATATACTAGTTACAGGTTTAGGTGGATGCATATGGTCAAGATTTTGTTAAAACAAGATTTGCTCTTGGAGAAAGAGATGAATCATGATGACTCAAGACAACAAGGTGCACATTAGCGCCATACATCAAATATCATTGCTCACTGAGGTACCTGGCTTCATTCACTACTCCCACTATAATCTGTAGAGCAGAGGTTTATTGATTATATTTACTATGAGGTTTTACTTTTCTCAAATATTTATTAGATATTTTTAGTTTGACAGTATTTTCCACCAGGGTAGGCACTCCCCGGCTGGACCAAGAGTCTGAGGGCCCGATTCACAGAACTAACTTAAGACAAAATCCTAAACTTACTACTTTTGGTATTCACAGAAGTTAGGATTTTGTCTTAGGTTTGTCTTCAGACAGACTTAAGACAGACTTAAGTTAGGATTTTGTCTTAAGTCTGTCTAAGTCTGTCTTAAGACAAACTTAAGACAAAATCCTACCTTCTGTGAATACCAAAAGTAGTAAGTTTAGGATTTTGTCTTAAGTTAGTTCTGTGAATCGGGCCCTGAGTTGGGCTACAGTCTGTTGTTTCTTGTCACACCTCTAACTTTAGTGCTTGTTGAGATAGCACACTAGCCTCATGGCCTACTAGTTGAAAGCTGTGGTGCATCTGTGTAGCGAGTGCACTGACGGTACCCAAAGCCAAGCCTGTTAGCATCTGAAACACTCTCTTAAAAACGTCTCTTAGATCAAATGGCTCTGTCCATATCTCCTACACCATGGCTGCCCTCCACGCTTTCAACCATCAAGGTAGGACCGGTTCTTACAATTATTCACCTGCACCTCACCTGAATAGTCATGTTGTCAACATTTCCTTTCCAGCCCAAGCCTGTGAACAAGATTTCCCAAACACGTAATTCCCATGACTTTCATAGGACTCTTCTCCTTCTAACGCTTTGCAATATCACCTGTACAAACCACTGTGGCTACATTTAATGGAAACATACTGAGGTATGCTCATTCTTTCCACAAGATGGAACGTGAACCAGAACAGTGCACCCTGCACATAACACAAAGATAAAGTGCCTTCTGCGACTCTCACACGTCAGGAAAGAACACAGTCCCTACACAGTTTTTGAATAAACAAAGGCCCACATGCTTAGCAATGCTTTTTAAATACTCAAAAAAATTGCAAAGGCACAGCTCAACAATGTTAAATAAAATGAATTCACAGAGTCAAACGCAACGGCAAATGATCCAAAGCTTGCTGCAGGCCACCAAGGTTCCTTACTATCTCAACTGCTTCATACAGCAACACTGTTTGCTGCCACCAAAGTGTTCTTTCTTTAAAAGGTGCTATGCATGTGGCATTTGAATAGCACAAACCTACCAAAAAAAGCAGTTCAGCTCCCTATCAGGTAAAGGCAAGCTTAGAGTCAACAAGAGATAGGTGGGGCAGCAGGATAAAGGTTTGTTACTGCATTGTGACTGAAGAGCCTGTAACTAACAGCATGTGTGTTAATTTCTTAGCAGCTTCTCTTCTATGACCAGGTGGAGCTGGTGCAAGCCAAGATCAGACTGGAATAATTCATTTACAGCCCAGCAGTATTTTGAGATCAAGAACTGGGTAATATGAAGCAAACTTACAATAACACACACTGAGCGCCCATTTCAGCCAATCTTTACTGTTTGTCTGAAGAATAGACTAACAGAATGGGGTGTTAAATGCCAACCATTAACCTTTTGCCTTCTGCAATTAAATATAAATGAGATGCAAACATACCTCCATTCTGCACGTGACTGTTGCAAAGAGATCGATGGGCAATGAGACAGGTGAGCAAAACAATGAAACGGTCCTGAAAGAACAAATTCAAAAAGAGAGTTAGGAGAAGGTAAATGGATATTAGAAATGGTAAAGGGGACAAACAAGAGAATGAAATAAACAAAACATCCTTTAGATGAACACCAGCCTCATTAATGTTTACAGAGATTAAAAAAGTCAAACATTTTTGAATTTTTTTTGTAACACACTGAAAGAAAAAAAACAATTTAGAACCCATAGAAACTGAAAAAAGAAAAGCCTATGTCAGGGGTGTGGAATTTAATAATGTATCTACTTGTCCATGGGGCAGGTTGGTTTATAAATCTAATTGTCCTGTAACAATAGCCACTTGTCCCGTTTGTAATGCAATGACAAAATATGGCAGCAATCTCATTATATAAGAGCTCGGAAATAGCCTCTCTGATTAGGTCAGAGCTCATTCCAGAGTAGAGTTTCAATACTAGCAATTCCCTTATGTTGCCACGTTTTGGCAGATCTACTTGCTGGGGCTGAAGTAATAGTAAGCAACAATTCCAGGGTTGGAATGCCCTTTTTGAGTCTACTAACTTGCATGTTTTAAGGGTTTTCACCAACTCTTCTCTAATCTTTTCCCATACAGAGAAAGGTTGGAAATATACTCCCGACAATGGCAGATATAAAACTTCTTCCAGGATTGGGAAAAAAGTGGTTGGAGGGAAAGCAAACTTGCAAACACTCAGATTTTCGCATTAGCGAATCTACACCTGCATATTTGCTCATGATGAAATGCAGTTCACAAATGCTTGAAAGGAGTACTATTTCTTGGCCTACTTCTGTAAAGCCTTGTGAATTCACGAAAGCCGTATATCTGCACTTAGTGGAAGGACAGGGCTGCACTTTTGAGACTTTATTGAATAATTGGGCCACTAATTAGGTCTGGCATTAACATGACCTTTTGTGTTTATTACAATTCTGTCTCTCTCTCTCTCTCTCTCTCTCTCTCTCTCTATCGGCTAGCTTCACTGTGAGTAACAGCATTCTGTTCTTTCACAAGGAGCATATCGACACTCAGTCAGTTGTTTTGTTCAGTGACATGAACTACTGTGGCAATATGTGCTTTTTGAGACCGAAACAATGTTTGCTTCTGCTAATGTAATGTTGAGGGCCATGCATTACCCACACCAATTAGGTTTTACAAAAAGCATGCCAATATAAGTCATGCGTTGACAAAACCAAAAGGTTGACCAACAATTTGAGACCTACTGGCTTTACCAATGCTTGTTTATTTTTATGTTTCTCAATCTTATTAAAACTGGTTACACTGATTTTCTATTATGAATATTTTTGGGAAATACTAGCATACATCAACACATTTTACTAAATGATGCTGCAAAAAAATTTTACCTAACATTTTACAGTAGTTCAACTAATTGTTTCTAGCATTTTTTGGAGAACATTTTATCTTGAATGCAAAGAATCATCAATCTTGCTTTCAAGCTTCTGCAAATATTTGCATCTAATCAGCGAGCATTCTGAGAGCATTATACATAGCCTCATATTGCTAAACATTGAAAACGTGTGCACACATTTTATACTGGAACCACTGTCAGTAGTGCAGTCTGAGCTTACAACATTTGCTCACACTAATAATAAAGGCTTTGCGTTAATGAACCATAAATACAAGTTTGAACAGGATTAACACATGGACATGAATATTACTTAACTGCAGGCAATGCCCTTCCCTGGTCATTAATATGGTACTGCAAACTGGCATCCAAAGGGTTTGTGATGTAGAGGGTCGGGCATTCTTGTCCCAAGGACAAAATACACATGAAACTTTGTTGCCCGGGGCCCCAAACAATATATCCTGGGGGTCGGGCTATAGGAATTCCACATGCCTGCTATGTTCTTTGATTGTGAATTATCAGAGAAGAGGATGTGCTGCATGCATGGAAGGATTAACTCCTTTGCTACTAGGCCTTTTCCGCCCCTGTGCTAAGCCTTTTTTGTCCATTTAGCGTAGTTGCGCTTAAGCCCCCATAAAGTTTTCTCCACGTAAGGCGTCCATGCCCAATTTGCGTCCTTTTCTTCCAACATCCTAGGTATTGTAAAGGTACCCATGGTTTGTGGATTCCCCAAGAGGGGATTAAGAAATTTGCAAAAATACAGCAACATTTGGGTTTTGGGGGGAATAATGGGAAAAAAGTGGGTGTGAAACCAGTAATGGATTTCAGAAAGCTATACATTTCTGTAAAGTAGACATTTTTTGAATTCAGCAAGTTGTCATTTGTCTAGATCCTTCGAGGTTTTCCTACTGAAAGTAACAGTTCAAATAAAATATTATTGAACTTGAGTTGAAAAAAAACAGCCATTTGTGCGTTTCCACATGTAACTTCTTCTAAGTACTGCAGATTTTTTAAAGCAATATACCGTTACATCCATTGCACTCTTCTGGTTGTGGGTATAGGATTTTTAGGTTCACCAAGAACCTGAGGTACTCAGAACCAATAACTAAGCTGCACCTTGCAATGGTTTTCCATTCCGTATCGGTTATACAGCAATTCATTTGGTAAAATATAAAGAGTGAAAAATAGGTACCAAGGAAACCTATGTAAATCTGAAATAGAAAGAACATATGGAGTTTAGAAGCAGTGGTTATTTGCACATCTCTGAATTTGTGGGTACCCATACTAGCATGTGAATTAGAGGGCATCTTTCAAAATGATGTCTCTTTTACACACTGTCTTACATTTCAAAGGTTCAAATGCATAGAAAGTCAATTGATATTAACACTTGTTTTTTTATTCTGTGTTCCCCTACGTCTCACAATACAAATGGTACCTCACTTGTGTGGGTAGGCCAAGTACCTGCGACAGGAAATGACCCAAAATGAAATGTGGACAAATCACATCTTTTACCTGAAAACAGACCATTTTTATGCAATGTGCCTAGCTGTCGATTGTGGGCCCTAGCTCAGCCGGCACCTAGAGAAACCTAGCAAACCTGTACATTTTTAGAAATTTAACAACCAGGGGAATTCAGGATGGGGTGACTTGCGTGGCTCTCACCAGGTTCTATTACCCAGAATCCCTTGCAAACCTGAAACATTGTCATAAAAACACCTTTCACATTTCTGCGATGGAAAGTTCTGGAATCTGTGGGGAGTCCCAAACCTCCATTTATATAGCATTCCCCCAAGTCTCCTGATAAAAATGGTACCTCCCTTGTGTGCGTAGGCCTAGTTTCACCGACAAGGAATGGCCCAAGCCACAAAGTGTACACATCACAGTTTCCACATAAAACGAAACCTTTTTTTTGCAATGTGTCTAGCTGTGGATTTTGGGCCCTAGCTCAGTCGGCACCTAGGAAAACCTAGCAAACCTGTAAATGTTTGGAAACTAAACACCCAGGTGAATCGAGGATGGGGTTATTTGTGTGGCTCTCACCAGGTTCTGTTACCCAGAATCGCTTGCAAACCTCAAACTTTTCTGGACCCCTGGGCAGAGGGCCTCCGCTCACAGGTTCCAGAAACAAGGCCCACTCTGAGCAGAGATGTCATGCCTCCACACCCAGGATGGGCTGGATCCCCGAAGCGGAAGCTACAAAGGCCTGTCGCACACAAGGAGATGATGAAGGGAGCGCTGAAACTACCGAACACTCACCCCAGTCACAGATCTGGGTTGAATCTGATGGAGCGAGTTTCAGAAAATATATTTATTTTGACTCGCAAAGTTAAACTTCCATAATAAAAGTAATTGTATTAATAGGCATGGAGTGAATATTACTAATCAACCTAGATTAAATTGCAAAACATGACATAAGGGACTAATACATGTGTTCATATATGTGCTCTATGTTGCAAATGCATGTACGTGAAAAATAATAAACTAATTTTGTCTATTGCCTTTGTCAATATTAAATGCGGCTGTTTTTATTAATGGCATGTGCTTATTTGTGTGTGCTTATGTTTTGTCTTTTCGTATTTGTGTGGCACAATCCTGTTTGTTGCTAAAATGCTTTGGCTAGGTAACATTTATTAATGGGTTAATAATTAGCAAAGGTGGGTGGGTAACAGAACGAATTTTAATTCTTTCATTAATTATTCTTTTGTGTTTGTTTGAATAATAGTCATCAAGAAAGAGGCCTGAGGCCTAGCGTTTTAAAGATGGTGTTGTCGAGTCCTGTCCAGAAAAGAGCAAGAGCCCTGCGTGGAAAGTTTTATCACGTTTAAAAAATGCAAGTTCTATTCAAAATTGTTTTATACGTGCTCTTGGAAGGACTAAACCAAGGACGGAAACCGACAGAGATAGCCAAGCTAAGGAAGTCACAGACTGTCATTTACAAATGCTTCATTTTGGAGGAAGCTGCGTGACTTGTGAATAAGAGACAATAGACTCTAAGAGAAAGTCTGAACCAGGCTTCGAAAAGATGATGACACCATGTGGGTTGACGTCTGTCAACCAATGAGAACTTTGGATGGCAGGAAAGAAAGAATACATTATAGTGAGATTAGTTAGGGAAAAAGGTATAAAAACTGTCCCCCTTGGAGGGAGGGCGTTTCTCGCTTTCCGAATCCTGTTAGGCGTGACGTGCTGACGGACTCTTTGGAGCACATAAGGATAATAGGGTTAAATGACTTTTCTTTTATTTCATTAGGTGAAGTGAGTTTTAGACAGGAAAAATAGGGCTTAGGTGATGAAAATTGTTTATTCTTCTTTAATCATGCTAATTGATTTTGCTTGAATTTGACAGTCTAATTTGCTAATCCTCAAATAAAGCTGATGCAAATAAAGAGAATCTAATAAAATGCACTTTCTTTGAATAAATAATTAATAAATAAGATTTTGAAAAGACAAGCTGATCTTGTTTATTCATGGTCTTGTTACCATTAGCAGATCCATTTGCCTAAGTGACTTAATTAAATGATGAGCTTCACAAAAATCATGGTAAACATGTTATACTGCAGTTGTATATAAATGTGTATATATATTTTGTGAATAGGTTTATTAATTAGGTCACATGATTCAGTTGCCCAAAAATATGTCCCGTTAGTTTATGGGCCTTGTGAGTGTTTTCTGATTAATGGTGAGTATTGTGGAGTTGGGTAAAGTTGGGTAGCGTTGCTATGACATATTTTCTATAGGGGCACTGGATCAAATCCATCATTTTTCTTTAGCTCACTTCGCCACCTCAGTTCAGGCCCAGCTATATGCAAATCTGTCTTGACCCTGTGCCTCATCTGCCAAGCCAGGTCTTCCCTGAACTGGAAACAATCATCCCTGAACCAGTTTCGGAGTAACACCCCTCATCAGCCAGGCTAGCATGGATCTAGTGGCAAAGTGATCAGGGGGCATATGGCTGCAGATCATAGAAATAAAACAGTTTTTCACTTAACAAAAGACGAGGGTATAGCGTTGCAGAAGTGACGCAGGGTGAAAAAAATCACCTCATACTCACCATTTGCTAGGGGCGGAGGGTGCTTGTTTGGATTCTTCCTGGGACCCCGTCTCTCTTGCAGATAGTGATCATAGGTCAAAAACGTCACTGTGATATTAGCAGGCAAATTGAATGGAAAATATACAGCCTTTGTGAAAATGTATGCCCCAATGTGGACCAAACGTTCATTCCTATCATCCCAGACGCCTCTCCTCACCGGAATACATCGTTACCCTGTGTTACTTGTAGGAGATTTTAAATGTGTGGCTGATGTAACTTTAGATAGCGCACATCCCCTGTGCACATCCCTGCTACATAAATCTGCCCAAGCGTTTTGATATTGGATTAACGATTGATGATTTGTCAATACCAGGAGAAAGTTAACTCTGGAGGGCGGCTTCTATTCGTATTACTCAGGTATGTACAAGCCATTAGTTCACTTACATACTTTCTTATGCTCGGCTAGCGTACATGTGAGAATTAGAAACGTCAAATACCTGGCGAAAATAATACTCAAATAAAAGCTGTTATTACCGATTCTGGACTGGACGCTGTCCAGACTCTGCATTCCGACACGGAAGCTCAATACTTCGATGTTGTATTATACAGTCTTCAGATCTACCCTAGGAAACACGACCAGTAATTACTTCATGGAGAATATAAGTACGACTTCCTCCCTACTAGTGGAGTGGGAGTCATTCAAACTAGTGGTACACGGTCATAGTATCTGAGCAGTAGTAGGGACCTGGGCCCAGCTTCATCCTGGGATCAACCACTAGGAGTACCTCTTAATGAAACTGGAACTACCGACAGAGGGTGAACAGGGACCTCATGACAGAGAGTAGAAAGGGAAACCTCCTCAAACTAGTGGAGCGACTCCAGGATTACGATTATCGAGCATACATTATTGAAACACACACAGATTGTGCTAAACCAGCAAATTACTAGTGGGGCTGGCCAATCCTGATAGTCAAGGTTTCCAAACACTGCAGATGTTCAAAAGGGGAGGGTGACCAGGTTTACAGGTAGGCCGAAATTAATACAGTCTTTGCTGTCTATTATTCTGACATCTATTGGTGCTCTGATGTGGTCCCCATCTAGCCCAGGCAGGATTATGTTCTGTCAGCAAGTATGAAGCAAATGCCATTGGCAGTGTCTGCATCCCTAGGAGGTGATGTCACTATCCAGAAAGTGAGGGGAGATTAAAACCTTGGGCAAGGTACCAGGCTTAAATGGCTTGCCCCTAGAATTGTATGCATCTTATGTAGACACGCTTCTGCCAATCTTGACTACATTGTATAATGCAGCAAGTACAGTGGAAGTACAGTGGAAGAACTCCCACCAATGATGGGAGAGTACTTGTTTGTTCCCATCCACAAAAAGGGTAGAGTGATATGGTAAAATCCTATAGACCACCCTCCATATTAAATGTGGATTTTAAAATACTTAGTATTATTTTGGTTACTGGGCCCCCATCTTGGTGATCTTATTCACACTCATCTTACAGGTTCTATACCTAAACGGAGTATGATCCCTAACATTCGCCAAATGCTCCATTAATGGACTATCCTAAAGCACTAGCAATCAACACTAAAGCTTTTGACTCTCTGCGCTGGGACGTCTTTACACAGAACTGGCCAGCATGGGACTAGGGAATGGCATCCTCACCTGGACACGACTGTTATATTCAGCCCTGATGTCTCCGGTCTGAACCGGGGTGTCAGCACCCTGGAGGCTAGAGACTGGCACCCAACAGGGTTACCCGCTGTCGCCGGTGTTATTTGCCAAGGCTGTTAAACCATGGGAAATAATGCTCTGCACCGCCTATCATTATCAGGGAATAGTGATTGATGAACACCCGATCTATATCTCCTCATATGTGGATGATCTATAAGTGTACCACAGAGGGAACGCTCAGATGTGGAGGGCGCAATTAGCACTTTGGATGATTTGAGCCAGATGTTGGAATCCATATGAATTGGGATAAATCAAATGCATTCACGATACATGCTCCAACAATGGGCTCTATTTTGCCAGAAATGGGGCAGGATCTGCGCTGGGTATCAGGCACATTTTGCTACCTGGGCATTCGTATTTACCACAACTTGGCCGATCTACTTCAGGGCCCTCTTCAACTGGCACTGACGTCCCTGCGGACTTTGACAAATTTCCAGCCAACACTACCTCTATCAGTCATGGGCAGGGTCATAGTGTCGAAGATGGTTTTCCTTCCCAGTCTCTTTTATTAATTTGCAGCTCACCCAATTTGGCTCCAAAAATCCATCTGTCGGGAAATGAAAAGCAATTGATATACCTCATATAAGGAAAGGGATGTCGTAGACCGGCTTTAACCAAACTGCAGCTCCCCACTGATGAAGGTGGGTTGGTGGCCCCGAACTGTAGCTTTATTACCTGGCAGCACAACTGGAAAGGGCAGCTTACTGGAGACATTGTCAAGAAGGGGGTAGGGGGTGTGGGAAGGAACAGCGACTGGCGTGCGGTTGATAATCGCCAGTACCATGCTATTAGCCACACTGACTAGCCCGAATGCTCAAACAGGCATTGAATATTCTGGTCTCCTGCTGAATATGAGCCTAGGTCGTGCAGAGAATACACATGAGGGTTCTGTATGCGGAGGACGTCCTCCTGTCGGCAATATTACAACTTCAGCATGAGAAATATTGGTCTGGGTTATGTGAAAGAAGGGGTATGAAAGTGCTAGGGAACTGTAATGCAGGTGGAAAACTAAGGGACTTAATGGATCTAATAAACAAATATACTCTACCCTCCCACCACTTGGCGGGCACACACGAGGACAAACAAGAACTGCCGGAACATAGAGGCCTAGAAACCATGTGAAAATCATGGCAGTTCACAAGGTGGGGCCAGCAGATTCTTGCAACTTTAACACTATTTAAACCAGCACATAAGAAATTTCATAACAGAACATTAACATAGCCAATGGCATGCACGTGGTTTTATTTTGTAAATTTTAGGAACCTAGAAAATAATGGGTATTACCCATACTAAAAATCTTGGGTTTGCGACAATGCCGTCCAGCATTCCTTGCACTACAGTTTTTGGAGGCAGAGTGCTTTGTAAAAAATATAGCCCAATTTTTGAAGCTCTGCGTTAATGAATGAAAAAATTAATGAAAAAAATATTTAATAAAGCGCACTGTGGCCAAGCGGCTTCCTGGCGCTGGGGACTAAGCCACAAATCACAGAAGGGGCCACTGAGATTTAACAGGAGAACACCTGGGAAAATAGGAAGGTTTTTAAAGCTTTACGGAAGTGGAAATAAATGGGAATAGAACGTATGGACAGGGGGAGGCAGTTCCAGAAACGGGGGGCCAGAACAAAAAACCTGGTGCCACCCGTTCTGGTCTTGCGGAAGCGGGGGAGATGAAGAAGGGAGAGAGTGGAAGAGCGAAGAGTACGGGTGGGGGCGTGAGAAGAGATGAGGGAACTAATAAACAGAGGAGCAGAGCGGGCCTGGGCTCGGAAAACTAGGCAGCCCAATTTAAAGAGGGATCTCTGGAGGATAGGGAGCCAGTGAAGGGACTTAAGTGCCGGAGTGATGTGAGAGGTTTTGGGAAGATGGAGGATGAGCCGGGCAGCCTGATTTTGAATTGCCTGTAGGCGACGAGTTTCGTAGGCAGGAATGCCCACGTACAGGCCATTTCCATAATCAAGCCGGGATGTGATAAAAGCCATAATAATAATTTTGAGGGCATCAGGAGAAAAGAAACGGGAAATTTTACGAATAAGACGAAGAGACAAGAAACAAGAAGAGACAACAGAACTGATTTGGGCGTGCATAGAAAGATCCTGACTGACCCTAATACCCAAGGTGCGAACAGAAGCAACAGGTACAGGGGGAGGACCAAAAGTGAGGGGCCAAAAAGAGGAAGACCAGGGGTTAGAAGAGCCGCCCGTCAAAACCATCTCCGTCTTGTCCGGGTTGAGTTTCAAATGATTGAAACTCATCCACTCAGATATAAAAACCAAAGTAGAGCGAAGTTTAGGAAGGGAGTCAGAGGGAGAAGAAAGATCGAAAACGAGCTGGAGGTCGTCTGCGTAGTTATACACAGAGACCCCCATATCGAGAAGGGATAAGATGAGACGGTAGATATAGAGATTAAAGAGAATGGGGGAAAGAGAAGAGCCTTGGGGAACCCCACAAGAAACCGGGCGAGGAGGGGCAGAGAAACCAGAAAGGTGAACTGCTTGAGACCATCCCTTAAGAAAGGACGTAAGCCAGGACAGGGCAGAACCCCGGATGCCCGCTGTGCCAACACGGTCGAGGAGGATGGAGTGGTCGACCGTGTCAAACGCAGCGGACAAATCGAGGAGGACTGAGGTACTGGGTTTTTAAGAACCGGTACCGAACCGGTAACCCAGCGGTGCCAGGGGATCAACACACCAGAGACCTCGGGTTCTCCTGAGTCAGACCCACAGAAACTTCAGAGTCTTCTAGATGAAGTCAAAGATTCGTTTATTGGCTGCAACCAAGGTGACAGGGTCCTAGAAGTACAATACCAGTATATTCAGGAGACTGCACACTTTCACAAAGTTAGGCTTCTCTTCTTATACACAATATTTACCCTTTGGCGAAACATTCCTTGGGTGCGTGGTATTTCATTTATGGTTACTGATTACAAAAAGAAAGCAGAGTCATGATGACATGTACATATTTCACGTTGTGCTGGCCATAACAAATCATCCGGCAAGGCCCAACATTTCATCAGATATCGCTGGACCCCTAATAAAAATGGTCACCTCCCCACCATAAAATAAGTGAGGAAAAGGAGTGGAGAAAGATGTGAGCGAGATATGGCAGGTGTGCGTGCTGAAATGGCTTTATGGCCGGTTGGGCCTAGATACTATCTTGCTCGGCCACTGGGAGGGAACTGACCTAACGAGCTCGGCCTGGGGCAATGGTTCTAACTTGTACTGGGGTCAGGAAGAAGTCGATTAAGGAGTACGTGTCCTTGTGGAATCAAATTCGACTGGATTAAGGCCTATGTAGAGGGCAACATGCAACTAAGGGTTCAGAAGGTAAATGACGATTTCGAGGTGAAATTGTCACTCGAATATGTCGAAAATACATGTACTTGATGTACTCGTCATTTCCGGTCTTTTGATACCAAATTCGTCCTATTTCGACGAAGTTTTTATTCTCGAGTCCGGTACTATTACGGACCCATATTTTTCAGAACCACAGGACCAGGGCCTGAGGAAGATTGGAGTCGGCTTTCCCCTTCAACTCGTCAAGCACAGCGAGAACCACTGACTCCGTGGAGTGACCCGGGCGGAAGCCCGCCTGATGGGAGGCCAAAAGATGGTTCTCCTCGATATAGATGGACAAGCAAGATGTTACAAAGAATTCGACACAGAATTAACTTAGAATAGGACTGGTGCTGTATATTCTGTGTAAGGACATATTTCTTGTCATTTTTTTCACACCCTAATTATGTATTTGATGCCCTACAATATTGAGCTGGTATTCTGTGTCTTTATACTGCTGATATGTATCTTCAATGATTGATTCTGTAAATTCTCTTTTTAAACTATTAATTATTTGTAGACGATCAATTTTTAAACAATTTTATTAAAAGTGCACTTTTATGGTTTTTGTATCTTCATGAAAACCGAATAAAGGAAATTGAATTGAATCAATGGCTGTACATTGCCTTATTACATCATATAACAGTAAAGACATTCTTTCTGCTGATGCCACACATCTTCACCCTTTTTTTTTAAACGCCACACACACCCACACAGACACTACCACATTCAAGCAAATGAGCACAAAACAGGACAAGAGATCAACACCTAAAAAGAGAAGAACAATACTGAAAGAATATATGAAAAACTAACTGGATGCTACTCAACATGCAAGAGGAGTGTATCTTTTAGGTACTTGATAGCACGAGTATTCTTTAACCCAGAACTATGACCATTCCCTGCCACCGAGACTTGCTTGTCACTTACAGACATTTTTGTTTTCACTCATTATCACATTTTCCAATTCTAGCCATATTCCACCATTGCTCATTCGAAACACGAACAGCATTGCCTCTAAGTTCGATGACTCTAACAGGCTCTCTAAATTTCGAAGATCTATTTCTTAACAAAATGGCATCTTTGACACACACCAAATCACTCACCTCGAATTTGACCTCCCACTCATATTTGTCCTCACACCACATGCCCCTCTGACACGAGCAACACTTTGTCAATTAATTTCTTGGCATCATTAATTGCTGTAGAGACATCACAGCCTTGACCGATCACCTTCATCTTCCAACAAACATCTGCAATGCAATAGGGTCTCACATTTTCTTTAGAGTTAGAACTATTGGTGTTATAATGTAAATGTTTTTAACTTATGTATTTTGGAGTGAAGTGGATGTATGTGATGGCAATTCTGGGGAAAATGATACCCAGTAATTAAACTTGATAAGCTAAATATCAAGAAAAGTCATATCTTTTAAAGGGGCTTGATTTATAAAAGGGGGTTATTGAATGAAACCTTAAAAATTCATTTCAGAATGCATAAACCCCCTGTTGTGATGTGTTTCGAATGCAAACTGTTGCTGCATGCCCAAAATGTCCTTTAAAGATATCATAGAAAGTTTGCTGCACTAACTGGAGATGTGCTTTGATCAAAATGTAAAAAGTAACCGTGGGCCATTAACTCCACAACTTTATCTTTACATGATAAAAAGCATGTAACAAATTCACAAAAGTGAATTTTGAAAAATATCAGGCAATGAGAGACGTGATGATTTTGGGGGTCACCCCTAACCTAGGGGAGTACCAAGCAGGTGCCTTGAGCACAAAGAGCATATCATGCTGAACGATTCGGTGGTGGGCCCATCATTTTAGGACCAACCCAAGCAAAGTTATGGGCAAAAATACAATGCCAACTAAAAGCCCAGCAAAGCATTATGGGGCGAGATTCTAGAGTGCAGTGAATATTATAGTACTAGCTCTCAGCTGAACCAGAAGCTGCCCTTGAGGAATGTTTTGATATCGGATACTATAATATTCACTGCTCTTATCAATGAAAGAGTATGTTGGGGCGACCCAATTTTAAGGATATTGAGCCTAGCTGGGATTAGTTAATGTTGCCGTGCTTCACCCTGTAGTTAGTGTCATGACTGTGCACCCAGCACTCTTGGGCGTGGCACACCTCATGGCGTCGCTTGACTTCCTGCCTTGCAGACTTTCAACAAGATGTGTTGTCAATCAGCCATGGCCAAGCCTTATAGGAAATGGAGTCCTATACCATGCACTAGATTAGAGAGACACTCCTAACTCTGGGCCCGATTCACAGAACTAACTTAAGACAAAATCCTAAACTTACTACTTTTGGTATTCACAGAAGTTAGGATTTTGTCTTAAGTTTGTTTTTAGCGCCATATGATAGGTAGACGTTTAAGAGGTAGGTTTTAAACTTGGGGTAATGTAATGGGAGGACGTTGTGTAAGTAGTTTCAAATTTATTTGTCACAAGAGGCATGCTAGATCGTTTAGGACAAAGCGAGGGATTATACACGATATATGTGGGCTACCAGCTTAATTTTAGCCCCCATTTCATCCGTTTTATGGGGGATACTTTTTATTTAAACAAGTATTGTGACATTGGTAGACACTCGTGTGTCTACCCTTCCGTTATGCTAGTTATGGTCAACTCTCCGGCAGTGGCTTTTCATCAGCTTGCGCTTTGACACCCTTGGGTATAATACGCTTTACAAATCTAAAACAAAAGTAGGACTCTATACTCAACCATTCCTGCTACCCAGCGCCGTGATATCCTTCGGGATGATTGTTAGCGCTCTATAAATAAATAAATAAATAAATAAACCATCAGACTTCACAAAGGAGCAGCAATCTTGGAATGGTATCGCTCTAATCCATTCTCTAAACAAATCTAATTATGCCTACACTAACATTGCAGCCTCTTCTACTACCACTCAGGAATGTGCCTCGCATCAGTTCTCGGTACTGAACCACACTTTTGACACTTCTACCCCTCTTTCACAATAAGTTATTTTCCATTATCTGCATGCTGACACATGATTGATTTTGGAGTCCACCGAAGCTGCACCACCCGCTCTCCTACCAGCGAGCATAGCTCTAAATCTTGAAAATGCCTGCTGTCTCGGGGATCCCCTCTCCATCATGGAAAGTGCCACATCCTGTCATGGGAACCAACAATGTCCCTAAGCCATCTTCCCTCCAAACATCCAACATTCTCCTGATGGCTGCCTCTACACGAAGAGGGGTATTATCAAATTAGGGCAAATAAAGAGGCAATCAGTGTAATTCCCAAAGATAATATCTAACTCATTACACCCTGCTATTCACCCCTTTCACTAAACTGATTACACCTATGTGGTAAGCATTCATATAGACACTGCTGATCCCTTCCATATTTAATCTGACAGGTTAATGGACACACATGCAAATTCATGGTCAGAATCTACAGTCTAGTGAACCAACCTCTGACTGCTCTTATGCTGCCCTCTCAGACTTTTCCACGGCATCTCCCCAGAGGTTTGGTTACAGAAGTGATGACTGACCCACACCCTAGACCCCACATCACCACACTTCAGAGATACGGCCCAACCCCCGGGAGCATAATATATACAATACATCTCTCAAGTAAGGCTAGAAAAATGTTTAAACACAACCTCCTTAAACAACATCCAGAACAACTAATTGGTGATACCTACTATAGCACAAACAACGGCCATAAGAAGACAGACTCATACCCCACTGCAAAAAGGAAAAAAATCTTTCTCCACCACCTACAAGTTATAAAAACAGACACAATTCCCTATGGCACTAAACTCACCACTGCTCCTTCCCAGAGTTTCAGAGGGGAGATCCACATATCCATCTTCAGGACAGTTAACAGTTTATTTCAAGCAACCGACCATCATATATCTATTTAGACCAACACTTCCCGTCTCTTCTCGCCTCACTATATCAAAATTGTTTTGACCCCCAGAACTCCAATGATGCACCTCTACTGCACCTCCGGTCACCCTTCCTATGCAAGAGAGCACCAGTATGCCCACCACCATGCCAACACTAGGGCACAGCCACAACAACACAGAGGTCTTCGATTAACTAACTGGTCACAATAGCACCAATCCCAAGCCTAGCTCTCTCACCACTGAACCCACCTTACTCAGAACCCCTACTCCCAATATGGAACCCTACAAACCCAAACCTTCTCTCCCCAGTTCCAGCTTCAATGACACTGCCCTCCTATCAACTAAACTCAACCGCCATCTCTAGACATGAGACCTACCGCAAATCCTCCCCCATACAGAACAGGATCCCTGCCCGACATACATACCCAATTTCTCAACCGAATAGAAACAAATATATTTTCTAGCTAAAGACCTGTCTCAGGTAAAGAGCAATCTAGCGAACCAGGCCTAATTAATATGCAACCCCACTCCGAAGATAGAGAAATGAACTGCCCTTCAAATATCTTCCTATGTCAGCCGCCACTTCTGCATGACCTCCTTGCCCCTGAATCACCCTGAACTCTAAATCCCCTATCCCCACTTGAAGTGGAATCTCTCAGCAAATCATACAACACAAACACTCAACAAGGGGACCACAAATCTCCATCCTCGATCCCAGTAATCATGAGCACAAAAAGAGTCCCTCGAGTTAATATACCACCCAGACCACCTACTCCATACACCACGATTCAGACACTACACACTACACTTAACAACCCAAACTTGCTTACCTGCATGCTTCTTAACTGTAGATTAGCAGTTAAACATGCTACAGAAATATCTGAAACTATTCCCGCCAATGGCACGCTTTCTTACCGGAAACCTGGCTTAACGAACACTCAACACCATGCTGAACTTGCTTACTTTCGCTGGCTATTCTATCATTAGGCGAGACATACCTAAATGAATAGCTATTATCCACAAAATTAGACTCAACACACTAGACTCCATGAACTACTCAACCATCTAATATCTTGGAGTTGTACTCACGATAAAAGGCACCACCCCTTCACACTATCTATCACCCCCAAGGTGATCGCTTATTCTTCACTGAAGAACTAACTGGCCTAATTACAAAGTCCTCTCTTACTGACATCAAAGATGTGCTCCTAGGTGAGTTCAATCGGCACTTGGATGACACAGAAGACACCACTGTCGGCAATCTCATAAACCTTCTTGAATGAAACGACATGAAACAACTCTGCAACGAACAGACCCACAATAAAGGGCCTATGCTAGATGCAATAATTACCGGATACGATCTTGTCTCCCTTCAACATATCATACCCATCGACTGGTTAAACGACCACCTAATACTGTTCTATCTCAAGGCAAACCCATATCCACGCTGAGCATCAGCCAATAAACTCATGCACTGAACAAGGAACTTCAAGCAAATCCCACTAACGGATCTAGAATCCAGGATCAGGGCTCATCTACACTCTCAACCTTACCATCACTCAAGATAATGACCTCACCACCCTCTATAGCTCAGTGACGACTGATGTTCTTGACCAAGGGACCCCTCTCAAACTAAAGAGTCCTAGAAAAGTCCAATCCAGATCCTGGTTTAACTCAGACCTTAACAATGAAAGAAGACAACCAAGACTGAAAGAAAGGGTATGGAGACAGTACCCCTCACTGGCTCACCTCACACTCCTCAGGTCTGAACGTCTCTCCTGCAAAAAACACATCTTTAAGGAAAAAGCCACTTTCTTTTGCAACCAACATGACTGTGCGCAGAACAGACCAAGGGAGCGCTTCAATATAATTAAACAACAAATCACCTTTACCACCCTCAACACAAAACAATAGCCAATAACAAAAGCTGTGTAGAAATAGCCATCTTCATCACTGACAAAGTTGCGAAAATCAAACGATCGCTTATCCCAGACTCAAAACTATCACCCATGCTACATCGATCTCCTCCAACTAAAAAACAATGCTAAAAGGACAGATATCAAACGGATGACAGAATATCTAAATAATAGCAAAAAGAAGCCCATTTCCCACTCTACTGACCCTCTCCCCTCCACCTTAGTACAGACCTCAACAATATTATGTCTCCTTTTTTGACCAAAATCATCCTTAAACAAACAGGTTCTGACCCTAATGACTTCAATAAGTAGTCCGATCACCAACCTTCCCTTCCTAGCTAAAACGAACATAAATGTGTCCTGATACAACTCACCCAGCATATAGATAAATTCAACATTCATGACACATTCTAATAATGCTTCAGGAGAGGCTGCAGCACTGAAACTGCTATGTTCAATATTTCTGATGACATTCACAAATCCTTAGCTGAAGGTGACTTATGCCTCCTTATCCTACTCGACCTATCAGTGGATTTTGATACAGTAAAACTATCCAGCTTTAATCGAGATCCTCAAGAATTGCACTGGTATCAACGCCACAGTGTAGAAATGGTTCACATCCTACCTGCAACATAGTCCTCAACAAATAAAAATCAATACTTGTCACTCGAAGCCTGTTCCAGCACCACAAGGGTTCAAACCTTTCTCCTGCTCTATTTAATCTCTTCATGGAACCCCTCACAATTCTTCTGAAACAAGCAGTGGTCAAATATCACATATATGCTGATGACATACAACTCTACCTTGCACCCCAAAAAGCCACTCTCAATGAGGCGGCCAGACTCCTCAGAGGAATAAAGCGGTTTGATCATATCTCACCTGCCCTTAAGAGTCTCAACTAGCTTCCCATTGAAGGAAGATGCATGTTCAAGACTGCCTGCATAGCTCACAAAGCTCTTCAACCAAAGTAACCAAAGTTTCCAGAGCAGGTAGACGACAGGCACTGAAAAGTTCCAACTGACTTCTTCTCATACCTCTTAAACTGAAAAAGAAATCCACCCAGGTGCGTGCCCCCAGGGTATGGAACTCAGTCCTCAAAGATCTCTGATGCAACCTTCCTTTTCTTGCTTTAAATGAGACCTTAAATCTTTGCTACTTAACAACTGTTTCAACTCGCATACAAGTAATCTACATTTCTCAATGAACTTGCCCAACTCTATCGACTCTCTCTTTGTAGTCCCCGGACCCAGTCAGTCCCTACTTTGGAATTGAAATCATTTCCTTTTTGCTGTATTGTTCATTATGACCTTTTTGCTGTATTGTTATGTACTGGTGAGTTCTCACTATTTTAACAATGTTTCGTATATACCTCCCGTTGACTGCATTTGACGTAACCTCAAATGTATCTCGAATTATCCTATGTGCACTACTTGTAAAGCGGTCTGTTACCTTCGGGTCTAGGTAGGGCTATATAAAACTCGAAATAAATAAACAAATAGCATTATGCAAAATTTCCCTCTATCCCTTCTACCTCTACATCCACTCCAGGCCACCAGAAATCATTTCTTATCCTAGGCTTAGTGGCACTTATACACAGATGGCCTACATGAGCTGTCTCCAAAATCCTTTGGGGAAACTTCCTTGTGGAATCAATTGATTGCCTCTTACCAACAATCCTCCTTCCACCACTTTCCAATAAGAATGCAAAGATGTATTCAAAGTTTTTTCCCTTGACCACCCAAATTTCACAAAATTCATGATCTTGATCAATTCAGCACCTTACCTCACCCAATCACACAATCCATCATATCGGAGCAAATGACCACATTTTCAACTTTGGCAATGATACATTCCTCAATTTGTCCTGTACATCAACTTCACACAAATCTCTATCAACTGGTAACCGAGACAGATAGTCTGTTCTAACGTCCTACCTTCCTGCAACGTGTATCACCCTTAAACATAACTCCAATAGTTTGATAGATAATCTGGCCATGGCGTTCTTAATTTTGTTCCAGACAAAGTAGTCTGTGATCTGTACTTAAACAAAATTTTCTTCCCAGCCATATTTAAACGTGTCAACACCCCAAACATGTCAACATTTCTTTTTCTATTACAGAATATCTTGTTTCAAATTCTTTCGTCATCCTGGCAGCAAACCCTATAGTGACTTTCTTGTCATCCTTCATTTGTGGCAAAACAGGGCTCAATGCTTTATGCACTAACATCCACAGTCACAATATTTTTGCATCCTTCCACATACGCCCATAGTGCGGGAGGAGAGAGAATACTTTGTTTGATGAGAGCAATACTTTGTTGACATATTGCTGACCATTAAATTTCTACATTTGTTTTTAACTGTCGCCTTAAAGCATTCAGTCATGTCGCCAATTTTTTTTAATAAACTTTGCATAGAAATCACAAAGATTCGAAGAAAGGCCAGAGTTGCTCCTTATCAGTCAAATGTGGTGCATTTACAATGGCATCAAGAAAGCTTAGTTTGGATTTAACCCCATCAGATGTCAACACATGGCCTAGGTACTCAACTTAATATACTCCATAGATACATTTGTCTTCTCTGATAGTAAACTCACTGGATTCCAAGGTGGACAGCACTCTTTCAGCCTATTTGTCATGCACGTCTTCCATATCACAAATATCAACATTTTATCCAGAAATATTGCTGCATTTGAGATATTCTTGAACATTTTTGTCATGACCTTCTAAAACACAGATGCAGCTGAGGCCAGCCCAAACTAGAGTGACGAGGGCACTTGATGACACGCCGCTCTAAGATTCAGTTGGACCGGCCTACAGCACATACTTCCTCTTTTACAAGATACACATATAAAGTGAGCAGAAAACAGTGCACTGTGTACAGATTACCTTTTCTGTAAACATCTCTCATAGTGTAGTACAAATGAATGCAGCATTATTGAAGAGTAATGCCGCACTTTGCAATCAACTGGCTGATTTCTTTAGGGATAAGGTGCTCTCTATTTATGAGACATACTGTGAAAATAATAGTAAGATTCAAGTGAGCGAACCTTTTCCTTCTCCGAAACAGTATCATCATGATTTGGCTGCCTTTATCCTCCCCAAATGTAGAACAGATCTTGCAAATAGTCAAACAGGTGAAATCAGGAGCTCCCTTTGATCCTTGCCCCCCAAAACTATTTCATTATGCCGCCCAGGAGATCAGCGAACAACTTTGTTTGCTTTTTAAAGAGATTTTTCATTCTGGCATTTTCCCTGAGACATGGAAGAGGAGCTTTATTCTTCTCCTGTTGAAAAAACCTGGTTTGGATCCTGGTGTTCATAGTAATTATCGACCTATAGCGAGGATCCCGTTCCCAGCTAAGGTGTTGGAGAAGATCATGAACCGCCAACAACTCACATCCTTTGTTGCCTCACAGAACCTGCTGGATCCCACGCAATATGGCTTTCGGGAGGGGCAACAGAGGAGCTTCGATCATCGCTGGACTCAGGTGCGAAGGCCGCTTTCATCCTTTTGGATCTTTCGGCGACCTTCGACACCGTGAACAATGACATTCTCACCTTGAAGCAACATAGGCTGGGAGTTTCAGGTCTGGCGTTAAGTCTGCTTAAATCTTACCTTAATAATAGGTGTCAGTTTGTTCAGATTGACGACCAAAGTTAGAAGCAATTTTCACTTCCATGTGGGGTTCCACAGGGCTCATCTTTGAGCCGTATGCTGTTCAACTTATATGTTACCCCTTTAGCATATGTCATCAGGCAGTTTGGTTTTTCGTTAGGGCAGGGCTGGAAAAATAAAAAAAATGGTACTACTCCTGCAGGACTAGTACCTTAAAAAATGCCCTCGACCAAACTGCAACCTACTTAACCTCCGTCTGTGAAAGCGGAGCAAATGTGACAAGATAACAAGATTTAAAGGCATCTTTATTGCTCATTAACTTTGTGAGCAATAAAAATGCCTTTAAATCTTGTAATCTTGTCACATTTGCTCCATTTTCACAGACAGAGGGCAAAAGTTGGTTTGTTTTCCTACTCGCCAGAAAGGGCGAGTAGGACCTAAAAACAGCTCGACCTTGTTAAATTAAGCTCGACTATGCGAGCGGTCGAGTGGAATCCAGATGAGACAGCAGCCTGTTTTAATCAATGTATGACATCTTTAGACCACTGACAGAATCATCAAGCTTGCATAAAATGACCAAACACCACAACCAGCTATGAATATTCTCCAGTGAGAGCTTGTTCAATCGGTTTCAATCTGTTGCTTTTTCACTAATCTCACAAATTAGCTGAAAATTCCAGTGTTAGTCCAAGCATTGTCAATAGTGTTGCTTTTCCAGGTAGCATGAGCAGGTGTCCTTGGATTTTCGTCATTAGAACTCTCTCACTGAATAAAAAACATTGTGCTAGTCTCCCACAAGTTTCCTGGTATTTCATATTTTTTCCTAGATGTAGGGAAACTATCAACAGCAGGGAATAGACACTTTTATAATTCCCTCCTATCAGTGCAGTCTTTTACCATCCGCTTTCTAACAGCTGCTATTCGAATGCCCCACATAATTTCAATTTTATCATTTTTTAGAATTCCTTCATCCAACAATAATTGCACTTTTTTGCTTGGGTGTATGTACACAGATGGGTCAGTATTATTGTTGATGTACTTAAATTCTTACCAGATCTACTGCATGTTTATTTCTA
Organism: Lissotriton helveticus; assembly: GCF_964261635.1. Classification (NCBI taxonomy): domain Eukaryota; kingdom Metazoa; phylum Chordata; class Amphibia; order Caudata; family Salamandridae; genus Lissotriton; species Lissotriton helveticus. The sequence goes on along the minus strand of NC_136057.1, from coordinate 190,416,481 downwards.
TGTGTGGTCAGTGATGATGTGTGTTTGCTGATGTCTTTGTAGGGTTAAAAATTGACATAAGCTCTTCACACATTCACTGCAATGATATGGCTTTTCCCCTGTGTGTGTTCACAGATGTCTTTGTAGGTCTGATGATTAACTAAAGCTCTGAACACATTCACTGCAATGATATGGCCTTTCCCCTGTGTGTGTTTGCTGATGTCTTTGTAGGTATGATGATCGACTAAAGCTTTTCACACATTGACTGCAATGATGTAGGTTTTCTCCTGTGTGTGTTCTCTGATGTCTTTGTGGGTCTGATGATGGACCATAGCTCTTCACACATTCACTGCAATAATAAGGCTTTTCCGCTGTGTGTGTCGATGATGTTTTTGTAGGTCTGATGATTGACTAAAGCTCTTCATACGTTCACTGCAATGATAGGGTGTTTCCCCCGGTGTGCGTTCTCTGATGGTGTTTTAGGCTTGATTAATGTATAAAGATCTTCTCACTGCACTTGAATGGTTTTTCACCAGTGTGTTCTCTCCTTCGTAGTTTTCGGTCTGATAATCTACTAAACCTCTTCACACATTCACTATAATTATATAGTTTTCCCCTGTGTGTTTGCTGATGTCTTTGTAGGTTTGAAAATTTACTAAATCTCTTCACACACTCACTGCAGTGATATAGGTTTTCTCTTGTGTGTGTTTGCTCATGTGTTTGTAGGTCTGATGATTGACTAAAGCTCTTCACACATTCACTGCAGTGCTATAGCTTTTCTCCTGTGTGTGTTCGCTGATGTGTTCGTAGGTTTGATAATTGACTAAAGCTCTTCACACATTCACTGCAATGATAAGGCTTTTCCCCTGTGTGTGTTCGCTGATGTCTTTGTAGGTCTCCTGATCGACTAAAGCTCTTCACACATTCACTGCAGTGATGTGGCTTTTCCCCTGTGTGTGTTCTTTGATGGTCTTTTAGGTGTGATAAATTACTAAACCTCTTCACACATTCACTGCAATGATATGGCCTTTCCCCTGTGTGTATTCGCTGATGTCTTTGTAGGGCAAATGATCTAGTAAAGCTCTTCACACATTCACTGCAATGATACAGGTCTTCCCCTGTGTGTGTTAGCTGATGTCTTAGTAGGTCTGATGATCGAGTAAAGCTCTTTACACATTCACTACAATTATATGGTTTTTCCCCTGAATGTGTTCTCAGATGGTGTTTTATTCCTGATAACTGACTAAAGGTCTTCACAGGTTCAATGCATTTGAATGGCTTTTCCTCTGTGTGTTTTCGCTGATGCTCTTTAAGGAGTGCAGACTGACTAAAGCTCTTTTCCCATTCAGTGCATTTGAACAGTTTTTCTCCTCTTTGTATCTGCTGATGGCGTTTTAATATTGATGACAAAATAAAGGTCTTGCTGCATGTGTCTGATTCTTCTTTCTTGATGAGGGTCTCTGAGTCACAGCAGTGATATGGCTTTTCCCCTGTGTGTGTTCGCTGATGCTGTTTTAGGCTGGATGATTGACTAAACCTCATCACACATTCACTGCAGTGATATGGCTTTTCCCCTGTGTGTGTTCCCTGATGCAGTTTTAGGCTGGATAAACGACGAAAGCTCTTCACACATTCACTGCAGTGATATGGCTTTTCCCCTGTGTGTGTACATTGATGGTCTTTTAGGTGTGATAAATGACTAAACTTCTTCACACATTCACTGCAATGATATGGCCTTTCCCCTGTGTGTGTTCGTTGATGTCTTTGTAGGTCTGATGATCGACTGAAGCTCTTCACAGATTTACTATAATTATATAGTTTTCCCCTGTGCGTTCGCTGATGTCTTTGAAGGTATGAAAATTGACTGAATCTCTTCACACATTCACTGCAGTGATATGGGTTTTTGCCTGTGTGTGTTAGCTGATGTGTTCGTAGGTTTGATAATTGACTAAAGCTCTTCACACATTCACTGCAGTCATATGGCTTTTCCCCTGTGTGTGTTCTCTCATGTCTTCGTAGATCTGATAATCGACGAAAGGTCTTCACACATTCACTGCAGTGATGTGGCTTTTCCCCTGTGTGTGTTCTTTGATGGTCTTTTAGGTGTGATAAATTACTAAACCTCTTCACACATTCACTGCAATGATATGGCCTTTCCCCTGTGTGTATTCGCTGATGTCTTTGTAGGGCAAATGATCTACTAAAGCTCTTCTCACATTCACTGCAATGATATAGGTCTTCCCCTGTGTGTGTTCGCTGATGTTTTAGTAGGTCTGATGATCGAGTAAAGCTCTTCACACATTCACTACAATTATATGGTTTTTCCCCTGTATGTGTTCTCTGATGGGGTTTTATGTCTGAAAACTGACTAAAGCTCTTCACAGGTTCACTGCATTTGAATGGCTTTTCCCCTGTGTGTTTTCGCTGATACTCTTTAAGTAGTGCAGATTGACTAAAGCTCTTTTCCCCTTCAGTGCATTTGAACAGTTTTTCTCCTCTGTGTGTCTGCTGATGGCGTTTTAATATTGATGACAAAATAAAGGTCTTGCTGCATGTGTCTGATTCTTCTTTCTTGATTAGTGTCTCTGAGTCGGGTATGTATTTGTCTACATCCCATGACTGTGTTCCTTGATCAGCCAAAATCACTGATAAAGCACTTTGATTATTCTTACATTCCCTGTATGTGTGTGGCATTTTGCGTCTTTGCTTTCCGATTTAACAATAAAGTGAAAAGGTCACTAAATACTTGCCACACTCATAATGTGTGTAAGGCTTCTTTGTGGATGAATATGTCTTTAAACTGGATAAAGATATGGTCGGTGCAAATTGGGACAGTACTCTGTATTTTAGATAGCAGAATGCCTCTTTCCTTTACCCTTCAGTTGTTTGGCTTCACTACATTGCGCTTTTCTCTGGTTGCTGTGGAATGGCCTGAAAGAGTTTACAATACACATCTAGCACTGAATGGTGGTCTGATATCACTATTGAAAGGAAAGCAGTGATGTAATCACATTATACCAATTGCGCGAATAAAGCAGTTATTGGACATGTTTACCCAGGAAGTGGATTATCAGTGTTGTCGTTTTTTAAAGGTCATTTCTTAGTTTTGTGGTGTGGAGGTGCAGAGCTCAGACTCGTAGAATCATTGAATTGCCCTTGATGCTTCTTACAGGATCTGTCCATTTATGTTCTGGTTTGTCTGTCTCCGTCTGCGCTTAGATTTTCCTGAATAGTGGAGCTCAATATTTCGCACTGTGTTTTTGCAGAATTACAGGATTATCTTCATTATTCTTAAACATTTTGTACATTCAAGGATTGTGTTCTGTCGGATGTAAAGAGATTTAAAATTACTTACATGGAAACATGGAATGTGCATACACAATTTTGTTTTAATTAAAAATTATTTAATTTAATTTAACACACAACAAATGCAGAATCAAACTGAGTAGGCGGAGGAAATAAATGGGTGGAAAGGAACTAATAAGGTATAAGGATCATGGCTAATTCACAACGTCATTTAATAAACACATCACAGCTATCATTGAAAATGTCATAACATTACACACTTACATCTTACATGTTGATAATGTCATAGACTGAAATGCATAATGTATCATATTTAAGTGTTCCAAATAACATATGACAACGGCAATATCTTGTCATTGAGACACAACATCAGCCCACATCATTTGTCTAGATTGATGGGTATAGATTGAAGTAGCAAATGAAAGGTATAGAAATAGGGCTTTCAGTTTATGGGGGTTTGTTGGTGGTTAAGTAGTTATCAAAGGATTCCCATATAGCTCTGTGTTGTTGTTTCCACGGGGAGCGTACTCAACTAGGCCTGGCTTGAAAGGAAGCCTTGTGTGTAGTTTTCCAGTTAGAGGTGATCGTCTTAACTGCCGATGTCAGTAGAAGATCAAGTAGAACGCGGTCGGCAGGGCATCTGATGTTCGGGTCGAGGAAGCCTTTAATGAGATATGAATTTTCTTTCTTAGGAGCTATATTAAATAGGTTTGAGATAAAGGAGAAATCCTCATCCCAAAAGGGGCCTAATGATTTGCAGCTGAAAATGAGGTGAGCAAGATCTCTGTTTTCATCATTGCAGTTCCAAAAGACAGGGTTCTCAAAAGGTTTAGTCTATGCAGGTGAGAAGGTGTCCCAAAAACTTTGTGAATTAGCCAGAATTTCATTTGAGATAGTACTGATGAGATCCTGTATGAGTTGACAGATTTCCATATGTTGACTAGTCAGTCTCAGATGTGGGTGCAGAAAAATAAGTATCCCAGTATTCTGTTGTTCTCGTATTCATTCTCAACTTATTGAGGTTTTTATCACTGAGAGATGCCCTGCGCAGAAAGAGTCTCAACTTCAGTTTCGCTGGCCCTGCACGATTCAAAGTCACGGACAACTGGAAAACAATGTTTTTTGATGACCCGGAAGACCTGAGAAGATACATACAAGGAGCACCAGCAGAGGAAATGGAAACTAAAAGCCCCGGAGCTGAAAAGATAAGCGCTTAATCGGACGATGCGGAAAAATCTGACTAAACGCTGATGCACGGACAGATGCAAAGCAACTACCTCACTACGATCTACCTCTAACGCTCGCCCGCAGTCTCCCTTTCCAAGGAACATTGATCTATGCACATAGGAGACTCGGGCATTCCACAACGACCTACCTCAAGGACACCAGAGTGCCATTATCAATAGAGGAAGCTAAAGGCTACCAACGACTGAGAACAGACTAAGCACCAACCATATCCTTTAAGTCTTCTTCACACAACGGCAGCAGCAAGTCACTCAGGCATGCAAATGGGAAGGACTAAGCACCTTGCCTCGGGGACTATTGCGGAGCAAGGGAACTTTGCCGTCCCACATCCACACAGCAAGTAAGGGGGGGAGGAGGGCGGGCGGGAATGGGGTTGGGGCTTAGAGGGGGGTTATGGGTGCAAACACATGGGGTCTTTTTTCTTCTCCTTCTCTCTCTCTATCTCTTTTCTCCACCTCTCCACTTGTACCTTCAGACAAGGAGGAGGCACAGGCAGCTACCAACATGCATGGACAGGCAACACCACCACAGACACCGAGACATCAGAGCACGCACTGCACGAAACATAAGACGACCCACCAACAGCTCCAAGAGTATGCCAGGCAAATTGCGAGATACACAGTACATAAAATGACACCCAACCAACACAGCCACCTCTCCGCCAACATCAAAGTAGTGTCTCTTAACGTGAAGGGTCTCAACCACCCAGTCAAAAGAAGGAAAGTCCTCGAACACCTGGCAAAACTCAAAAGCGACATATATGTCCTACAGGAGACAAAACTGGCGGCGGAAGACATAGGCCGCCTCAATGCAAGTTGGATAAGCGAAGTCATAGGCTCACCCGCACAAAATAAAAAGAACGGGGTTATTACACTAATCAGCAAGAAGTCAAAGCTAGTACTAAAAGACTCACAGGCTGACGAAGAGGGTAGAACCCTGGTGACCAGTCTAGCAAGGGGGGAAGAAACAATACACGTAGCCAACATCTACGGGCCCAACTCGGAGGACAGACTCTTCTGGGAGAGGGTTGGAGAACAATTGAACACCTTACCACAAGAAGACCTCCTAATAGCGGCAGGCGACATGAACCAGGTGCTAGACCCAGCCATAGACAGACATCCGCAAAGACCCAGCCAAAACTCACACAGAGGGAACATTCTGGGGAACCTATGCATGAAACTCAGACTCAAGGACCCCTGGAGACTTCAGAACCCGGATGGCAGAGAGTACACTTTCTACTCACATCCACAAACTCCTACAGCAGAATCGACTACATTCTAATATCAGACTCACACACTCACCTTATCGACCAAACCGAGATAGGCCCAAGAACCATCTCAGATCACTCGCACATCAGCCTGACGCTGACGGGCAAACACAACGAAAGACCAACAAGCAGGTGGAGGTTTGACGATGACCTACTCAAGAACACAACAGCCAGGGCAGAGATAGAGGAGGCAATAAAAGAATACCTTGTACTTAACGACAACCCCGATATAGATAGAAGCACCCTATGGGATGCCCTAAAAGCCACGATCAGGGGCAAAATACTCTCCATCAAAGGCCGACTAAATAGAGAGAGGAATAACAAGATTGCTGTCCTGGAAAAGGAAATCAAAAACCTGGAGGCGGGACAGATAGCCAACCTAAAAGACAGAAATACCCTCACAACACTAACGAAAAGGAAGTACGAGCTAAACAGAATTCTTAGTGAAAGAGCAGGAACTTGGCTAAACAAGTATAAAGCTATTAACCTGTGCACCGCCAACAAAGCAGGGAAGGCACTAGCTTCCTACCTCAAAAGCAAGCAGATGCAACACTCAGTAGCAGCAGTCACAGATAAAAAAAAACAAATCCCAGACTGCAAACAAGGAACTACTCAATGTATTTAAAGACTTCTATGAGCAGCTCTACAAACAGTGACGGAGGGAAGGCACTCCTAGAGCATATCACAACGCCCGCATTCACTGAAGCCCAGCGAGAAACATTAGAATCAGACATCACAGGTAACGAAATTGAGAAGGCAGTAGGCAGTTTCAAAGACAACAAGGCCCCAGGCCCAGATGGTTTCACAGCGAGATTCTACAAGCAATTCCTACCCCTACTCAGGCCCACGATGATGGATGTGTTCTCAAGCTGCGTCCAAAAAGGCTGCATGACACCGACAATGGCAGAAGCCAACATTATAGTAATACCCAAAGAAGGGAAAGACACGCAATACCCTAAGAACTACAGACCAATCTCCCTCATAAATGTAGACTGCAAAATCTATGCGAAAATCCTAGCAACCAGACTCAACGCACACCTACCCAAACTCATACACCGCTCACAGGTAGGCTACCTCAAAAACAGAATTTCCCACGACAACACTAGACTGCTCTGCCACATAATCAACCATGCCTCTAAAAGCGACAACGCTGCAGTCATGATAGCCTTAGACGCAGAGAAAGCATTCAACAGAGTATCCTGGCCATTCCTGGACCAATGCATGCAAAAATTTGGCCTGGGACCTAACTATAGGAAGATGGTACTAGCACTCTACAACGCGCCCAAGGCGCGCGTTGTAGTAAACGGTGGGACATCAGAACTACTCATCTTAGAACGTGGCACCAGACAGGGATGCCCGTTATCGCCGGCCCTCTTCCTACTGGCGATAGAACCATTGCTCAATATGATAAGAACGAACAAAGACATAATAGGAATTCCTATAGGGGAGGAAACGGTTAAGCTAGCAGCCTACGCTGACGACATCCTGATCACTGCTGAGAACCCAGAGCAGTCGATAACGGCTCTCATGGACACCATAGAACGGTACGCACACGTGTCAGGATACAAACTTAACAGAGAAAAGTCAGAATGCAAACCTCTGAACGTACACACCACAAAGACGGTAGTGGGGACTCAGGGCTAACATGGTAGAAAAAATCCATAAAATACCTGGGCCTGCTCTTTGAAAGAGACCTTAAGACCACACTAGACCAGAATGAACAGGCGATACTGCGCAAACTGAAGGAGAGAGTAGAAGGATGGTCACCCAAATTCACCACATGGTGGGGGAGAGTAGAGACAGTCAAAATGATGCTCACGCCATAGTGAACTATATGCTCAACATGCTCCAGCTGATTAACACAGTGGATTTCCACAAAAAACTGGATAAACTAATCAACAACTTCTTGTGGAAAGATCAAAAACCGCGAATTAGCCTGCAAAAACTCAGACTAGCCAAAGACCTGGGAGGCCTAAACATAACAAACTTCAAAACCTTCCAAACTGCATGCATAGCGAAACAAGGGCTGTACTGGCTCACACCCAAACAAGATTACCCGGCGTGGCTCTCACTAAAGAGGCGACTACTAGAAGGAATGGAACTGATCGCCCTTCTCACGGCAACCAAACACCCCGCAATCACGCACAACCCCATACTGAGGAACACCAAGACGGCCCTCCTCAAGATAGGTAGGATGTTGGACACAAGCGTGAGGAACGCTCAGTGGGAGTACATATGGCACAACCCCAGGATCAAATACAGGGATAGAACACTAGACATGCACTCCAGGTACAGGCACGGCATCTCCACGGCCAGTCAACTCCATACCCAAGGCACACACACCACCTTTGACTCGCTCAAGAACGAACACAAACTAGATATCATCGAGCTATACAACTACCTTAAGATCAAAGTGGCAATTAGCAAGGCAGAACTCAATAAACAAACACCTTCAATCCTGCAATACGCCACCAATCTAAACAGGACGGGACACCAGGTAGCACACCTCTACAAAGCCATGTGCCCAGGATCCACCAAGCTTAACAACAAGGCCACAGCCTACTGGAAATCACTAATGGGCAGGGGACTTAGTGAGAAGGAAAAGTCCGACCTCTGGACATCCACCTCGGGAAAGAAAGTAACAACCATCCTAGACCAGACCAAATACTGGCTGATACACAAAGCGTACTGGACCCCCGCCCGACTAGCCTCCCAAGGTATCCGCGAAAAAGACACATGCTGGAACTGCAACAAACAGAAAGGCGATCTAGCTCACCTGCTCTTCCACTGCCCCAAAGTAAAAAAATTCTGGCGCAAGATAGGCAAACTTATAAACGACGTAACAGACTCCCCACTCCAGCTCGAGTTTCACAGCTTAGCCACAGGCTTTATGGACCCACAATCAAATCCAGAGAGGACAGAGACTTGATTGACCTCCTACTAACGGCGGCGGTCAAGACAGTCCTGAACAACTGGAAAGACACAGGGAAGACTTCCTTCAAAACCTGGTTCAACTGGGTCACCTTCCTAAGGGGGCGGACACCATAACGGCCAACCACACACCAAGGACACATACAAAGTGCGAAATGTGGCTCTCTCTGGACAACTACTTGTCCTCACACAAGCCGCCGCAGTGAGCAAACGCTCCTGAAGGAGTCACAAACCTGTCCTAGACTAGTAATGCACTCCTTCAAACACCACAACCATACTAAACTCTCCCTATTCCTCCCACTTTCTCTCTTTCTCTTTCTCCTCTCCTGCCATTGAGGGGGTAGACAATCAATGGCCGCAAAAGAGACAATTTCACCGGCCACACGAACTTATACAAGACCAACCGCTAAAGCGGGGGAGGGCGGGAGGGACGGCCGGAGGCCGAGAGATGACCCACAAGACAACACGAACAGTATGCAACGCCAGAACTACGCAGCCAATCAGAAATGCCAAATGCCGTTGTTACTTCTGTATTTCTCCCTTGTCCCCACTCCCGCCCCCCGGGGCGTCTTTTTCGCCTCTTGTGTCTTCTTCTTTTTGTCTCGTCCCATTACTACCCATGTAAGTGCAATGCACCCTGTATATATAAATTCAATTACAAAAATTACTGAAATAAAAAAAAGATTCTCAGAAGAGATGTTTCTTCTTAGAAAGTCAAAGTAGAATCATTAAAATGGGACGGAAGTTTCAACAGTTGTAATAGGAAGTGTTATGAACCAATCAAATCTCTTCTTTTAAAGTCACATGGCTTTGCGTACGCTTACGCTGTGCTTACGGTGCTCTTAGGATGAGAGTACGCATGACGTTCCACCGTGATTTGTGTAATTGCTATTAAAAGTAATATAGGATTACTGGAACTTAAAATAATTTTTTTTCATATTTATCCTGGATAAAGTCTTCTGTTACTATGTTCATTAAATACATAAATATAGGTTTTTAAACAATTAAAACATTTGCGTCTTTGCGTACGGGCGCCGTACATGACGTCACACGGAAGCTTTGATGCGACGTGTAACGTGAAATCGTATTCGTGGCGTATGCTGAGAATGAGTAGCAGCACAAACTATGGTGCGATCACTCTCTCACTGTCAAATCAGAGCACAGGGCGCGCTATCAGAATGGTTAGAAGTGGTCACTCATTGGAGATCCGATTCAGCTGTGTGGCTTATCCACGGTATCATAACGTTACTTTTTAGCCTGTTTAAGTTTGAGGTTTGCATGAAATAATATGCTATAGGCAGATATGGATCTTTAGGCAGCGCTTATCTCCATGAAGCTTGGTTATTATCATTTACATATAGGTGCCTGAGGGAGGGAATAGCGAGGATTGCAGAATAGCACCAGATCACTCCTAATTTGTAGACACATACAATTGCATGGCTCTTGTCAGCCTCGGATTGGTAACGGGGGCAATGGCCGAGGGGCCGGTATCCGAATTCCAGCCGTGGGCTGCTTTTTTGGGCAGCCTGGGGGGCCGATTTGAGAAGTGTCTGTATTGTTCATGCCGAAAGAGGCCCAGTGGGTGCCTGAGTGGACTTTCTGGAGGTAAATGCTTCAATTACCTCCCTCTTATCAACAGGCAGTGAGTGGTGTCACTCCCTTTCTCTCGCTGGGCCGGCCCGTTAATATATGCATTTTGAGTGGGGGCAGGGGGCCTGGGCAAAAGTGGACACACTTCTTTTCATGTGTATTTCACTAGTGTAAACTGATCTGTGCATTTTTTTTTTAACACCCCCCCCTTTTTTATTACAATTTCGCCAATCAGTGTTTTGCGGAAAGGCGATATGCAAATGTGGGCCACTTTTTTTTAGCGTGCCCGGGACGATTTTTAGTCCTAATCCAACCCTGGCTCTTGTAAACAAGCAGCGCCTAATTCGGCCTGAGTTTTGAAAAGCACTCCGACACCTGCTATCATATCAACGTTCAGTTTACTGGAAACGTCAGTTATTGAATTTGAAATAATGCAGATTGTGTGCAATGTTAACAGGCATCGCTTACAGGATTACAGTAACTGAGCGTGTGGTTTGCTATAAAAAAGTTGTGTTTACTCCTCTGCATGAGAAGCTGGATGTTTCCATCTGGCCGTCGATTCAACCAAATGAGCCGGATAAGAGAGCTATTGTCTCAAAAAGAGGTCGCTCTTACATCTGCTAGAGAAACATATGTCCTATATGTAGCAAACACCCGCACAGAAATGCATGATTTATTAAATACAGACGTGCCCCTGCATTTTGGGGAGTTAATTCAGAGTATCTTTAATGCGTCCTTGACTACTGGGCTACCTTACTTTTTAAAGTTAGAAGCAGTGGCCTTGTGACTTCTTTTCAAACTCTTCTCAGCATTTTTCCATTCGATTTTTTTCAGCATCTTTGGTGGCTTCCCCTTAATACTCGCATTAGTTGCCGGTGTGCTTCTATTAATTTGTTTACTTAAATATGGATGCACATCCTGCAGCACACAAGAATATGTCCCGGCTGTTGCTGGTCCGCAACCAAATGCTTAGTTATTACGGAGCACTGCCTCTGGCTACATTGAGTGCAGCTTGTGGATTATCGTTTAGATTCTCCTTTTTCACATGCGTTCAACCTGTCTTCCATTGCCTGAGCTGCAATTTCGACTGGGCCCTGGATTTGTGTCTCTGCTGTACGGTGTCTCCCAACGCGGATTATGACCAGCTGATGAGCCCCTTAGTGGTTCATGACTTGCTCTGTTCTGGAGGTGGGATTATGGCCTTAGCAGCGATACGTGGAATATTGGGACGTTGGAATGTTTTTGCAGCGGCGCATGACTTCTTGGCACGCCGTTACATTGAAGATGACCCGAGTTTTCCTCCGATGGTGATAGTGGCTCCGGTCATTGAGGAACATGTATGTTCATTCTCACTATTGAATTGGATGGCTGAAATGTTTTCAGATGGGAACAATGACTTCCTCTTGGAGGCTGTTGCTACATACTGTGCTTATACGCTGTTGGATTAAGACTCTTTGATTTTTCTACCTATTCTTTATTATTTAGTTAGCGTTTTCTATCAAACAGCGAATAACTTTTCTTTGCCAATTTCAAGTTGACTCTGCTTTTCAGGCTTGGACTCTGAGTTCCTAATTCGCCCACGTTTACATCACGTGCTTCGATCGAGGGAGGGTGTCGTGGGCTGAACCTTGCACTCACACTGTGTTAAATTAGCATGGGTTTATTAGAAGCTTAAACGCCATTTTTGCTTTCCTGCTCTGCTTTGCACACGACACGCACTTGTGATATTGTTCAGAGAAGGCTGAGTATTTTGCTTCACATGAGAATAATTTGTTATGCTACATTTCTAGACTGCCTCGCTAGTTTAGTGTGTATAGTGAGAGCATGGAACATCAAGGTTATCTTGGATACTGTGTCTGTTATTCGGAATGATCCTCGCACGTTCGACCCCTAACACATATGCAGCTGTGGCCACCTCTGATACTGGCGCGTTTAATAATGCATTGTGGAGCCATAATTACACACAGTTGGAGAACAGTTTGTGCAGAACTCAATGTGATCCACTACTGCTGAGTACCAGAGGTATGGGTCTGCCATGTAATCCAATGAGACCTTCTGTAGTTATAAACTAACCTGGTAGGTAGGGAGGGTGAAATGTTGGTATGTTTTAAATCTGTTTCCCTTTATCATTATAGGAGGATTTCTCCCCTTGTATTTTATGGAATAGTAACAATGCTGACAACCTTGTTTCTGATAATATGTTTGGTTGTATTATCTAAGGTACTGCGCATGAGATTACGGCGTTAGAAATAAACATTTCAAACTTGCACGTGTCTTTATTTACTCCTTGTTTTGGACTGGTGTAAGACTATAACAAAAGAGTGCTCTTTTTATCCACCTTACTTGAGGTAATCGAAGTTGCATGTTCTGGGTTGACTAGTCATTGGTGTTTTTGCTATAGGACGAAGAACCAATGAGTCACTGATTGCTAGTCTGGTAGGGGGTTTGGGTACTAAGGTGGGTTTGGTACACCGTAATTCACTGAGGTCCTAAGTCTTTATGCACAGTTCTGTGTAGGAGCAAAATTCCTGCAACAGTAATTACAACAAAAAGGCTCGATAAAGGGCCTTGAGTTTGAATCAGAATATGAAATTGAAGAATAATTGATAACCCCAGCCAAGGAAGGGAGCAAGTGTGCAAATTTACAGTGCCTTCGGCCGGGGTAGTTGATACAATTTTGAATAGGAATATGAAATAGAAGACTAGTTGATAATCACAGCTAAGGAATGCAGCAAGTAGCTGTGTGGATGATGTGTTGATTGAGTGGAAGATGAAAAAGGTGAAAAATAAGAAAGGCCTGAGACACGCAAACTAACCACTTCCTTGTCAGTGAAGTGGATCTTTGGATTTCCAGCTCATTACACAGATTCCGCAGTGGGAGCAAGAGAAACGAATAGCACATCTAATGAAGCAAGCTAGTGCAAAAAGTACACACAGTGTGCGGTAGAAAGGACGCAAGAAAGGACGGAAGTGTGCAAATTACCCAATGCTATTCACGGGTAGTAGTTACCAAGAAGGCTGAATAAAGGGCCTGCACTTTGAATTTGAATTAAAGAAGAATAATTGATAAGCCCAGCCAAGAAAGGCTTCAAGTAGGTGTGTGTATTTGTGGATGAAGTGTTGATTGAGCGGAAGATGAATAAGGTGAAAAATAAGAGAGGATGCAGAGATGCAAACTTTCCATTTCTTTGTAAGGGAAGTGGATATATATATATATATATATAGATATAGGAACACGGGAGCTGTAATGTTATGAACGGACCCACCACCGTTCTTTCCGCACCCGCCACGAAGAGTGCTAGGAGCGCTTTGGTGGACACAGGAGCCTCGCAGCAAAACTGCATACGCTCAGCACCGCCACTGCAGCACCCGGAGTTTGAAGCCGTGATAGGGAATCATTCTGATTCACTGGATGCCGGATATATACCGCTCCTGTCTTCGCAAACCTGGATGCTCAGTGGCAGGCGAGGGGGTGCTCAGAGGGTGTTTACCAACAGCGGCACAGGACCTTGAACGAGGAATGCATCATGCAATTCAATAAAGACAGCATACGAGTTCCACAAGACACTGCAGCATCAGCACCGCCCATTGGGGGGCGTGTCATCTTGTTAAAAGTGGATTCATACCTGTGACCATACGTCAAGTTCGTCTATCCCTGAGGAAGAAGGCATGGACCTTTGAAACGCGTCGGATAACATAATGACGAACCCTCGGCCTCTTGAATCTTCCAGAGGCTTTCACATGGACCTGGGAGCTATTTAGCACGCTACTGCCAATAAACGCCTGTTCGAGAAACCCCCGCGAGTGTGGTGTGTTCAGGAACACGGGAGCTGTAAAAAAAAAAAATATATATATATATATATATATATATTACCTACTGGCAGTCGCCAGTAGGTAGTTATAGTTAGGATCGATTTCCATAGGGAAATCGCAACATTCTATTTGGAATAACTTTGGCGCCGGTTGAGGAATCAGCCTGAATTTTTCAGCAACTTTGCCTCGCGGCTCTCCTCTCCTTCCCTGAAAGTTTGGGGGGGATTCGTCAAGCGGGGGCCGAGATAAAAGGGGGGTCCCAAAACGTGTTTCCCCATGTTAATTTCCAAAGGGTGGTCTGTCGCACTTTTAGCTCGAACGGCTGAATGGATTTTCACCAAACTTGGCAAAATTGTAGGGACTGGTAGCCCGATGTGCCTTTGCTATGTCTCAAGATATGTGCTCCAGAGGATTTTGAGTAATTTAGGTTCAAAAAAATTTATATATCTATAGCCGCGCCCCGGTACGCGCACCGGGGAGCGCCCCGGGCGCGCCACGCGACCTGCGCACGGGAAGCTGATTGGCTCTCGGGTGTCTGTAAACATTCGAAACAGTTCGCAGCGGCCGCCATCTTGTGTCTCGGTAGGATCGAGACACAAGAGGTGGCAAAAAATAAAGGGGGAAATGACCAAAAGGGGGTAGGGTACACCCCCCCGACCCCCTAGGTTTGATGTGGGGGCCATAAAAGGGTCCCTCGGGTAAAAAAGAAAATTACATTTTTTTTCGATTTTCACCGGGGAGCGCCCGGTACGCGCACCGGGGAGCGTACCGGGGAGCGTACTTTGGTGAAAAATAGTGAAAATAATAGTGTAAAATAATCATTTTGAGTGATTACAGGTAGGGTAGCTCTCAAAAGAGCTTTTGGGTTCTGTGGCTGTTTTAGGTACCTACAAGTACGTCCCACACACACCCACACGCACACAACCCCACACCCCCACACCCACACACTCCCCACACACACCTCACACATGAACACCTCCACCCACACCCACACACCCCACACTCCCACACCGACACCTTACACATCCACACCCACAACCACACATCCCACACACCCAGACACACACACACACCTCACCCGCTACGGCAGTCCTCCATTTGTGTGATGAAACAAAGATTTGTGCTGATCTAGATTGTGTTAAAGAATACAATAGGTTAAGAAGAGAGTATGCTCCACATTTGCCTCAATATCCTCTGATTGAAAAACGTGTGGTAGGCCGAAAAAGAAGAAATGAGAGTAATTGCAGTAAGGTAGTAGCAAAAAGACAAAAAATAGATGAAACTGTAATTGTAAGCAGAAAAAAAAATGATTCTGTTGAAGATGTTGTTGGATTTCAGTTTGAAAACAGTTCTGGTGTCAACTGCTATGCTAATGTAGTAGTTAATGTTGTTTTTTTTCTTCAAAATTTACAAAAACAGATTGTCGAAAATCGGGAACAAACATTGTGCTGTTTATTGAATTCTGTGTTAGAGAAACGTAGTAGTGATAGAGGAAAAATAGAAAGTGTTTCAGAAATTAGGAATCTTGTAGACATATGTTCAGGTCAAAATCAATTTTCACAGATAATTCAGCAGGATTGTTAGGAATTTTTAATGTATATGTTTGATGTATTGGAAGATGAAGGAGTAGATATAAAAAATCTTTTTAATCTTTCTTATCAATGGCAACATGACTGTGATAACTGTGCTTTATCAAGTACTACTAGAATAGACAGTGAAAGATTTATATATTTGACTTTACCAGACTGCAAATCAGTGCCTTTTAATAATCTAGTTAAAGCAGCTGATCACAATATGGTGTGTACCCAATGTAAGTCTACAATGCTGTCCACATTATTTCTACAAAATTATGGGCACTATGTCATTTTAATGTTCCAACGATGTAGACCTGATGGAACTAAATTGACAACTTCTATTAAAAATTTTGTGGCTTCTCAGTTATCGACATGAGGAAGAACCTTTGCAACTGTAGCTATTATTTTTCATGATGGACCTTCTACAACATCAGGGCATTACACATGCTATTTAAAAACTTCTAAAGGTTGGACCCAATGTAACGACACTCATTTGACTTTCAAACAACGTTTGCCTTTTGGCTTTATAAATTCATACCTAGTGTTTTTACAGCCAAAATTTAGGTAAAAGTAATTGGCATATGAAGACGGGAGTAGTTTATAAAGGTTATTTTGCTGTTTAAAAATATATTCTCAGTAAAAGTGTTCCAGGCAATATAAAAAATTGACTTGTCATATAGGTACTGTAATTGGATCTCATAATAAGTGAGGTTAGTATTATACAAAATGATGAACATAAGTGAGTCAGAGATGGTTTTACAAATATTTAAATGTTGTGAAAATGTTGTAGAGCCTTTCTTTCAGAACGTCGGGAAAAAGATAATTTCAGAGTGCCTTAGAATTAATTTGAACAAATACTCATACATCTGACACTATTTGGCCAAATGGAAAGGTTCAGGAATGAGTAAAGAGTCATGACTGAAAAAAGGAGTATATGAAAATATTGAAAATATGTCAGATGTTCTTGAAGCTTTTCTTCTAGAAAGTCGATGAAATGGATTTTTAAGTGAACAGCCAAGTACTTTCCAATGCGAAAAGGACCACCATGATACAGTATTTGGCCTCAAGGAAAAGTAAGTTAATCTAAGATTAGCGTAGATTTGTGTTTTCTCAGTATCTAAGGGTTTTCTTAAAACACAATCTTTTAGATTGTGTTTTTTTTTTCCCGCTGTCATATGATGAGTAATTTGAACTCACTCTTTTAAGTGAAATTCAATATATTCTGAGAACAGCAAAAATAAACTTTGTAACATGTTGTACAAGTTATTTTATACTTTGGATTGTGTAAATTAAATTGTATTCCATTCTCTGATATTTACTTTCCTTTTTCCATCTTCTTTCACCTCTTTTTACTCACTTATAATGTCTTTCTCTCACTCTCTGTAACCCCCGTTCCCTTACTCCACTTCTTTGACAATCCCTCATTTTCATTTCAACTGTGTGTATCCCGTCTCTC